>NW_024081732.1:40105-410762 GCF_003009895.1 Hyaena hyaena
ATCAAGAAGATGTGGTTTATCTATACGATGGAATACTACATGGCAATGAGAAAGAATGAAATCTGGCTATGTGTAGCAACATGGATGGACCTTGAAGGTGTTATGCTGAGCGAAATAAGTCAGGCAGAGAAGGACAAATATCATATGTTTGCACGTATAGGAGGATTAGGAGGAACTTGACGGAGGAACAAGGGGGAGAAGAAGGGGGGAAATGGTGGGGGAAAGGGAGAGAGGCAAACCATGAGAGACTCTTGAATGCTGAGAACAAACTAAGGACTGATGGGTGTGTGGGGGAAGGGGGAAGTTGGGCATGGAGGGGGGCACTTGTGGGGATGAGCACTGGGTGTTATATAGAAACCAACCTGACAATAAACTGTTTGTAAATAAATAAATACATAAATAAATAAACAAAAAATAAAATGAAAAAAATAAAAAATAAAATCACATCCAATTTAAATTTTAAAAAAAGAAATGTTATTTCTCCTTAATTTAATCTATAAATGTAGGGCAATCTTAATTCTTAAATTTGTATGAAGCAACAGACAAGCAAGAATACCCAGGGAAAAAATATCTGAGGAAAAAACTTAGAATATTAAAAGACACTGGCCCAAAAAGACATTAAAACATTATTAAGCCACAACAATTAAAGCAGTGTGGTAGCAGCACACTGAAGATTCAATGCAGTAGAATAGAAAGTACCAAAATGGACCCAAATGCATACAAAAATGTAGTATACGTTAAAGAGAATCTCAAGTCAGTAAGAGAAGATGGCTTATGCAATGACAACTAGATAGCCATTGGGAAAGCTCCATCCATCTTAACCCTTTAAAAATTCCAAAAGAAAGATAAAGGTTTTTATGAAATATAAAAGTGTTTGAAGAATCCATCTGCAAATCCTTCCAGAATCTCAAATTGGGGAAGATATGTCAAACAGTGACACATCTAAAAGAAGAGCTTGATAAAAGACCAAGTAAAACAAAGATGTTTATAGCTACTATTACAAATGTCTAAATTTCTCCCAAATGTGTGAAATACAGGGAAAGTCCAGCCATAGATGAGTTCCTCTTCTGTAACACATTTGTCAAAACAATGTGCTAATTATCTTTGACATACTAATAGATGAAAAATAATATTTCCACACAATTTAAGATCATGCTATGTATTTTTAATTTAAACTCTATGTATTCATTTCAAGAAAAAAATACTACTTTCCTTATTTTCTATTGCAGGTGGATACAAAGCTTTGGTTACATTGGAAATACTTTCAAAATTGGAATCAAATTGGGCTCGGTCCAAAACACTGTCCTGTCACTTCTTCAATGTATAATTGTATAAATTACTTAATGTTAGTGACCTTGAGCTCCTCTATCTGTGAAAAAGTGCTAGTAATAGCTACTTCATGGGGTTCTTATTAGAAAATGAGACAACCCTGTGAAGCCCTGAGCACGCTAGGGATTTGACAGGTAGTACCTTTTTTACTCTCTCCTTTCCTTGCCCTCACACGTAGGGCAGCTACATTTCCTCAGAGGGCAAGCTGATCTGGATGAAAGGAAGCACTTTAAAAACACCTTAGACTCTTCAGGGAAAAAGAGCAGAGAAAATAGCTAAGAGAACCCATTCATTTTACAAATGATAAAACTGAGGCCCGTAGGGACATTTCCAGAGGAATCCCACAAAGATGTAAATGAAAGATGACAACTTCCTCCCATCCTCCAGAAATTGTCTAAACCATAGTCATTGCAAAAACCTCAAACTCCAAACTCCAAGGCTTTTGGCGGGTTTTTCCATATCCTATGAAATTCCAATAATCCAGTCTCCTCCATAAACTATCCAAGATGGCAGTCTAGGAGTTAAAAACAAAACGAACAAACAAACAAAAACAAATCCCCCCAAAACCCACTTTTGTTGTTGTTATTGTTAGACTATGTCCTTTCTACAATTACATAAACAAGTTTGTAAGAGTTAACACTGAGAATGCCTCTTGGACATAGCACAATGGCTCCACCTTCAGCTCTCAGACTGAAGAGGACTTTTACAAAAATGCTGCTGTCTGACTCCTCGGAAAGCACATCTGAAATATAATCTCTTCTCATAAAATTTAAATCACACAATCTTTCACTTTTAAATACTGAAGTCCAGAATGTTTACCCACTGTCCATAGGAAAAATGAAGGGTAAGAGTCTCAAGGTGAGCTATACTAATATTAAATAGAGAAAATAAAAAATGTATTACATTTTCTTTAAATTCTTCAGGATGCATGTCTTGATATCATATTATTTATAGTTGCATCAGAGTCTGATAAGCTCTTTCAGTCAAAGTCTGCTATGGTTTCACTCCATTAGATTTATAGTCTTATAATAGAGGAAAAGGTTAATTCTTGCCTGTCCAACAAGGCGATTCATAAATTACCAGCAATTTTTGAATATCCCCCTAAATACATACCAATTTTTGGAGGGGAATTTCGAAATAAATTTTATGACGGAGCATTAGTTGGGTCTTCAAGACTGATGTCTACCAACAAGTAGTGGTAAGGAATATTAGTTTATTAAAAAAAAAAAAAAAGCAAATGACCAAAAGATAATTTCATAGGATGAAACTTCCAAATCTAAGTAAAAATCTAAAGCAGTTTATATAACTACCTAAAGAGTGGACAAATCTTTCTTCCATTACATATTTTATGGTAATCTATTAAAGAAAAGTAACAAAATACCTAATTCTTTGCAAATTGTAGCATGTAGGAGGGAATTAGTCACATTTCTACATTAAAAGATATCAGTAGATGTGAAATATAAGCAAATATATGCACAGACTCTGAACCCTTCAAAATCTCATCATCAGAGTATATTTGTCCCTAATTTTCTCCCTGTTGTTTTCTTCCTGGATCAACCAAATTCCAGACTGCGGAGTCTCAGTGAAAGGAAGTCATAGACATTTAGGGTTACTGAACTGTGTTTAGGTAAGGACAACCAGAAAATTAAATGTATTTGTTGTATCCTAGAAAGTTTCTACTACATGGATTTTAATGGTGCCTGAAATTCTTATCTTTTTGCCTTTAGACTGTTTACAAGCCTAGAAGCAGCTGTTGCTAGAGGGAAATGTGAGTTTTGGGTGTCTCAAAGACCCTGAAATGGGATAATCCCACCACCACCCACCAGAGCAAGGAATGAAACCAAGTCCAAACTTGTTTTGTCAAAACTCAAAGTGTTCAAGTCCTTGCCCACTTAAAATTTCATTTGTAATAGTCAACAGCTGAAATTTGTAGAGCAATTTAAATATTCTTAAAATGTTTTCTAATCATTGTAATGATCTAATGACTCAGTCTTCTTACTATCCTTCCTTCTGTCATTGAGAAAATCAAGTCTTAAAAAATTAAATAAACCCAGAGTGATGTAGATAGACCAGAAGCCCAAACTCTTAATCCCTCTGCTCTATACACAGATTATTCCCAGCAACACTCACAATAATCTTGTATGTAAATGAGTATCCAATTCAATTCAACAAATATTTTTGAGCCATTTTTATTTGACAGACATTATGCCTGATGAAAATGAAGCACAGAAATCATAAGGGACTCGCCTAAGATCTCAGAGCAAATTCACAAGTGCTGAAAGTAGAACTCATGCACTGAAACTAGAACTCATCCTCTGGTATCAGACATGTGCATGTTCAAATCCTGGCATCACTGCATGCTAGCTATGTAATCTAGCTCAAGTTATCCATTTCTAAGCTGCTATTTTCTGTATAAATGACTTGGGGATAATAATAATTGGCCAAGCTGTTAAGAGTATTAAAAGTGCTATATGGAAAGAATCTGGTATAATGCATATATGCAAGTAGTGTTAGTTTTCATTCCAGGATCTCTTAGGTCAGTGAAAAATTGTCCCAGGTCATCTCAACATTTAGTCACTGTGGTTTTTCTGCTTGCCCCAAACATAAGAAATTTACCATCCTGGAAAAATGAGGGTGGACCATGGTTTTTCCCAAGTATCTAATAGAAATAATGCAGAAAAACAACAATAAATGCCTAAGCTCCCTTGCTCTGGTTACTCTCCTCCTCCTCCTCTACTCTCCTTTCTCCACCTTCTCACCCTCCTCCTACTTTTTCTTCTCTCCCTGTCTTTCTCTAACACATACACACACACACACACACACACACACACACACACAAACACAGTGTCCCCACCTGTAAGTGGACCATTAAAAAGATTACAGTGTTTCACTCAACAAAAATATGACAATAAATACAAACTACAGAAAGATGCTTGATTCAATAGTTCCTTTCTTTCTGATGATAGAATAATATCTAACAATGATATATAATTTTTGTTTGGCTAGTTATTTCAATTTTAAAAATTGGGAGTTATAATGTGTTTTTTAAAGCCCTTTCCTCTCTGGCTTCTGTCAGATTTGAAAGACAGTCACACATTCATAGGACCTTTTACAAAATAAGAAAAAATCCAGGAGTTATCAGATTTTCATTATAAGATTTTCATTAGTGAGACAATATTAATGAAAGGCTTTTCATTCCTCAAATCCCTCACCAAGATCATTCTTTAGCAGAAAAGTTCTGGATTATGTTAAAAAGGCAATTTCTCCCAACACTGTAGTTCATCCAATTTTACAGCCAGAAGACAGAAAGTCTGTATAGCTACCATAGAACTTAGATACTGCAGAACCTGCCTAGCTTTTGTTCCCTCTTCTCTGAGAATTTATTCCCACCAAACATTGGAGTAGACCTTTCAGCCATGTTTGTAATAAATGACTCTTCCCTAATAAAGTACATATTCTTGAACTAAGGTGGGAAATTAGAGTAGACTTGAGCCTCAAACAAGCTAATTAGCTTCTGGAGTTAAACTAAAAGCTAGAGAAGCCATCTTTGATTATGTGCATATCAACCCAGAGGACAGGATCCATGGCTTGGAGAAAAAGAAAATAGAAAATTTATGAAGAGAGCACATGTAGAATGAGAGAAGGATAGGAAAAGAGGGGGTAAAATACTTTCTTCAGATCCTGACCATTTTCCATTTCCAGGATATTAGAAATTCTTGAGTTCAAACTCTACTTTCTGCCCTTAATTTCCATGCCTACTCATGATTCTTTCTGGTCATTTCTTTAACCCTTAAGTTATAGTTTGTTTCTAGCAACATATAATCCTTCACTAAAATATTAGATCCATGCTTTCTTCCAATGCCATTCTACAGAACAGAGAGAGACCCAGAAGGGCAACGTTCCAGCCCATTTTCACACACATAATTAGCAGAACTGAATTCAGTTCTTTTGTTTATAAATCTCTCTAGAGTACTAATTCCCGTTAATTCTCAAAAATGCTAGAATGGAAGCATGAGAAACCCAAATATCATATTCCACAAAACCTAAGATCTTTCATTTGTATGATATATCAAACAAATTAACTATGATACACTGCTAAGATGCCAATGATAGTAAAAGACATTCATATTTCAGATATATTAAAATGTGAAATAAAATACTTGAGATGACATGAAAATAGTAATATAAGGAATTGACTGAATTTGGAACAGGGCAAGTTGAAATATATTAATTTTCATCCCTGTTTGGGAAGAAACAAACTCGCTGTAAGGTTTCAAGTAGGAAGATGAATATTATAGTATTCATGTTTTAAATCCCACTCTACACATGTTGCCAACAGTGAAGAATCTTAGCCAAGCCCAGAGTGCTTCAAATATAGATAAGAAGGGCACTTTTAAATCCTCTCTTGATTTTCACATCCTCCATTTGGTTGATGTTGAAGTCTTAACAATGTGCTAGGAACTGAAATAGAGGAAAGTGAGGTAGGAAGAAAGAAAAGAAGTAGGAACTGTGTGTCTTACCTTCACGCATCACTCTTTAATCAATAATATTTATTAAGTCCTTACTCTGGGTCAGACACCATTTCAATACTTGGCCTATCATACAGAACAAGAGAAATATTTGTCATATAAATCTGTCCATCATATAGCAAACATTGTAGTGGAAGAAACAGATGATAAACAAGAAAATAAAATTAAAGTACCATTAAGTAGTTTAAGTCCTTATGAATAATAAAGCACAGTAAGGAGTTACTCCTTAAAAAACATATGGTTTGGAAATGACTCTCAGATGCACGAAATAATTTTACAAATCCTTTAAGACAGTACGTGACAAAGTACCAATGTGAGTTTGGACATTTAATACACTAGAATTCAGAGATACTCTCCCAAAAGCTCACTTTAGCCCTGAACTTTGATCTATGAAACCCTTCATTTCATGATTCTGCAGAAGTCCTGATTCAAACACGTAGTACTTGATAAGAAACAGCTACTCTGCTGACATGTCAACTCGGCAGTTGGGAATCAGTTGCACATAAGCCCTACTCCTGATTTCCATAGTGTAGCCAGGACTGGTCACTCTAGTCTTTCTTGCTCTGTAGCTGAATCTTCAAATATGCCCTAAGGCAAGCTTTTACATATGTATCTATGTGTTCACTGTTTCAGTGTCAGTGTTCCTTGAGAAATACCATCTCTGTCTAATTGGTTGTCCAGAGGTATTCTTGATTACTGTCCAGAGAAGTACTATGTAATTGCCAGGACAGCAACCTAAAGCAAAGTCATATCTGTACCATCACACCACCTGCCCAGGGTTAGCAGATTATCTAATTATCAGTTGTAGACAAAACAAAAACTAAACTTCTCAAGAGGCCTGAAATCCCTTTCTAGATCATTTTTAATTTTTTTATTTTAAAAAATTATATTAATATATGTTAATTTCCAAAAACTTCAAGCAATAGAGACAATGTATAGCATACTTGTTCCCTAATAGTCCAATCTCCAGAGAAAATTATTCTTACAAGTTTCATGTGTATTCTTACATAATGATTGTGTTTTCTTTCTAAAAACATATATAAATGCAAATGCAATTTAATATAAGTGTAATCTTCTGTAATCCACGTGTTCACTCAAACATAAACTGTAGATATCTTTTTCTAAAAATAAACCCAAATGTCATGTTCTTTTTAGGAGCTACATAGGAGTTTATTGTATGCAGGTACTATAATATATTAATTAAACTATTGCCTTATTGATGAGAGTTTAGATTCTTTCCAGTTTTGAGTTATATAATGATGCTACAAAGAACACACCTGTACTTGCATGATGTATTTGTGTGTTTCTACAGAATAAACTCCCGACATTTGAACATCTAGGTCAAGGGAAATGTACATTTTAAATTTATCAAGATAGCCATAGTGACCATGAAAAACAACATAGTAATGTTGTCATACCATTGTCATATTAGGAGATTGCCTATTGTCCCACACTTGCACCCAAACTGATTATTATCATTCTCACATTTAGTTATCTAATAATTGAAAAAAACTATGTCATAACAATATTTATCAAAAACTCATGGTATCCCCTACAGTAATTTTTCCTTTATTTTTTTTAAGAAAACAAATTCACCCTTACAGATAATATGTATTCTGGTAGAAGACTTAGAAAATAAATAAATACTTAAGGAAAAACAAAACATGAGGAAACTTCTGGTGACAGCTAAGGTGGAGATAAGCAGATACAGATTCTCTTTTCCAGTGATTACAACTAAAAATTCTGAAAAGAATGCAAAATTCATGACTTGAGGGATATGAAAAGTAAAAAATGAAAAAATATATATATTAAGAAAACTATATCTGTATCTATGTATCTATAGATAGACTCAGATTCAGACATAGACAGCAGGTGGATCAAGGACTAAAATCAGGATTTAAATCATGGCCTGCAAAGTGGGAGCCTCCAGTCATGAAGAACTTTGTAACAGTAGAAAAAGCTAAAATCTGAGGGAAATAAATCTTTGTGGCCAGAGGTACTGGGAAATGACACCCCTGGAATTCAGAAAACATGGGATAAATCCCAGAGAGGAAAGAGTTGGCGAAAGGAATTCCTCTAATTCTGTGTATGAAGTGACATAAGTCCTGTGCTTGCCTCCAAGCCACATACACACAGTACAGACTCAAAGAAAATAACAAAGACCTCAAGAAGTGAACTAGATATAAACCACTTCCCAGGTTCAAGACTAACCCCCAAGAGGCACATATGCCAGGCTGAACCAAAAAGCATGGAAAAGGTTTGAAAACTGAACTGACATTCGCCCTCAGAAAGAGAATTAGCACTTGTAGTCTGAACATAACAAGGCTGATTCCTCACTTAAACAAACAAATAACATTCTGCAGAATAATTAACAGGACTCAGAGTCTACCAACATAATATTCAAAACATCCAGGACACAATCCAAAATTATTCAACATACAAAGAACCAAAATTATCTAACCAATACCCAAGAGAATAAGCAACAGATAACAAGCCTGAGATACCCACATGTTGGAATTACCAGAGACTTTAAAGTAGCTATTATAACAATCCTCCATGAGGTAAAGGTGAACATTATCGAAATTAATGGAAAGATGAAAATTCTTAAAAGCAAATTATAGAACTCAATGGAGATTTTAAAACTGAGAAATACAATAACTTAAATTAGAAGAAGTCATTGGATGGACTCAATAACAGAATGGAAATTAAAGAGGAAAAAAGCCAAAGAAACTTAAGGTAGAGCAATAAAAAGTATACAATCTATACAGAAAGAAAAAGGTAGAAAAAATAAATAGAACTTCTAACCTGTAGGACAGTATCAACAGATCTAGCATGTAATTGGACTCCCAGAAAGAGAGGAAAAAGAAATTGGTGCAGAAAAATATCACCAAGAATCCTCATTCAGAGATGATCCATTTTAATACTTGATGTAGACTCTTCTAGGCTTTTTTTCCCATACACATAAACAGACACAAGTACACACAGACACACACAGACACAGGGCACCAGAGTACCTGCTCGTAGTACAATGTTTTTTCCTTTACTGCTTTCTGAGTGTTTCTATATCTCAATAAATATACATCTGCATAAGAATTTTAATGACTACTTAACAGTTCACTGAATAATGTAGCCATAATTTTGTTTGTCAGTAATTTAACACTTTTTATTTAGTTTTCTCCCTCTTTTTAAACTATTATAAAGATTCTGTACTTACTCTTATTGCCAAATCTTTGTCACATCATTGTTTCCTTCACTTATATTTCTAAAAATAAAATTGCTATGTAAGAGATATTTATTCAACCAATATTCAGTCAACAAACATTTACTGAGCAGTTAATATAAACTAGGTACTTCCCATATGTTGAGGTACAACTATGTCTCAGCCTTGCCAATTTTAAATATAATCAACAACAGTTAGTCAATCTTAAATGACAACGTTTTAAAATATGCACACTTTGGGTTCTGTGGGACAAGAAAAGTTGGTCTCAAGGGTCATGATGGTGCAAGATAAAGTCTCCAAAAAATTCTTTAAAAGTCAAGAGTCAAATAATTAAACATCAAGAATACGAAAAAAAAAAAACCCATGTTGATTTACTTTCTTGCATATACTTCTTTTTTTAAAAAAATTTTTAATGTCTATTCATTCTTGAGAGACAGAATATGAGTGGGGGAAGGGCAGAGAAAGAGAGGGAGACACAGAATCCGAAGCAGGCTCCAGGCTGTGTCAGAACAGAGCCTGATGCGGGTCTCCAACCACGAACCAGGAGATCATGACCTGAGCCGAAGGCGGACACTTAACCAACTGAGCCACCCAGGCGTCCCTCTTGCAAATACTTCTTAAATAACATGAAATATCTTTTAGCAGCTTCAAAATCAGTTCATGTCAGAGCTACCCATTTTGTCTCAATGGTGATCCATATACTATATTAAGTGGCCTCAGTGTTGGATAAGTGCTACAATTATCTAATTGGCTGCAATAATTTAGTCATTTCTTCCAAACAACAAAATTTTAAGATTCCTTTCTAAAATGTTCTATAGAAGATCATTGAAAATAGATTGTTATTATTATTATTCCCTAAAAGTTGTTTCACAAGTTAATCCATTTTCCTATACTGTTTATATCTTTTAATGTTTTATTTATTTTTGAGACAGCAGAAGCCAGAGAGGGACAGAGAGAAGGGGACAGAGGATCTGAAGGAGGCTCTGTGCTGACAGCAGTGAGCCCGATGAGGGGCGAGAACCCAAAAACCCTGAGATCACGACCTGAGCCAAAGTCGGAAGCTCAGCTAGGCTCAGTCAGTGCCCCACTCCTATATTCTATTAAGAACTAATCTCCACTTGTCCTCTCTCTCTCTCTCTAAAAAATAAATAAACCTTAAAAAAAAAAAAAAGAACTAATCTTTGTGAAGACAAACTGGTGGTAAGAGAAGACCACAGAACATATCATTAATATGAGATGTTTCTTATTCCTTAGCTAGGACAGAAATACTAAACTATTTTGGTCACTCCTTCCTTTGTGACCTCATTTTATCTTAAACATAATCCCAGCATAGCACACATGAAACAATTTACAGGATTGTATTATTTGATTTCTGTCTCTCTTTAAGAACAGGAAATTATTCTTCTTCATTTTTATATTCCCACCAGTTAATCCAAAAGATGCTAGGTACAGGTACAGTTAATCCAAAAGATACTAGGTACAGGTATGCTGATTTTTTTTTCTTAAGATATTTCAGTCTCCTTCCTCACTGCAAATGCAGAAGACAGTCCACTTAAAAATAAAGTGAATTAAAACAATGGATGGTTGCCAGGTAAAACTGGGTGCAGAACACCCAGTTAAATTTGGATTTCAGAAAAAAACATTTCTTAGGAATAACTTTGTCCCAAATACTGCATGTTTCTCAAAAATTCAAATTTAATTGAACATCTCCTATTTTTATTTGCTAAATCTGGCAATCCGAAAATGAATGCAATTGAAATAACTCAAGATTTCCTAGAATATCACTCAAACCAGAGCAAGTTTCTCCCTGATCTAGGAAGTAAGAGTCTCTAACACCGCCACAGATGGAATACAGAACTTTCCAGCTAACAGCGCACCAGAGTTTAAACTGGGGCTAGATAAGCCACCCAATCCGGAATTCTATAAACAGATTCCTGTATTGCTTAACAGTGTGAACAAGGTCACTCACTTCTAAGTCTTCGCCTTTTTGCACATTATTGCTGTATCCCTGTGTTTTGATTTCTGGAGTCCTTACTGATAGTGGAATTAGAAAATCTTGAAGTTTACTATTTTATTGATTCATCTCCACCAGTCAGTCCTTGTGGCTTTGAATCATACATCTGTCTCTCCAAAGGCAGTCTCCTCACCTTGTTCTGGAATGCCACCCTAGTGGGTCCTCCCAGGGAAAATCCTTTGGGAGAAAGACCCATGTAGAGATCACAGCAGCTGCTTCGGTGCACAGCCAGACTCCATTTCAGAAGATATTTGGTAAGCACAGATTTATTCTCCCTCAAATATTTCTTCCTCAGTTACCTTCCCCAAATCCCCAACTGCTGCTGAGGTTAATGCAAGCCCTGACTCTGCCTGTTGATTCTTATTAATTAAGCCAATCAATGATCTTGTATCATACAGTGTCTGTTTTTAATATAACCTATTTGACAAGGCTGTATTAATTTAGGAGAAATATGCACTGGCATTCTGGCACACATTTTTCCTAATTATTTTACAGCCCTCGTTCAGCAGTGAAATTAGTCTGTGGTTATCACAGTTAATGGAAGCCCATAGCTCTTAGCTAAGTGATCTCCACCAGTCACCTGATCTTTTCTTGCTCTCAGCTGCATAAACATGATTGCACTATCTATGCAGTCCCTGGTGAATGCATAATTTGAGCGTGGGTGTGAATGTTTTAGCAAAATCTCCTGCTTCTGTGTGTTTCTTTAAGTGGATGGATAACAAGATTGGAAAGACAGGGCTGTGAAGGGAAAAGAAATATGATATCAGGAGATAGGTAAGAAAGTGTAGCTTCTGAGGATACAGAGGAAACTTGAAACCTGACATTTGCAATTATATATTAAAGGTCAGAAGACAGATTATCCATAAAAAGCACATTGGAACATAAAAATCTTCTATGTCTTTGCTCATGATGTTCTTGAAGCCTGCAGTGCTATCCTACATTTTCCATCTTTCTCTTAAAAATTCTGTGGAATTCCTAGTCAAAACTATTAACATCTCATCTACGTTCCCATTCACTACATTCATTCACTCATTCATTCATTCATTCACTCATTCAAGTGCCTAATGGATACCAGATTGGGTGAAAGACACTGAGGACAAACCTGTGAGTAAAACAGAAATAGTTCTTTCCATCATGAAACTTTGGTCTAGTCAACGAGACAGTAAATCAAACAAATTAATTAAAGTCAATAACCATAACTGTTAAAATGAAAGGAATAAGAAAATCAGAGTTCTCTGATAGAAAATGACCAGGAGAAGTGCCTGGGAAGCTCAGTTGGTTGAGCATCCAACTTTTTTGATTTCTGCTCAGGTCACGATCTCACAGTTTGTGAGTTTGAACCTCACATCAAGCTCTGTGCTGACTGTAGAACCTGATTGGGATTCTCCCTCTCCCTCTCTCTCAAAATAAAGAAACAAATTTTAAGAAAAGAAAATAAAATGACCAGGAGGAACCAACTTTTCAAAGGATTTCAAGGGAAGGCCTCTCTGAAGAGGCAACATGAGCTGAGACCTGAATAACCAGAAGGAACAGGCCCTTTGAAGAACTTAGAACAATCCAGCAAAAGAACTGGGGCGCGGGGGGGGGGAGGCAGGAATAAATTTGGTATATTCCAGAAACAAAAAGTATGCTAGATTATCTGGAGATGAGGAAAGAGAGTGAGACTATGACCCTCTATTAAGCCTATCTGTCCCTGGAATCTAGGTTATAAATGGTTGAATGTATAGCTCCTTCCCCTTTGCCCACTGGGTAATAAACGACTTAAGGGCAGAAATGATATAGTACTCATATTCATTACTGTGTCAAGTATGATACTTTGTGTAAAGTTGGTGGCCAAAACACATTAATTGAATTTACTTGTATCTATTTATATGTACTATAAATTCCAATTATATCTGTGAAAAGAGAAAGCAGTTTGGTCTCTGGAAAACTAGCTAATTTTAATAGTTAATATTTATTAAACTGTTATGTACCAGGCACTGTTCTAAGCTGCTTATACATTTCTTTAAGGCATACAAAATCCCTATGGATAGATATTATGTTAATTTCCATTTTAAAGATAAGAAACTGTGGAACAGGTCAATAAACTAGGATTGAGAGAATAATAAGCATCCAAGCCAGGATACAAATATAGGCAGAAAGGTTCCACATACATATCCTTAATCATGATGCTAATGATCTAGCAGTCTAAATATATCTTGGAAAACTAATGAAGCCTTGAGATACATTAGTACTTAATATTCTATTATTTAAATTAGATGTATGACATGACATGAAAGGAATATACTTACCCTGAATATGTATTATTCAGAGTATATGAAATATACCTTTAATAAATTTCCATCTCTGCTTCCTTGGTTAAAAGAAAGGATTATCTAGTCATCCTTCAATTGGTTTGAATGTTGCTATAGAAACTGCTTTTCCTTAAGTCTGCAAAGTGGCTCTCTCAGCTTATAAGACACTCAGCTATAGAAACAGTAGAACACCACAGTCTTACCAACAATGCCAGCACCAAGGGGTCACCTGGGGATATCTTCAGTTTTCCCCAATATTCTCCATCTTCTCTCCCTCTTTCCCAAAACAAAGTCAAATGCAGAATCTAGATAAAATTAATATGCTGCCAACACAAACCTAATTGTAAGATCAATTGTTAACTCCCTACTCTCCTGCAATCTGCTTGCTTCCCCAAAGATGCTCCTAAATAAATCTCTGGTACATGCACTGCCCAGCAATGATAGTAAAGTTATTTCTTAGAAGACTCCTGTTCTTTGGTTATTGCCCTCTTGTAGGACTTTTTCCTAGGGCATAGGCTAAGGCTAATGTAAAATATATTAATGATGTTCAGAAAAGCAGAGATGTAAAGTTTTCTAGAAAGAAATGAGAAGAGAGTGCTAAAATTTTGGTAAAGCAATTTATTTGTCCTAGACACCCATCCTTTTATTCCTGTCATCTATTACAGCTCTTGCTACCCATTAGGTGCTAAATAAACACTGAATAAATATATGATGTCTCTGGTCCTTTGGGACATAAATGTATGATGGCAAGGTGATAGGAAAGTTAGGGGAAAATCATAAGGCTTCTCTGATGACTCCAGCCACAGTAATCCCTAATTCTTTTTGCATAGATCACCAGACCTACCCAATAAACATCCAAGATCATCTCTTGCAGTTGTTTTGAAATAGCTTTATTTTGTAATGGAGTATGTTAATCATGCACTGATGTATTCATTTACTTTTATTCATGTTGATATACTGTCTCTCCAAGTAGATATTAAGACCCTTGTCCCTGCTCTTTTAACCTATCCTTTTTACTAACACAGTGCTGGGCATATTATAGAGGCTCAATAATACTTGTTTAGTGTCTGATAAATGCCACTAAACAAGTCTTGTTCTTGAAGGGAATACCATTTTGTCTCTCAAGCTATCATTCTCACTAGAGAAAGCTTAAAAAGATGGAAGGAAGGAAAGAAGGAAGGAAAGAAGGATGGAAGGAAGGAAGTGAGAGGAAGGGAAAGAAGGGAGGGAAGGAGGGAAGGAAGGAAGGACTTATTTACCCAAAGTTACCAAAGGATAGTTAGGGTGAGAACTTGGATCATATTCTGTTTCTGAATTATTAGTCTGTTGTCCTTTTTGCCATATTACATGGTCAAGTTTTGAGAGTCAATCTCTGTGGAGTTATAAATTTATCTTGGAAGCTTCCTGCAAATTCAAACTAAGTTAAAGACTGGAACATTACTTTTCTTGCAAAAATAAATTAAATATAAAATTTAGGGATGATAATCTTTGACAAACGAAGGCTGTTTTGGGTTAAAAGTACAAAATTAATGATGATGATGATGATGATTAAAATGATTACACTATTAAGGCCATAATGCCTAACTATAAACACCCTCTACAGAGAAAAATGCTGATGAAGAACTGACCTCAAAGATTTTCTTCTCTTTGAAGAAAACACATCTTTTCCCCTCAGCCATTAGTTACCTCTCTACAACTCACTTCCAGTCTTCTTGGCTCACAATGCAGTGTGATACAATGGAAGGAAGTTTTAGAGTCAGACAGATCAGGGTCTACATCTACTCCAGTTGTATCCTTGTAGAGTCACTGTCTGGATTTATAATAGTTTTCAAAACCTGACTCATTGTCACATCATTTGCTTAAAAATCGCAGTTATTATCTGAATTCCAAGGTTGACATTTCATTCCAACCTACTATTTTGTCATATTTGATCCTCTGCCCTCTGTGGAACTAAGTTAAAAATAGTCTGTCTTATTCTTCATTCATTCATTCAAAAGGTATTTTACTGGATGTCTACTAAAATACCAGCTTCTGTGGGAGGCACTGGAGATGCAGCAAGGAGCAAGAGAGAGATCCAGACACAGTGCCCTCATCAATTCATAGCTGTTAATGCTATGGTAATAAGTACATGAAGAAGAAATAAAGGGGGTGTAACCTATTCTAGGCAAAGAGGAGGTCAGAGAAAATCCTCGGAAAATTTCCTTCAAGCTGAGACCTAAATTATGAGTAGAATGAGTTATTCAAGCCAAAACAGCAGAAAGCATCTCAAGAGGAAAGAACTACGTGTAAGGCCAGAGGGGGAAAGATGTGGCACATCTGAGGACTAGGAGACAGAGTGACAAGGCCAAAGTAGGATACTCAAGGGAAAGAGGGTCATTGTTAAACATATAAATAGCAAAAGGGATGAACTAGAACCATAGAAGGAGCATAATAGGAAACTACTCCCAAGTCTGAATTTTTCGATGAGCCAATGATAAAGAGAGTACAGAATCTTTGAGACAGAACAGGAAAAACTGATTTCTTGCACAAAATTGAGCTGTATATGGACAGCAATATTGGGAAAATAATGTCTGAGAGAGTTCCTATTTTGTAAATATAGCTCTACCCGTTTTAGGGACATTTTAAGGCAGCATCTGACAACTAAATAATTCTCAGCCACCATGTATCAGTCAACCTCATAATTTTCTAGCCACAAAATCCTTCCTTTTTTTTTTGCTCCCATGGAAATATGCTCCTAACCTCTTTCAACATTTCACAAACTTGACTGTAAATACCCATGCATTTATATATGTTACCATGTAAACTGGGACTGTTATTTCCAGTGTCCAGAACAGTGGGACACAAGTTAAATATTCAGTGAAAAATATATTCGTAAATTTTCTCCCATGCCTGGAATATTCTTCTGCTCCCATTCCTTTTTTTGTGAATAACCTGTCTTTCAGATAAATAGGTGGCCTTTCTGTGTATTTCCTCAAAACCTTACTCATAACTGTCTCTACCCACCTATATAGTAGTTGTCTCTTTTCTTTTCTCTACCTATTCGATAGACACAGAGAATCACATCTAGTTTACAATGCCTCTAGGACCAATAGAAGATGCTTAATAAATATGGGTTAATTAGCCAATGTGTTGAATTCAAGAAAAATAAGGCTTATTAGGCTTATGTTCATTTTATAGACAGTGAGATCTGTTCAATCAGCATATTTAGACCAGTACAATATTTAGCATTCACCAAGCCTGAGTTATAACTATGGAACTTATCCCAAATTTGGCTAATTCTCTATGGCAGACATTAATGAAGAATTATTGGCATTCATATTTTTGTTTCTTTGTTTTATTTTGGTTGATTCTGTAAAGGAAAATACTTTGGCATTAGTATAAGCCATTAAAAAAACCCATAAAAGACATAAAGGCATAGTATCCTAAATACCTAGAAAAGGTAATCAAGCAAGAAACTTTACAAAACCTATTCATCACAAAAGAGCAGAAAACAGCAAATTAATACTAAGGCTCTGTGGGGGCTGAAAAGAAGTGAATAAGTACTAACAATGCTACAAAATATTTAACAACCATGAGCCAAAATCTGTTCTTTCAACAGAAAGAATAAGGCCATTTTATCCCAGGAGTGTCTATGTGAACACCATGGAACATTCTCTGTGAGGATCCTATGACCACATAGGTTTGGGCTGAATGCCTCATCCTCTTCTGCAATTAGCATGCGTGACAATGAAGAAACTAGTTCCACCTGCTTAATCCAGTGTTTTACAAACTTGTGTAACATCAAAAATTTTTTTCTCCTTCCCAAAACACCAGTTAATACTTAAAGAAAGTAATATTCCCCAAAACACCCTTTGGAAAACACTTGTGTATGCAGTGGGAGACAGGGAGTAGATAAAAGAGAAAATCTATCCCAAGAGGAGATACATACTACTGGGTCTGCAAATGTAAAGCTTGTCTGATAAAGCACTCTCATTACTGCCTTCAATTCTGCTACTTGAGATATTTTTGTGTCTCCTAAAATCAAGACAAGTTAGTCCATAAGAAGGACTGTAGGGGCTGACTGTCCTCCCTAAAAATGAAATAAAGCTAGTTTGATATGAAGTTAGAAATTCCAACAGCTTTAATAATACAGTTTCCATTGTCAATCACATCTTTAATAGATGCATAGCCCCCAGCAAACTCCTAGTCCGTTTTTTGGATGCTTTGTACAAAATGTGCTGAGAATTTCTTTTTCTCCCTTGCTGCTCTAACTTGGTATGACACTGTCTATTTCAAACACATGGCTAATGACATTTCTGGGGATTTAGAGGTGGGAGATACAGAAAGGCCTACAGAAAAAATGACAGTCATCAAGTCCTCCAGATAGGAGCTGTGCAGGTAGCAGACATGATTTCCCATGACTGAGCTGCAGCTTTTAAAACTTATTGTTGCAGACTGAATGTTGGTATCCTTGCAAAACTCCCATGTTGAATCCTCCTTGTGATGATATTAGGAGGTAGGACCTTTGGGAGGTGATTAGGATTCGATGGGGTCATGAGAGGAGCCCCAGTGAATGGCTTTTGTGCCTTTATAAGAGTTAGAAGAGAGCTAGCTTCCTCCCTCTGCTTTCTGCCATATGAGGATACAGTGGCAAGATGACAATCTACAACCTAGAGGTGGGTCCTCACCACGGCTCAACATAGTGGCACCCTCGTCTTGCCTTCCAGGCTCCAGAACTGTGAGAAATAAATCTCTTTTGTTTACAAGCCACCCAGTCTACGGTATTTTTGTTATAGCAGCCCAAATAGACTATGACTCTTACTAACATAATCCAAAAATGTATTAATAGTGAAGAAAAGGGGCACCTGTGTGACTCAGTTGGTTAAGTGTCCAACTTCGGCTCAGGTCATGAGTCCCACATTGGGCTCTGTGCTGACGGATTTTGATTCTGTGTCCCCACCCCTCTCTTCCCCTCCCCCACTCACACTCTGTCTCTCTCTCTTGCTTTCTCAAAAGTAAATGTTAAAAATTTTTTAAATAAAAATAATGAAGAAAAAACTATTATAAAACACACCATTTGGAGGTTGTTTTGGCATTTTCCAAGAGCTTTCAGATGTACAGAGCATCAGTAACAGACTTCCTTTAAGTGACAACTTTTCTTGGGAACTTTGTCAAGGTGTGCCCCATATTTAAGCATTTTTGATGTTACAATGTATACCACATATGCAAAAATACAAGGGGTGCCCTATGGAAGTTCACAGTCAAATGATGGAAACAAACATGTAGTTCAATAATTGAAATAGTATTTTTAATACACATTCTAATAAGATAAGATCCCCTAGATTAGCATCAAAAGACAAAGTAATTAACCAAGCTTGGAAAGTGAGAGAAGGCTGTATCACAGAAAAGATGCTGGAGTTAGGTCTTGGAGGATCAATAAATGTTTATTATATGGACAAATTTGAGAAGGGCATCCCAAGCAAGAGATGTCACATGGGATACTTGAAACAGCCTGGTCAATTCAAGAAACTATGAGGCAACAAGTAGTGTTGATTATTAAGAGACAAGCAGACGAGAGAAGGAAGGAAAGGGGTGCTACAGGTCTACTTGCTCTACAACATAATAATGTTGACGACTTTTAAACTATTTTACATCTGTCAACCAAGACTATTTTTCTTCATTTAAAATATAAATTAAAAAAAATAAAATAAAATATAAATTAAATTAGGTAAGAATTTAATATAATAGAGTTTTTATACCAGCAAGTCAATACCAGAATTCAATTGTCTTTTGCCTACAATCCTATCCTACTAGACAAGAGCTCCTGAGTGAAACAAGAATTCATTTCTACAAAAAATTCATTTCTACCAAAACAATTTTAATTTTTCTGACACAAAATGGCAGATGGCTGTTTGCAAGGAAGAACAGAGTTTCTTTCAATTTAGACAGAAAGAAAGCAACAGACCTAAAGCTCCTTTACACCTTTTCTTCAAGCCACAAACCCTGCTCAAGACATTCCAATATCAACTGATGGAGGTTCCCCAAAATACCACTATGTCAACCTGATGAAAAAGGAACAGTTGTCAGTGATCAGGGCTCTTTCACTGTAAGTAAAATAAATAGTATCTGGTTGTCTGGAGGCAGAAAGAAATGTATAGGAAGGAAATGGGACAGCTCATAGAAATGAAGGAAAAGCTAAAGTGCCAGACTTGTGAGAGCAGCTTCAGGAATCATGATTCACTGCAAGAACTTAGATCAGTCACCTTCAGAAGCCCTCATCAGGATGAAAGAACTGCAACCATTTTAGGTCTTTCTCTTTCCTTTTAAGGTGCAAAATCTGAGCTTTCAAGCCAAGGCCAGTCACAATCTTCTTGGGTTGGCCTCTGGCCAGTGACCAGGCAAAGCAGTTGTAGAGGGCTGGCTTTTTCCACACAGTGAAGGATGCCTCCAATGAGCAGTGTACCCTCTATCACTCCGTCGCTCTGCTTTGGACTGTCAGAGACTTCATTCAGTCAGGTCTGTTTCACAGTATACCAAATTGGATATGGTATAGGAAATTTTAAAGTACTTTAAATGAAAGTGCTGTTAATAAGTCATTTCTGGCTTCCCTTCCAAGATATCCGAGTGTCGCTTGGCTTTTCCACCAGTGATCCAGACCAGATTCCACAACATTTGATTCCCTGACCAGGAAACCCAACTGCACTCGCCTGTTGTTGCCACCGGTTTGGGAAAACAACAAGGCGGTGAAAAAATGAAGAATCATGAAGGAGAAGGCGCACCCTGCCTGATTTTTGGCATTCTCCAACTTGGTCTCCTCGGGCCAGCCCGCTCCAATGTTCCCACACAGACTAGAGGAGACTTGGCAAATGAGGACCTGGAACCGACATCAGAAACCAGGCTACCTCAAGAAACAAGCCAAAGTACACATGGTGGAGAGTCTCAAATACCACTATGAGTAGGGAAGTAAAATAACCAAAGTCACAACAAGAGAGACCAAGAGACACCATTCAAAGAACACTTCTGAAATGGACAGGCCCTGGACAGTCAAAGAGCCTTCTTGAATACAGCAGTACTCGCAGGTACAGAGTGCATAACAGGCTTTTAAAACTAACAAGAGACAGAAAGCTTGCCAAAATGACAAAACAGAAGAACTCTCCTCTAAAGAAATTCTAGGAAGAAATGACAGCTAAATAATTGCTCAAAATAGATATAAGCAACATAGCTGAACAAGAATTTAGAAGAATAGTCATAAAATTAATTGCTGGGCTTGAAAAAGGCATGGAAGACATCCATGCAGCTATTACTGCAAAGACCATGGAGCCTAAGAATAGTTGTGATGAATTTAAAAATGCTATAAATGAGGTGCATAATAAAATGGAGGCATCCAATGCATGGATTGAAGAGGCAGACAGGAGAATAGGTGAATTAGAAGACACAATTATGGAAAAGGAGGAAGCTGAGAAAAAGAGGGATAAACTGATCCAGGAACACAAAAGGAGAGTTTGAAAGCTGAATGATACAAACAAATGGAACAATATCCACAACATAGGAATTCCAGAAGAGGAAGAGAGAGGGAAAGGCACTGAAGGGGTCATTGAACAAATTATAGCTGAGAACTTCCCCAATCTGGGGAAGGAAACAGACATTGAAATTCAAGAGGCACAGAGAACTCCCCTCAGACGTAACTTGAATCGATCTTCTGCAAGACATATCATAGTGAAACTGGAAAAATATAAGGCCAAAGAGAGAATTCTGAAAGCAGCTAGGGATTAAAGGGTCCGAAAATACAAAGGGAAACCTATCAGAGTGGTGACAGACCTATCTACTGAAACTTAGCAGGCCAGAAAGGAATGGCAGGAGATCTTCAACGTGATGAACAGAAAAAATAGGCAGCCAAGAATCCTCTAACCAGCAAGCATGTCATTCAGAATAGAAGGAGAGACAAAAGTCTTCCCAAATAAACAAAAACTGAAAGAATTTGTAACCACTAAACCAGCCCTACAAGAAATCCTGAGGGGGACTCTATGAGGGAAATGTTGCAAGGAACACAAGGTACCAGAGACACCACCCAAGCATGAATCCTACAGAGAACACAGTGACTCTAAATCCATATTTTTCAATTATAACACTGACTGTAAATGGACCAATGCTCCAATCAAATGATACAGGGTAGCAGAACGGATAAAAAACAAAATCCATCTATTTTCAGTCTACAAGAAACTCATTTTAGACCTGAGGACACCTTCAGATTGAAAGAAAGGGGATGGAGAAATATCTGTCACACAACTGGAAGTCAAAAAAGCTGGAGTAGCTATACTTATATCAGACAAACTGGACTTTAGAGTAAAGGCAGTAACAAGGGATGATGAAGGACATTATATAATAATTACAGGGTCTATCCATCAGGAAGAGCTAAAAAATATGTCAGTGTACCAAATACAGGAGCACCCAAATACATAAAACAATTATAAACAGAAAGAATCTTATGGACAAGAATGTGCTAATAGCAGGGGACTTTAATACTCCACTTACAGCAATGGATAGATCAACTAGACAGAAAATCACAAAAGAAACAATGGACTTGAATGACACATTGGACCAGATGGATCTGACAGATATATTTAGAACTTTACACCCTGAGGCCAGGGAATTCACTCTCTTCTCAAGTGTGCATGACACATTCTCCAAGATAGATCACATACTGGGACATAAAGCAGCCCTCAATAAATATAAAAGAATTAATATCCACCATGCACACTTTCAGATCACAGTGCTATGAAAATTGAAGCCAACCACAAGAAGAAATCTGGAAAACCTCCAAAAACATGGAGGTTAAAGAAGGCCCTACTAAAGAACTAATGGGCCAATCAGGCAATTAGAGAAAAAATGTTTTAAAATATGGAAAGAAATGAAATGAAAATACAACAATCCAAACTCTATGGGTTGTGGCAAAGGCAGTCCTAAGAGGAAAGTATTACACTCCAGGCTTATATCAAGAAATTAGAAAAAGTGCAAGTGCAAAATCTAACAGCACACCTAAAAGAACTAGAGGGAGAGCAACAAGAGCACCACAAACCCAGGAGAAGCAGAGAAATAATAAAATAAAAAAGTACAGAAATAAACAATATAGAAACCAAAACAGCAGTTGAACAGATCAATGACACCAAGAGTTGGTTTTGTGAGAAAAAAAAAATTGACAAATCTCTAGCCAGGATTCTCGAAAAGAAAAGAGAGAGCACTCAAATAGACAAAATCATGAATGAAATTGGATTTATTACAACCAACCCCTCAGAAATACAAGCATTTTCAGGGAATACTATGAAAAATTATATGCCAACAAATTGGACAACTAGAAGAAATGGACAAATTCCTAAACACACACACACACTACCAAAATTCACACGGGAAGAGATAGAAAATCTGAACAGACCCAAAATAAGTGAAGAAATTGAATCAGTGATCAAAAATCTCCCAACAAATAAAAGCCCTGAACCTGATGGCTTCCCTGGGGAATTCTACCAGACATTTAAAACAGAATTAATACCAATTCTTCTCAAGCTATTCTGTAAAAAAGAAATGGAAGGAAAATTCCCGGACTCATTTTATGAAGGCAGCATCACTCTGATTCCCAAGCCAGATAGAGATCCAGCAAAAAAAGAGAACTACAGGCCAATATTCTTGATGAATACGGATGCAAAAATCCTCAACAAGATACTTGCAAATCGAATCCAACAGCACATAAAAGGAATTATCCACCAAGATCAAGTGGGATTCATTCCTGGGTTACAGGGCTGGTTCAATATTCGCAAATCAATCAAATACATCACATTAACAAAAGAAAAGATAAAAACCATATGATCCTGTCGCTAGATACAGAAAAAGCATTTGACAAAATACAGCATCCCTTCTTAATAAAGACCCCCGAGATAGTAGGGATAGAAGGAACTTACTCAAACATCATCAAAGCCATCTATGAGAAGCCCTCAGCTAACATCATCCTCAACAGGGAAAAACTGAGAGCTTTCCCCCTGAGATCAGGAACACGACAGGGATGTCCACTCTCACCACTGTTGTTTAACATAGTGCTGGAAGTCCTAGCAGCAGCCATCAGACAACAAAAGGAAATCAAAGGCATCAGAATTGGCAAAGAGGAAGTCAAACTTTCACTCTTTGCAGATGACATTATACTCTACATCGAAGGCCCGACAGACTCCACCAGAAGCCTACTAGAACTGATCCATGAATTCAGCAAAGTTGCAGGATACAAAACCAACATACAGAAATCGGTTGCATTTTTATACACCAATAATGAAGCAACAGAAAGAGAAATCAAGAAACGGATCCCATTCACAATTGCATAAAAAAACATAAAATACCTAGGAATAAACCCAACCAAAGATATAAGAGATCTGTATGATGAAAACCATACAAAACTAATGAAAGAAATTGAAGAAGACACAAAGAAATGGAAAAACATTCCATGCTCATGGATTGGAAAAATACATATAGTTAGAATGTCATTACCACTCAAAGCAATCTACACATTCAATGAAATCCCAATCAAAATTGCACGAGCATTCTTCTCAAAGCTAGAACAAACTATCCTAAAATTTGTATGGAACCACAAAAGACCCTGAATAGCCAAAGTAATATTGAAGAAAAAAACCAAAACGGGAGGCATCATCATCCCAGACTTTAGCCTCTACTACAAAGCTGTCATCATCAAGACAGTATGCTATTGGCACAAAAACAGACACATAAACCAATGGAATAGAATAGAGAACTCAGAATGGGACCCACAAATATATGGCCAACTAATCTTTGACAAAGCAGGAAAGAGTATCCAATGGAAAAAAGACAGCCTCTTTAGCGGATGGTGCTGGGAGAACTGGACAGCAACATGCCGAATGAAACTAAATCATTTTCTCACACCATACACACACAAAAAAACCTCGAAATGGATAAAGGACCTGAATGTGAGACAGGAAACCATCAAAACCCTAGAGGAGAAAGCAGGAAACAACCTCCCTGACCTCAGCCATAGCAATTTCTTACTTGTCACATCCCCAAAGGCAAGGGAATCAAGAGCAAAAATGAACTATTGGGACCTCATCAAGATAAAAACCTGCACGGCAAAGGAAACAATCAATAAAACTAATAGGCAACTGAAGGAATGGGTAAAGATAGTTGCAAATGACATATCAGATAAAGGGCTAGTATCCAAAATCTATAAGGAACTCACCAAACTCCACACCCAAAACCCAAATTGCCCAGTGAAGAAATGGGCAGAAGACATGAACAGACACTTCTCCGAAGAGG
The DNA here is from genome assembly GCF_003009895.1 of Hyaena hyaena. Classification (NCBI taxonomy): domain Eukaryota; kingdom Metazoa; phylum Chordata; class Mammalia; order Carnivora; family Hyaenidae; genus Hyaena; species Hyaena hyaena. The sequence goes on from NW_024081732.1 coordinate 64,790, forward strand.
ACATCCAGATGGCCAACAGACACATGAAACGATGTTCAGCGTCATTCATCATCAGGGAAATACAAATCAAAACCACACTGAGATACCACCTCACACTAGTCAGAGTGGCTAAAATGAACAAATCAGGAAACTACATGCTGGCAAGGATGTGGAGAAACGGGCACCCTCCTACACTGCTGGTGGGAATGGAAACTGGTGCAGCCCCTCTGGAAAACAGTGTGGCGGTTCCTCAAAAAATGAACAGTAGAACTCCCCTATGACCCAGCAATAGCACTGCTAGGAATTTACCCAAGGGATACAGGAGTGCTGATGCATAGGGGCACATGTACCCCAATGTTCATAGCAGCACTCTCAACAATAACCAAAACATAGAAAGAGCCTACGAGTCGTCTATCAACTGGTGAATAGATCGAGAAGATGTGGTTTATCTACACAGTGGAATACTACATGGCAATGAGAAAGAATGAAATCTGGCCATTTCTAGCAACGTGGATGGAACTTGAGGGTGTTATGCTGAGTGAAATAAGTCAGGCAGAGAAGGACAGATACCATATGTTTGCACATATAGGTGGATTAAGAAGAACTTAATGGAGGACCATGAGGGAGAAGAAGGGGAAAAATGGTTGGGGAGAGGGAGGCAAGCCATGAGAGACTCTTGAATGCTGAGAACAAACTGAGGTCTGATGGGGGTGGGGGAGAAGGGAAGCGGGGTGACGGGCATGGAGGAGGGCACTTGTTGGGATGAGCACTGGGTGTTATATGGAAACCAACTTGACAATAAACTATTTAAGAAAATAAAAGATGTAAAATCCAGAGACAGAGAATCGGATCCAGCCAGTTGTCACTCCTCATCTACCCCTTAGCCAATGGAAGAAAGGGAACCAAAACAAATATGATAAGGAAAGGACATTTCTGAAAGCAAAATCAGGACGCTGATTGCGGCATCAATGAAAGAAGATGCTAAGCAGACAAAATCAATAAAAGCCCATCACAGTCCATTACCATTTGTCTGCAAATAGTATCACATATGTAGAAATTTATAAATAATCATTCCACTTATTCACTGAAATTTACATCCCATACACATCTAAATGGGTTGAGACAGAGAGATATTTATTACAAGGTAGGGAGATAGGAGAGTAGAGAAGTTAAGAGCAAGATCTAGGGAGGCAAATTACCTGTTCAAAACTTGGTTCCACCATTTACTAGGGGAGAGAATTCAGCCAAGTTTCTTAACTTCTCTGAGCCTCAGTTTTCATGTGTAAAATTAGGATGATAATATTAGACAGGGGTCAGATTAGGATGGTAATGATAGAGCTGTCAGGAGGAAATAGGAGCCTAAAGTATGTGATGCATTAAGGCTGTGCCGGCATCCTGTAAGCACTCAATAAACAGGAGTTAGTGTCATCTAGTTGTCTGGCACTGTGACTTCTATACATAATTCTTTCCACCTTTAAAAACTTTCTTATTTTGGGGAGCCTGGGTGGCTTAGTCAGTTAAGCATCTGACTTCAGCTCAGGTCATGATCTCATAGTTCATGGGTACGAGTGCCGCATAGGGCTCTGTGCTGACAGCTGAGAGCCTGGAGTCTGCTTCACATTCTGTGTCTCCCTCCCTCTCTGCCTCTCTTTCTCTCTCTCTGTCAAAAATAATAAAACATTAATTTTTAAAAATTTCTTATTTTAATTCTTGCTTTCTCTAGACTGATATACCATAGCAATACCATAATAGAAATTCAGGGTGAGAAGCTCCTTTGTTTTTCTTCAGTCTTATTTCTCTCCTACCCAAAAAGAATAATCAAGACCCCATTTAGATTCCAAACTAATGTTCTGTGACAATTGTTCGGCATGGGTAGCATTCAAAATACAACACCTGTGATTTATTTTTCTGAGAAGTATACAGCTAAGGTTAATAGAGGTGCCACCCTCAAAATATATCTGCCCTGAGCAACATAAAAGAATTATTTAAGAGGTCACAGGGCATAGGACACACCCTAATATTAAAAGGCCTGGCAACTAAAATTAATTTTACAAGCTCCCACACACCAATTTTCATTGACTCTGAATTTTCTATCTAAATTACTTTTTTCCCCTTGTTTGGGAAGTGTTAAAAAAATGAGTAGGAAAAAGAAAAATCTTTTCATTTGCAAACCAATGCCTGTACTGCCTGTACCTTCTGAGCATTTAAAGGTACCTGACTTAGTCCCTTTGCTGTTTCTCTTCTGTTTTTTCTGCAGGGTTGATTAACAGCAGTAACAGTACAAAATTAAATACCTATTTCCTTTCATCAAATCTCACTGCTTTTTATTTTTTGAATTTTTTAAAATGTTTTTTATTTATTTCTGAGAGAGAGAGAGTGAGCAGGGGAGGGACAGAGAGAGAGACACAGAATCCGAAACAGGCTCCAGCCTCTGAGCTGTCAGCACAGAGTCCACCATGGGGCTCGAACCCATGAACCATGAGATCATGACCTGAGCCGAAGTCAGATGCCCAACTGACTGAGCCACTCAGGCGCCCCTCTCACTGCATTTTAAATTGTCTTGGATAGCCTTCGTTTGTAAATACCATATCTATGAGAACAGATGTCTTGAAATTTGTTAAAGATAACAGTGGCTTTCTCTGCTTTTTAATGAAAAAAAAAAAAGAAACATATCCTCAACATAAGTAAAATAGAGAAAGATTTCTAATTTTTGAAAAATTTTGTTTAAGTCCCTAAAATTCTTATTTTTGTTATCTTGTTCAAAGCTTAAAATAGAGGATAAAATTTTAAATTAAACTAGACAGTTTTTCTTCAATTACATTCCTGGAACAGACTTTTAAAATAAACTTCAAGCTAAAAAATTGTTGGTCAAAATGCTCTCAAAAGTATTTCAAAGTCCAAGATTATGTCTTTATTCTCCTATACTTGGTTTAAGAGTTAATCTCTATTAAATCATTTGAATTACTATTCAAAAGCAACTGATCTCTTCTGGCTCTTAACTGGTTCTGTTCGTTATTATTTGAATGCATAATTTTAATTTTAGAGTTCTTTAAATTAGCAAAATGTTATTTATATACCACATAATTCAAACCAAGATATTATAGAAGGGAAAATTTTCAGGTCTATAATTTGTTAATTAGCACTGCAACATCTATACAAGATTATCTCTAGGAATCTAGACGTCTCTAGAAATAGGCAAACTGTCCCATATTATAGGAGAAAAATAAAACAAAAAGCTCACAAAATTTTATATATCACAATATGAATGTTGTCAAGTTTGGTTACATTTTTGCCCTATTCCCTAAACTTTTTTTACATAAGCTTATAATTTAAAAGATTAAAAAACTAATGCGGGGGGAGGGGGGGCGCCTGGGTGGCTTAGTCGGTTAAGCGTCCGACTTTCGCTTAGGTTATGATCTCGCGGTTCGTGGGTTCGAGCCCCGCGTCGGGCTCTGTGCTGACTGCCAGCTCAGAGCCTGGAGCCTGTTTCAGTCTGTGACTCCCTCTCTCTCTGACCCTCCCCTGCTCACGCTGTCTCTCTCTCTCCTAGAAATAAATAAAAACATTAAAAAAAAAAAAAAGCTAATGGGGAATTTTAAAAGGTGTCTCATTGTAGATCCTTCTAACTTCTCACACACCCAAAAAAATCTCATGTATATTCCCACATAATAACAACCAAAAAAGAACTTAAAATAAAGATGAATAGATACATTATTGCCAAAATCTGGGAGGAACTCACAATGCGATGGCTTCTGAAGCTAGATAAAGAAAAAAAATCCCTTCCCCATGCTTTGGTTCATCAGACAGAGCAACCTAGATAGAAGACAGAAAGAGATCTGATTTCTTTTCAATCATAGTTTGATGCCTGAGAAATCCAGGATCTGTCTGAATAAGAAAATTGGGTGGTTATTCGTCCAACTAAGAGAGTGTCTCTGGGAGATAACAGAATACTGTCTCCTCATACACTCTCCTTCCTCAACCTTTGGAAATCTACAGTTGTCCAGCACCCACTTGCCCCTTTTACAATTTCTGAATTCCCCTACTGTGTGTTATATTAGTTTCATAGGACTACAATAACAAATTAAAACAAACCAGATGGCTTAGCACAATAGAAATTTATTCTCTCACAGTACTGGAGTCTAGAAGTCTGAAACCAAAGTGTCAGCAAGCCCATGCTCTCTTTGAAGACTCCAGGAGAAGATACTTCTGTCTCTTCTTTGCTTCTGGTGGTTGCTGGCAATTCTTATTGTTATACAGGACTTGCGGCTACATTACTCCAGTCTCTGTCTCCCTCATCACATGGTGTTTCCCTGTATAACTGAGTCCAAATTTCCTTCTTATAAGGACACCAGTCATTGGTGTATAATCTATCCTAATCCATTATGACTTCATTTTAACTGGATTACATCAGACCCTATTTCCAAATAAGGTAACCTTCATACATACCGGGGGTTAGGACTTTACCATAGCTTTTAAGGAGAAACACTTCAACCCACATCATATATGTTTTGGTAGGACAATGTCTTATTGCCCTGTGCTGCAGCACAATGAGTCATATTGTCCCCCTTTCCTCCAGGCACATGACCCAATCCCAGCTGACTGGTTACCTTCATTCTGTATATTAAAGTTTGACCTAGTGATAAAAAGACAAAAGGCTTTTAAATTTCATTCCCAAATGCAGTAGTGATGCTCTTGTGGCATCCCAATACTTGTACAATTTTGTCAAAGAATTAAATCCTTTTTGGCTTAAAATGGCCAGAATCATGTTTATTATTTGGGAAGCACAACTCTCAAAAATACAAATAAGAGAAATAGAAGGAGGGATGGCAGAGATATATCTCCCCTAGGTTAGTTTCTGCAAGAAAAGAATATGTGGTCTTAGAAAAGGTACGAGAGGCATAGTCTGAAAGAAGCACATGCTGGAGTATGTATATGAAATCAGTTCAAAATATTAGGGTTTCAAGCTACTGGTTTTAAGATTCCCTGTATTAAAATCTCTAAAGCATTAGGGAATGAGCTACTCTCTTACAGTTGATGTGTTACAAGAATTAACAAGCAGAGAAGAACCTTATGAAATGCACACAACCTTATGTTGGTTAACATTGAATCTGGATAAAACTCTCCTAATTTGGGGATGGATGGATGGATAGAAGGATGGATGGAGAGATGATAGGTAGATAGATGATAGATAGATAGATGATAGATGATAGATAGATAGATAGATACCCTCAAAGAATTATTGATAGATGCAGAATATTAATAAGGGATTATCATACTGAAGAATCAGAGAAGAATATAACTTTGGAGGTGATTTATTAGTAAAAACAAAGGAAAAACCAAATTTTATAGCACTCCTCAATAGGATGCCAGAATACCTAACCTTTATAAAAGAGCAGAAAATCAAATGTGAAAACTTGACTTGGAGCTATGTTTGGTTTGGTTTGGTTTAATTTGGTTTGGTTATGCATAAAACCAGAGGTAAATACCCATTAGGCTAAAGCACAAATCAAGCTAAACAAGGATGAAATACTGATTAGAGTTGGTTACTACTCCTAAATTCCACATTTATCATGTATCTCTTAATACATAGAGATGTCTTCTATAATTAAAGGAAGAATAAAGTGATAAAACAATTCTTTTGTTTCCTGAAACACTACAAGCTGTCATATAAACTGTCTGCTATATTTGTGTGATACTTTAAATGAAGAGCTTAGGTTTTTAGATCTAAATCTTTTAACAAGTCAATTTGGAAAGATAAGCCTAACTGACCGCATATTTGAATGAAATAAATAAATTATACCTCAACATAATGTGAAAAGATAGTATATGTTAAAGCCTCCTAAGAACATCTTCTTATACTCTTTCTTTCTGTAGTCTCATTTTGCCTGATAAGGTCAAAATTTCAGCTTTCTCTTAGAAGGAGCTGGACAAAAAGCTTCCACACTTCTCTTCATTCCTTATTGGATTCTCTCCACAGTAGGAAGGGCTATAAATGATTTGGGAGTTTTGTGACAGTCTGACACCCACACATCTACTTTCCAATGCTAAGGTTCTCAACTAGGGGTAATTTTGACTGCCAGGGGAATTTGGCAATGTCTAGAGACATTTTTTACTTCCATGACTTTGGGATGTGGTAGAGGCCAGAGATACTGCTAAGCATCCTCCAACACACAGAAGAGCCCTCCCATGACAAGAATTACCACCTCAAAATGTCAACAGTGCCAGGGTTGCTACACAGGATGAAGGTCTCCACTTTTACATGGTTCTACCTACTGTTCTTCTTTCCTCTTCTTATTCCACTTCTCATTTCAATGAAATAAGAAAATCAAGCAGAATCTACTTAAATTTTCCACCTTCACTTAGATTGGTAAGTTTTATCTGCATGAGAAGCAGGAAGCCCTGTTTGTACATTGGTATCAAAATGGCTTTGTAAGTAACAGCTTGAGTGCCACAGAAGAGCAGGCAAATTGGCCATCATATTTACTGCAACAGAATCATTCTCACAGAATATTTGATTGATGACAGCCTTTTCCTCTAATCATTGGAAAGATTCAGGGAGAAAAGGGCTTAGAGGGTAGGATCAAGATTTCTATTAACTATAAGATACCTGTTAGATATCTAAGTGGAAATGTCAAGGAAACTGTTGGGCATGAGTCTGGTACTCCAGGAGAGATAAAGTTGGAGATGTAAAATATGGAAATTATCAGTGACAGCTATTTGAAACCATGTCACTGTATAAACTTTTTCAGGAAATGAGGATAGATGAAAAACAGGAGACTGAGTACTGAGCATTCCAATATCTCAGTATTTAGAGGTCAGGAAAAGGCAGAAGAATCAGCAAGCAGAGAACCAGAGGCTGTGCTGTCTTCTGCGAGAAGAATGAGATAGACATTCAGAGAAAGGAAAAGACTGGAGGAAACCATGAGAGATGAAGAAAAAGATCTCAGTTCTTATCTAGAATGGACATTAGTTGTGGTGTCTGGGTGGCTCAGTCCACTAAGTGTCTGTCTTTGGCTCAGGTCATGATCTCATAGTGTGTGGGTTCAAGCACCATGTTGGGTTCTGTGCTGACAACTCAGAGCCTGTATGGAGTCTGCTTCAGATTCTGTCTCCCTCTCTCTCTCTGCCCCTCCCCTGCTCACACTCTTTCTCTCTCAAAAATAAACATTTTTTTTTAACTTAGAATGGACATTAGTTATTTTCCTTGTCTAACATCCATTCCTGATGTCTTAAGTTATGTACCTTAGAAGCAGAGCCTGAGAAGGAGTTATTTACTGAGGCTGTTAAGGGGAGCAGGATGGGGCAAAAGAGTGACAGCCAATCAAGCTTATGCTCTCTCCTGGAGATTTGGAGCAAGACATGCATTATTAACTTATTCCCTCCTTGAGAAAAAGGACAGCCCTTTGTCCCCTTGAATCAGTCACTAGATGCATGTTGCTGGAGGGGTGGTTTACTTTCTGGATGAGCTGATTCTTTTGGCTGAAGGCACTATCTCGAGAAGAGGGAAGCTCCCACACTCACAGCAGCTCAGGGATGGATGACCTGCCTTGACACAGGGATCCAGGAAAAGCACTAACAGCCCCTACTGTACCTTTTTCTTTTGTTAACAGACCTCAGCATTCCTTCAGAGAACCACTCCTCCCCTATTTCAACTTGTTCTGGTAGGGTTAATTCTATTCTTCCACGTCTGCTCGTGTTCAGTCCACATGAAACAGGCTTCCTTATTTAGGGCTGTAATTATGGGTTTAGGCACCAGCTCATGACCCAATTTGGAAGAGTGAGGTCCAAAACCCAGAATTTTTTTTCTAAGACCTGTTAGGAGAGGAAATATACCTTCACTAGTGTTGCTAAGATCTGAAGATCTACAATCAAGTTGCAACTTTACCACCAGGAGGAAGAAGCCTACCCAAGAATAAAGTCAACACAGAGAAAACTCAGTTTAGGGACAAATTCCTGACATTTTCTATGCACCTGGATATAAAAGCACTGATTCATAGGTACTTTTTAGGTATGTTAAACCATCCCTCCTGCATCAGCCAGCCTGAGTAGAGTTTATGCCTCTTCTGCTCCCCTTCAAGTTTAGATGCACTGCCTGAAACTGACTTTTCTGTGATTCCCTTCTAATATTTGCAGAATTTCCTAAAGTAAATTTGAATAGCTCTCTCTTCCTTGCAACCAAACATGCTGCAAGACATATATAATAGACACAGATTAACAACCCAAAAACTATATTACAATTAAGTGACAACCTCAAAATATCAACAACATATTTTGATCTTTCCTGGATGAGCATAAGGCCCTTGAGATAATCCAGCAACTTTGGGTTATGTTTTCTAATACCATAGTATTATACGGTATTTTTCCATTTTAGAAAAACAGATTTTTCACTGGCATTTTTCCAAAAAAAACCCAAAACTAGCCCTTGATTTCCTGCTACATGAGAAGCCAATTATTAGGGCTATAGATTGTGTTCCACTTTGATTATCTATAGTCTTTTGTCTGATTTAAATTCTAAAAAATGACATAAGAAATCACTTCTAATGTAACAATTATGAAATGATAGTTAGAAATTACTTATTTTCTTTACTTCACCCATTGTTCACAAAACACATCAGAATTATGCTAACATACACTGATCCAGCACAAACCTAGGAAGTGAAGATGTCACAACTGATTTTGTTGAATACCTGACAGTTTCATTTATCTGTTTATGTGTCTTATTCATATCTGTGTATGTGTCTTTCTGTAATATGGTTCAACATCCTACAGTTGTTCTTTGACCCCTAAAAGGTCATGTTCATTCACAGTGATTTCAACCCACTTCAGTTATAACAGAGACTGAATACTGAGTCCCATCCCCAAGACTCCTCCCTCATACACATTCATAGGTATCTGGGACATTAGGCTATTGCTAGAACTACAAATATTTAACTTTTTGAAGAAAGATGAATGGGAACAAACAGATCATTAAGAATCTTAACAGATATTTAGTGAAAAAAAGTAATAATAGCAATATCACACATCCAGACAAATGCTGATGAATGCCAGTTAGAGAGATAAGGTATAGTGAGATAAAAACGCTACTGGAAAAATTGTGACGATGGATAGATTTTTGTGCCTATTTGCTTTGTATTAATATGACATCACCCAGTAACAAGAGTCCTTTTCTCTCTGCATTTTGTTGACAGACGAGAGCCTTCAGAAGAGATGAATTTTCTTTGATTCCACCTCCCCGCAATCCTCTGAGCTCCTCGGGGAGCAATGTCAATTATACCATCGTCAATGCAAATGGCATTTTAAAGAGTACAGCAAGCAGAGAATGTTAATGCTGCTCACAAGTGCCAATGTGCACTGCAGACTTTCCCCTAAAGTCTGCAGCCCATCACATGTCTTTATTCATTTAGATCTAATCCTATCAACCGAGAGGACAGGGCACTGGCTTGCTCTCTGCCTTTGTCACTCAAACTTACCTATTAAAAACAATCCACTTTCTAAAGTCGGACAGTGTGGAATTCAGGTTTGGCAGCGAAAGATAAACTCCTATATACAGAGCATGATAATGAGGAGCCTGCTGGCTTTCTTGCTTGATGGGTTATTCTTATTAAGATAAAATGTGTTCCAAAGGCAACTCAGGAACAGAGAAATCAGAGAGTTCATAAAAAGTTATGGGAGCTTAGCCTTTCAAATTAAGGAAACAAATACAATGACCATGAACTCAAACTCAGTAGAAAAGCGTCACCACTAGAAAGTTCTCCTTCTGTTGTATTTTTTCTGTTGTATTTTTTAATGTGGAGATGTTATAAAGAAGAATCTCATCATTGTGTTATGATGAGAATTTAGATGGCTTGATAACTGAATCACCTCTACTAAGTTTTAGGTAATGAATGCTTAATTTGTCTTAACAAATAAAGTCTATAAGTAAATAACTACCTTACGCTGATGGAGCAACCTACCATGTACAGGCACTGTGCTAGGCATGGTGAGAGCATAAGAAAGCAAAAAATGAAAGCCTCAGTTCTTGCCCTAAAAAAATAATGATATATTAGGGAAGACACAATAATCAGAATGCAAGAGAAGATATGCAGCTGGAATGTCACAATGTGTGTATATAGTAATCATAAAGAAACTCAGAAAATAATAAGGACACAAGAGCAGCCCAGACTGAGGCTGGTTGACATGAGATGATGGACTTTAAGTTTTAAAATATTTACTTTATTCTCTAGGCAATAAAGATCTAAAGAATATTTGAGCAGAAAGTACATGATGAAGCACTGAAGGAAGATAATACTGTTAGTGGTGTATTTATTGGACTAGAAAGAGAGTTTATCCACTGATCGTGTATAAGATTATTTTAGGTGGTGCATGAACATGGAATTAAATAATATTGAATTGCACAGTGAGAAATATGTTCCATTTTAATTTTAATTTTTAGAAGACTTGAGGGAGAAGGTTTTTGGTTTGGTACTAATACGACTTTAATATCTCTCTAACACTTTGTTAATTCCCTTTTAACAGAAGCAATCACATTCACTCACTTAGAGTTCAATAAAGCTGGGTTTTTGGTTTTTTTAAATGCTTCTTTATTTCTGAGAGGGAGAGTATGAGCTGGGGAGGGGCGGGAGGGAGGGGGGACAAAGGGCCCAAAAGGACTCTGTGCTGACAACAGAGATCCCAATGCATGGTTTGAACTCACAAACCACGAGATCACCTGAGCTGAAGTCATGATCAGACGTTTAACTGACTGAGCCACCCAGGCGCCTCTCAATAAAGCTATTTTTGACAAATTTGCATTTTTTTAGTTACCATCTATTTATCGCAAGTGATACTCAGAATTAAATAATATAAAGCTTCTATTTAAAATTAAAATCAATTAATTTTAGGGGAAAATTAAGCATATAATGGTACATGTGTTGTGCATACATGGCAAAATTCAAAAAACAAGATGCAGTTAAGTTTGGAAAACACAGACCTTGGCAAGGAGCCACTAAATAGTTTTTAAAGAAATACGTGTACACATGCAAAAAAATAAATTTGATCCAACATGTCACCACAGCATCATTATAATACAAAAAGACTGAAAACAAACTGAATGTTTCTAAATAGAGAAGTGGTTAAATAAAATATGGCACACCATTCTGGAATACTACACAGCTGCTCAAAGAATGGGAAAGAAGTACAAATACTTAATATGGAAAGACCACAAGTCAAAAAAAAATGCAAACGAAATAACTCGTAAAAGCATACCTGTGATATGAACCCAATTATTTTCTTAAATGTATATGTGTATAAATAAGTGTACATAAATGCACAGAATGACTAGAAAAATAATCATAATAGTTAATATTATTCATCTTGGGAGATGTGAATATGGAATCTAAGGTAATTGAGGAGAGAATCACATTTTCTTTGACAAAGTGATGAATTGTTTAAATCTTAACTTCATGTATTTTTTAATTGTTGTAATTTTTGAAATATTTAAGAGAACAAGAGAGACCTTCAGGTAAATTTTCATTTATTTTACTCCCTCCCAAAACCACACTTAGACATAAGAAAAGACCTTCTTAAGGGGCACAAAACCACAAGGACAAAAAAAAAAAAAGAAAAGAAAAAGAGAGAGACAACTGCAGCACAATTTTGAAAGCTGGGTGAGTGGTAAAGAATCTAAAGAAAGCTCAGGAGCACCTGGGTGGCTCAGTCGGTTAAGCCTCAGCCTTCGGCTCACATCATGATCTCACGGTTCGTGGGTTTGAGCCCCGCATCAGGCTTTGTGCTGACAGTTCGGAGCCTGGAGCCTGTTTCAGGTTCTGTCTCCCCTCTCTCTCTGACTCTCCCCTGCTCACACTGTCTCTCTCTCAGAAATAAAGAATTATGAGAATCAATTACATCCCTATCCCTTCCCTGTTCCATATAGCCAGCCTGTACATTATCTCTGCCCCAACAGGACAAAGGGGGCTTATTCTCCAGAGAAGTAAGAGACTTTACTCTATAGCAGAGCAAAAGGCTTAGTTTAGAGTGGAGATAATATATGAAAAAACAGAATTCTCCATCAGGAATTCTCTCAATGAAAGGCCCACTAACTTCAAACTATAATGGAGCCTCCAGTCCAGAGGCCCCACCTGAGCTCTCAGGAGATTCCTGCGATCTGTTTATCGTCCCACTCTGAGAGGATCAGCAACATAAGAAAAACATTCCTCCCCCCCCCCAAAAAAAAAAGAAAAAGAAAACATGAAAGGTGGGGTTTGAAAGAAATAAAAGCAATGTGGAGAAAAAATGTCTTTTCAAGGAAAATAAAACTTCAAATAAACTATCCCTGACTTACTCAAAAGAGTAAACAAGCTATAATATACATGAAATAAGAACAGAGTATTATTAAAAGAAGGAAGAAAAGAAGAAGGCAAAGAAGAGAGGAAGAAAGAAAAGAAAGAACAAAATAAGAGCCTTTGGAAAAAATATATATATACTCGTATGTATATAGATACATATGTGCATATAGTGGGATGTGTGTGTAACTCAATGAAATACATAAACAACAAAAATGAGGAAATTTCCTAGAAACAAAACAAAACAAAAAGGCTTTGAAGAATAGTTATGCTTCTATTTATTATATTTATGCGCATTTTTCTAGAGTAGCTTGCTCATAGCTTAACATAGCCATAGTATATACTTCATTGGCCCATTGCTTATCTTGATCTTCCAGTTTCCCAATTTCCTCTAACACTCAGCTTCCAACTATTACATCAAGGGCTAAATTCTTCTGTTAAAAAGTTCAAGCTCATACTTCCCAATTTGGTTTCCAGTCCAATTTCCCAATCTAAAAAAAAGAAAATGTGAAAACGTAATTTTGGCCCTGAAAGAAGGTGGAAGTCAACTCTTACAAAAGGAAAGGAAGAAAGAATCTAGTGTTTACCTGTTTATGTCAATCTGAATGTAAGCCACACGTGACGAGGGATTTTGTTTCATATTCTTATGACCTGAATAGTGCACAATGCAATATAAGAACATAGAAAATAATGAATGAATGAATGAATGAATGAACAAATGCATGCCAAACATATATGGCTTTTAGAATCCACTGCAACTTGGAGAAGGAATAGACAAAGCAACAAAGCAACCAGTGAGGAAGATTCTAACAAGCACAGATTTTTCTCTTAGAACACTTGCTTTGAAAAAAGTCTCAAGTAAGGCATCTCTGCAGATAACTCCATTTGGCTCCATCTAACTCTAATCAGACCACACTCAGAGGTACCATAGTCAATCTCTGTAATGGCTTACTTTATGTACACATTTGTGACCCAGGGATTTCCATCTGTTATGGGATACTCTTAGGGAAATGGGTCCTAGAGCCCTTACCCCTACCTCCTGACAAGCAATATTTTTCTCTTCTTGTTAAAGGCAGATGGTTTAACAGGCTGTGAGTTATCCTTTTTTTACGTAATGTCTTCTTAACTTTAGCAAAGTAATATATCCACCTGGCTTTACTGTCACAATCAGATGGTGGGGTAAGGACTGAGCCATTTGGTTGGGGAGCACCCAACTTTCAACATTTGTGGATCCCTCCTGTCTGAGGGTATATGCCTGGTTCTCAGTATTCTGAAAGCATTTCAGGAGACTAGAGACAGAGGATCTCACCATTCAAGTGGCAGACATTCAGCAACATCTCACTGTGATCCCCAGCTATGCAAACCTCTCTGCTGTGAACCTCCTATTTTCTGCCAGAATGGACAAGAAGTAGTTTCTACGCTAGCAAGGTAGAGAGAGGTGATTTTGGCATCTTAAAGGCTCATTACACACAAATTTAATAAATCCCCATTTGTAATCTTTTGCCATGCTCCCGTTTTAAAGCTGCCTGGTATCTCCAATTCTTCAGGCTTTATAGATTTGAGGACATAATTTTCCTTTTCTCTCACTGGCTTCATCAACTTCAGGCTCTAATTTCAGCTTTCACAGGTTAGCTAGTTCAGTTTATACGATTCCATCCTCATTCAGTTTCCAAAATATTGTTGACTTCTTTCCTGTCTTGTCATCTTCTCTTGTGTTTCATTTTTTTAAACGAGTATATATTATAATGGATTTTGGGGGCTTAGGAGGGTGCAAGAAAGTGCATATATTCAATCTTTCATATTTAACTGTAAGTCCTTATTCAATGTCCTTAAATCAATGACTCTGTGTCTTCTAAGAGGTAGGCTATATATGTGTGCATTGAGAAAAGAGAACTATAATGTCCTTAATCTGTTAAAGGACTCTTTCTTTAAAAATCATGTGTCTTGGGGTATCTGGGTGGCTCAATTGGTTAAGTGTCCAACTTTGACTCAGGTCATGATCTCATGGTTTGTGAGACAGAGACCCATATTGGGCTCGCTGTTGTCAGTACAGACCCTGCTTCAGATCCTCTGTCCCCCTCTCTCTCTGCCCTTCCCAACCGTGCTCTCTCTCTCTCAAAAATAGATAAAACATTAAAAAAAAGAAATCATGTGACTTTAGGGTAACTCAGTTAAGTGTCTGACTCTTGATCTCAGCTCAGGTCTTGATCTCAGGGTCGTGAGTTCAAGCCCCACATTGGGCTCCATGCTTGGCATAGAGGCTACTTTAAAAAATAAAGAAAGAAATCATGTGTCTTTGCTTTTCAGAATTTTGTAAAACAATAGTGATCAAAGACGGAAAAGAATGTTATAAGTAATTGTCACCAATAGTCTATAATTACTGCGATGACAGAAATAATACAGGAGGCGAAAATTCTTTCCCCCACCTCTCTCTCTATTTCTCTCTCTCTCCCCCCACTCTCCCTCTCTCTACAATGACGCCTTTGTCAAAACTGCAGAACGTTAGTAGCATTGCTAGAAATGCATTTCCATTTCCTTGTCCATGTCCATTCTCTTCAAACTACATCATTTCAGGGCAAAGATTTTTCAAAAAGTTGAAGAATCCCACATTCAGACAGGAAGTAAGTGGAAAACAAAACCCTCTGACAGGTCTCTGTCTCTTAGTATCCCATTATTTGTATTTCATTTGGTATCAAAAGGGATCCAGGTTAGATTTCCTTCAGTGAAGCAGCATCCCAAAATAAGGGACAGAGTATAGGGGTTCCTAAAGATTACTCCTGGTACATTGCTCTTGATCCTATTAGATGCTTTGTAACCAGTCCATTACTATCATATACTATTGATAAGGTGTACTATTGATAACACTGACCATCAAGTTTTGGTCCCTTCTTTCAACTTTGCCTAGCATCCAGGTTTCCAGGACTTAAACCTAATCACTAATATTCCATGTTTCCCCATTTCTAACTCAATTTCCTGACTCACAGCCTTCAGGGTGCCTCCAAACACCAGTAAATCTGAGGGCTCATGCTGGTGCCACTACTGATACCACCAGCTGTACTGATCTTATTCACTCTCTCCTTTTTCTGATTCATACTTAAGGAGTGTTAACAGGTTGCCAGACATTTCTGTGACATCATCGTCCCCACTCAAAAATCTCTGAAGTCTCCTTATTAGTCATAAATAAAACCCACTAGACTTAGCCTACAAAGTGCCATGCACAGGGGCGCCTGTGTGGCTCAGTCGGTTAAGCATCCGACTTTGGCTCAGGTCATGATCTCACGGTTCGTGGGTTCGAGCCCCATGTCAGGCTCTGTGCTGACAGCTCCAAGCCTGGAGCCTGCTTCAGATTCTGTGTCTCCGTCTCTCTCTGCCCCTTCCGACTCATGCTCTGTCTCTCTCTCTCAAAAAAAAAAAAAAAAAAGTTCAAAGTGCCATGCACAAAATATATTACCTGAAAATTACCCAAATGAGTGATACCACTCCTTAACCAACATTTTCTGTCAGATATCTAAATTTCTAAGTATCACTCAGAGGTCCTTCAGGTCTGTTCAATCCTCTACATTCTTAAAGAGTTAGATCACGTTACCCTTTCTAACCTAATATTTTGAGTTTACGCTCACCTCTACTTTTCTGCTCTTCTCAGTTTTACACCAAATTGTATATGGCCTTACATTGCTATTAATAGCTCCTGATTAAGAAAAGGACAAAAAGATAAGTTTGATAAGCAAATAAAAGTTACAGAAAAGAGAGAATGGTGAGGGAAACTAGGAATTATACAGATCCCCAATCAACACAACAGAGCAATCAGGACAAAAATTCTTAATAATGTATACTGTTACAGCGCTATAAGCTTGTTATAAAAGAAAAGATTGAAGTATTCAGTTATGGGGTACAGAGGGTGTGCTCAGTCGGTTAAGCATCTGACTTCGGCTCAGGTCATGATCTCGCGGTTTGTGAGTTAGAGCCCCATGTAGGGCTCTGTGCCAACAGTTCAGAGCCTGGAGCCTGCTTCGGATTCTGTCTCTCTCTCTCTGCACCACCCCTGCTTGCACTCTATCTCTCACTGTCTCTCAAAAGTGAATAAACATTTAAAAAATAATTAAAAATTTAGAAAAAATTTTAAAAAACAAAGTATTCAGTTAAGTAATGACTCTTCCCACTTTATTTATAGCTACACATTTGGACATTATGAAACGAGACTAGTTTAATTCTGCATTTCCTTTCACTCTTTTCATTGGTTTTAGTAATTGCTAATCAACTTCTCCACCCATGCATAGTCTTCTTGCCCCTAAGAACATAGCACTAAAGTTATAGTTTCTAGCATTAAAGTAAATACCACTTGGGGGACACCTGGGTGACTCAGTCAGTTGAGCAACCGACTTCAGCTCAGGTCATAATCTCGCAGTTCCGGAGTTCAAACCCTGCACCAGGCTCATTGCTGTCAGCCTGTCAGTACAGAGCCCACTTCGGATGCTCTGACCCCTCTCTCTGCTCCTCCCCCAGTTTGCCTCTCCCAAAAATAAATAAATATTTAAAGTTATACCATTTGGGTGTTCTGAAGCAAGAGATCTATCTAGGATTCCAAAATTAAGAGAAAAACAACTTAGATATTGTTTGCCTTGTATGCCAAAAACAGTAGGACTCTGAAAAATATGGACAAAAGATATAAAGCCTCCTCCTCCCTGCTTGGGAAAGATGTTTCCATAATCCATACACAATTTAAAAATATTCTTTTCAAGCATCACATTGTCTCATGACAGGGGTAATAAAATTTCCCTGTATCATTAAGACCAAGTTTACTACATTTTCTAAGTAAACACAGTAACTACAAAAGACCACAGGGAAGGATTTCTGGTGTTTAAACACTGGTAATTAAAGAAAGAGTCAAAGAAAATTTTCCTTTGTTGAAAACAAAACATTTGGCCTGAGAATTCAGTATAAACATATTCGCCATGTTTCAGTAGGAATCAATAGAGACTCAGGTCCAGGCATACCATGACAAGTATTTTGGCTTACAAGGATAAAGAAGACAATCTAGGGGCACCCAGATGGCCCGGTCAGTTAGGCGTCCAACTCTTGATCTCAGCTCAGGTCATGATCTCATGGTTTATGGTTTTGAACCCCACATCCAGCTCACACTGACAGTGTGGAGCCTGCTTGGGATTTCTCTCTCTCTCTCTTTCTCTCTCCCTGATCCTCCCCTGCATGCACACACACATGCACATGCTCTCTCGCTCTCTCTCATTCTCTCTCTCTCTCTCAAAATAAAGAAATAAACTTTAAAAAATAAATTAAAAAATAATTACATCTTTAAAAAATAATAAAACATCCTAAAAGCAGTTAGGCAAGAGGAAAGAAACAGATTATCTACAATAAGCAAAAACTAGACTCGCCTAAAATTTAACATTATATTGTATTTTGAAGGAAACATTTAGTGACACAATTATTTTGGTATCCAGATCACTTGTCTTATTTTTTTAACATTTTATTCTTTAAAAAATCTCTACACCCAACATGGGGCTTGAACTACAACCCCAGAATCAGGAGTTGTATGCTCTGCCAATGGAGCTAGACAGGCACCATCCAGACCACTTGTCTTAAAAATGTAAAGACATGGTCAGGTGCACAATCTCCAAAAACAAACAAAAAGTCCTACTTGAGGATACAACCAAGCCAACTAAAAGATAAGTCAAAATTAGGAACTAAATTGAGAAGTGCATTAAATAGTCTCCCTACTTAATATGCACCAAACATTGAGGATCTGGTTTGATTATGTGCTATCCATTGCATTCATTCAAAGATAAAACTTGACCCTATAAGCCTTGTTCACATGTTTCTCTTCTGCATGTCTCCCTTGCTTCATTCTAGAAAACATATTTCTTCAGCCCTCTGAGAAATGTACCAAAAAAAGGCTGAAGATTATGAGTCATTTTCCCCAAAATTTTATAGCAATTTATGGCAATCTAGAGCAAAGAGAACATTAAACACTTAAATAATTTTTCCAACCTACTGAACTTATTATCCTCTAAAAGGAAACAGAAACTATTATAATATCAAAGCTTCTTTTAATAGAAATAATATGGTTGTTAGAAATATAATGGAAAATCACTGATCATTGTCCAAAGCAGAAATCATAGGATCTAGGGGAAAATGTGTAATATCTATCCTCCAAAACCTCTACTATGATGTTTACATATCCATTTAAGCAGGGAAAAGATATATTACCAAAATTATTGAACTTCAGCTACTGGCCACAGCACTCAATTTGGAAGCTTCTGTTGTTATTGAACATGAAGCTACTTAACATAATTGGAAAGCACTGTAGTATAGAAAATACTTTTCATTTGTGGTAGAAAACTGAATTTATTTGCAATAGAATTGTTCCTTTCATGATTTTAAGAGGAAAAAGGTACCACTTATATTCTCCAGACAGATGTGTTCATATCATTTCCCAAGCTATTTATCTAAGTTTCATAGCAGTGAGAAATGGTTATTTGAAAAGCAAATTAATTATATATAGGTGTTTTCTTTGGTTCTTTTGCAGAATCTATAGGCACACATGTAGCTCTGTCTACAGTGCTGTCTTACCATTCCAAGAAAGGTGATGGCTGAGTGACGCTCATGACAAGAAGGGCAGGGTATGGGCAAGAGATTGAACATCACCTGAAACCTCTGATTAGAAGAATATAAACACCTTCTTCCATGCCTCAGAGGGAACCCAGAAATACATTGGAAGGGTCACCAAGGAGAGCTGGAGCTGTTCCTAGGAATGGCTTTTTAGTAAAGACAGTGCTTCAGGAGGAAAATGTGCTCTGGTCAAAAGCCATGTTTGAAAACCCTAAACAAATTAATGGAAATATCACATAACATGGCAGAAAGAGTTTAAACTTTAGAATCTGAATGACCTGAATTCAAATCCTAACTATCCACCCCAGCATATAATTTCGACAAGCTATTGAAAATCTCTAACCTTCTGTTTGTTCATTAGCAAAAGGAGGATAATACCTGCTTTGTGGAGTGCTAATGAAGCTTTGAGCTAATATATGTAAACCATACAGTTACTCTACAAATATTATTAATGATGTACCCAGATCAACTTAGAAAAAAGAAGAAATTCAACAGGTTACTATCCGAAATAAATAACAGCAAAATTTTCTTGTAAATTTACTATGTCCTTCAAAGTTTTGGGTGCCATGGAATATTAAAATCATAGTTTTACTAGATTAACTAAATAATAAACTCCTGAGGGTCATGGACTAAACTAAGAGTACTTGAAAAAAGCAGAAATCTTTGTAGAAAAAAGGGCTAGGAAGAGGGAGACGGGATCTGAGCCTTAAAGAACGAGCAAATCAGAGATAGAGAAAGCATGGGAAGATAGGAGAGAAAATTAGAGTGTGTGGGGGGGAGAGAGAGAGACCACACCAAATGAATGTCATTATTGCACTAATGGCCTCACATATTAAACACATTTAATCATCAGACAAAGTCTGCAAGGGATTATCTCCATTTTACAGAAAAGGAAACTGAGGTTCATAGAGGTGAGAGACACAGAGCTATCACTGACAGAGTCCGAACTTGAACCCAGGCCTGCCCAATCCAAGACCTAGGCTTTTCCCAATGTCATGAATGTCAAAATAATGATAAATGCAATCAGACTGGAGTGTGTGGTTCCTGTGGAAGTTGTCCTTCTATACACAGAGGTCTCTGATGTCCATTTTGTAACAAAATCCTAAATTTTCTTGAATTCCAAGGTTGAGGTCCCATTAGCCACTCTCTTTAAAATGTAAGAATTCAGCTCTTTTCCCCCTGGGCAAAATTTGCTTAGCAGATCTGAGAACCCCTGTAAAGACTTTATATTCCCTTTTCACCTACCTCCTAGCCCCAATAAATTTCATTTCTTACTGAGAGAGGAATTGATTTTCATTGGTATTCACTTGAAGTAGGGAAGGTCATGGCTAGAACATTGGAAATGTATTGTCTAAAGAGCACAGTTTGTATCTTGCTTCCAAGAGAAGATCTTTAAAGATGCCTTGGCTTAGCTGACTTTTCTTCCCCTCCTGCATCCAAGAAACATGCTCGAGGGAGAAAGTCAATTTCAAATCTTCACACTGCAGAAGCTCTGGGGCAGTCTGTTGCAGAATGCAGATCAGCTTGTTTCTTCCTTCTGAGATAAACCGAGTATGGGAAGTATGTTAAAAGAAAAGTTTTTGAGCAATCCTTAGGGCCTAGAATATGCTCCTATCAGCCCAAGAAACCAGATTCCAATCTAAAAGCCAGCATGTGCCAATCTGAAAGCCAACTTGACTCTAGCCTTGATCCCTACTAAGAGGATTTATTTTTATTTCCAGGATCCTTCTCAAGCTTTACATTTGATATGTAAATATTCTTAATTTGTAGTCATTAAATAGTTCTCTTTCAAAAAGCTCTTCCATGGTTTGTTCTTAAGATGGTGTATATAAGGAATGAATGAATCTGCAATTTCCTAACAAAGAACTCTGTAGAATCTGAAGTGTTGAGGTATTTGTAATCACTCAGACACAGAATTACCAAAGCACACACTGGCTTCATATAGCCATCCCTTCCTAGCATCTCAAATCAACTTTAATTTCCTTTTTTATAAAGTAGATATTTTACATAAAATTGTCTGGAGAGGAAAAAAAAAACTATACTTGACAGAGCAAATGTTAGGCCAGCCTTTCTCTGCTGTGAATGGTGCTAGCAAGGGTCTTGAATATTCATGCAGAATAGTTTTTAAAAATCATATGGAGTGAATATCACTCTTTTCCTTTCCCCAACATTTTCCCAGTCTGATGAGAATAATGCAAAACTTTGGGCTGGGCACCAAACAGATTACATAATTTGTAAATTTTGATTGCAGCGACTGGCCAAGTTTAAAGCTTACAGGAAATCTTTCCTGAATGAAGATACTAGGGAAACAGGAACCACTCCTGACCTGCAGCATCTCTCAGGTAGTGAGCAAATGAAGATGATCCAAGAGATGAATTGCAAAGAGCCATAAACCAAAGACTCTAAGCCTCTAGCCTCGTGATATGCATCAGGCCTAAATGTTTTGCATGCATTCTCTCATATGATTCTTGTTAACTCTATCATGCACTTTTCATAAATGAGGAAACTGAGTTGTCACACAACTCTCTATAAGTAGTGGAGCCAGGGTTTGCACCTGATCCCAGAGATTACATTTTTGGCCACTATGCAAGCTCATCTCTTTCCATTATTTTCTTTTTTCATTATTTTTTTTAAGTTTATTTATTTTGAGAGAGAGAGTGTGCATGTGAGGGATGGAGGGGCAGAGATGGGGAGCAGGAATCCCACGCAGACTCCACACTGCCCACACAGGGCTCGAACTCACGAACCGTGAGATCATGACATGAGCAGAAATCAAAAGTCAGATGCGTAACCAATTGAGCCACCCAGATGCCCCTAATTACTTTCTAGATGGTGAGCCCTGAAAGGTCAAGAGCTTTGTCCATCTTGTTCATTTGCCTATGTCAAAAATCCTAGAACAGTGTCTGGCACATAGTTAGTACCTAATGAATGTTTAATTACTATTTATATAATTAAATGATGAAAACATGCATAAATGAAATTCCCAATCTAACTTGTTCCTTTGATATTATAATAGTTTCTGTTTCCTTTTAGAGGATAATAAGTTCAGTAGGTTGGAAAAATTATTTAAGTGTTTAATGTTTGTGAATCCATCTTTGTGAATATTTTTTTCTTCTTTTTCTATAAATCCTGATTAGTCTCTAATGTGCAATTCCCTAACACCATTCGTTTCTAGCATTTAACTAAATGGGATGTGAGAGCAAGAGAAAGGAAATAATTTTCTTCTCCACACTTATCCACAGTCTCTCAGCATGAGGTCCAAAGCCCTGACATTAGGCTCCAGCAAATCAGAAAATCTCTTTTAGTAGGCTCTTTCTTGCCATGCCAAACTTATCTACTCTTTTCTGAAACTCTAGTTTCCGCCCTGCTGTCTCTCACTTGTTTTCTTCCCAGCTCCCCTAAACAAATTCTTTGGCTGAACTGTGTGCCTGACTTTATTTCACCTTCCTGCCTGGATGTTTCCTTTATGATCTTTCTTGGTTTGTCCTTGTCAGTCATTGAGCAATACTGTCCCACCCAGACCTGGCTCAAGTTCCTAGAACCCCAGGCCCATCCAACTCCTAGCGCCCATTACTAGGGTAAGAATTTGGACATCTGTAAACCGGCCCAAATCACCTGCACTCTCCTTCTCCCCAGCATTGCTATTCAGAGGAAGTATAGCATCAGGCTTAAGAAATCAAATTCTGGAGCCAGACCAAATCCACATCTCAGCTTAGCCACTTATTTGCTGTGAGCTTAGGCAAGTTATTTTTCTTCTCTGTTCTGAGTATCTCCATTCGTAATAGTAGTAGCTCCATCATGGTTGTAAGGATTAAATGAACATGTTTAAAGCACTGGAACAATGCCTGACCCCCAGTAGGTGTTCAGTAAGTGTGAGTTATTGCTGCTGTTGCTATTGTTCAGGTGAAATAGGGTATCAAGAGCATCCAAGGAGAGCCTTAGAGTGAGGAAAAGAGTTCATGGATATGAACATTAACAGCAGCTCAGTTGAAAGGGGGAGTTCTACTTCTCCTATTTTGCTGCATGTGCTAAATGAATAAGGGCAGATTATACATGTAACAACCTCCTTTTCTACCAGTGATGTCAGCAGTACATTCTCCTCTTTACTTCCTTAAATATGGAAACCACACCCTAAATACAATTTTAGAATTGTATTCTTCTCTAAGAAGAATTATATTTAGATTTTTTTCAGTCTTTTTGTGATGCTTTTCTCTGAGTAAGAAGAAATGTTAAGCATTCTAGAGAATTGGGTTATTAATTTTCCAAGGCTTCAGTTTACCATGAAATGAGAGGCTTGAATTTAAACTACCCAGCTCTGCTATACTATAATGGGCTGGGTTCCCTGACTTCAGCTAACTTCAGCTGAGCCACAGAAAGTTAAATCTTCTGATCTTTACTGTTCTCTCTGTCCTAAGAGCAAGATGTCACCCTTAATTTTTAACCATACACCAAAAAACAGGGTGAGGATGCTATGGGTGGGAAAAGACAAGAAGTTAGGGCAAAGAGACTGGAATGAAGAATAGGTAGAAAGGAAATATCAGAATGTACCTAAAACATTGTTTACAAGACTTTGAATTAAAAAAGATTGTGCTAGATATTTGGCATTTACAAAATAGATCATATTACAGCAAAAGATTGAAAATAACTTACATGAGTATCACTGAGTAGGTTAAACAAATTACAGTAGCATCATAAAGTGAAATGCTATGCAACCTTTAAAAATAATTAGGCAGGGGGGCGCCCGGGTGGCTTACTCGGTTAAGCGTCCAACTTTCGCTCAGGTCATGATCTCGCGGTTCATGGGTTCGAGCCCCGCGTCGGGCTCTGTGCTGACTGCCAGCTCAGAGCCTGGAGCCTGTTTCAGTCTGTGACTCCCTCTCTCTCTGACCCTCCCCTGCTCACGCTGTCTCTCTCTCCTAGAAATAAATAAAACATTAAAAAAAATAATAATTAGGCAGGGGCGCCTGGGTGGCTCAGTTGGTTAAGCATCCGACTTTGGCTCAGGTCATGATCTAACAGTTTGTGGGTTCGAGTCCCACGTGGGGCTCTATGCTGACAGCTCAGAGCCTAGAGCCTGCTTCAGATTCTGTGTCTTCTTCTCTCTCTGACCCTCCCCTACTCACACTGTCTCTCTCTCTCTCAGAAATAAATAATAAAAACATTTTTAAAAATTGAAAAAACAATAATTAGGCAGCTCTATGCTTTATAAGTCCTGTTAAGGAAAGATGCCCAAGGCATACTGCTATTTGAAATAAAGCAAGATCAGACCATAAATATCATTCTCTCTCTCTTACATACACACACACACACAAACACTCACACACTCACACACATTTATACATGCATAAAATATTTGTGGACAGGGGCGCCTGCGTGGCTCAGTCAGTTAAGCGTCCGACTTCGGCTCAGGTCATGATCTCATGGTTCGTGGGTTCAAGCCCTGCCACAGGCTCTGTGCTGACAGCTAGCTCAGAGTCTAGAGCCTGCTTCAGATTCTGTATCTCCCTCTCTCTCTGACCTGCTCCTGCTCATGCTGTCTCTTTCCGTCTCTCAGAAATAAATAAAAAAAACTAAAAACATTAAAAAATATTTATGGACAAATATATGAGAACTAGCCATAGTGGCTGCCTTCTGAGAGAAAGGAAGACAGACAAATAAGACTTACTTTTTATGGATGACCTTTTGAATTTTTTTAATGTTTTATTTATTTCTGAGAGAGAGAGAGAGAGAGAGAGAAACAGCATGAGCAGAGGAGGGTCAGAGAGGGAGACACAGAATCCAAAGATAGGCTCCAGGCTCTGAACTAGCTGTCAGCACAGAGCCTGATGTGGGGCTCGAACCCACGAACTGTGAGATCATGACCTGAGTTGAAGTCAGATGCTTAACCGACTGAGCCACCCAGGTGCCCCTATGGATGCCCTTTTGAATATCTTGCATTTTTAACCATGTGCATCTACTATCTGTTCAAGTAAATAAGTCAATATACTACTGTACATCAATTATTCTTCAAAAAAATAAAGTAATAAATATTAGATAAATTTGAATTTATCATAATTCCTACAGTAGAGACAATAGAAAGTTATGGTATTTGATAACACAAAGGATATTATATAGTATATACATTTGACTTATATAAAGCAAACATATGCAATTCCACTGATTGAAATTAAAGCAAAAAATCTTAACTAATAAAATACCTGGGAATTTCTTCAAAATAATACACATAGAGGGGAAATGAATGGAAGTTTCAATGAAAACACAATTAGCCATGAATGAGTAACTGTTGAAGCTGATGATGGGTACACACGGTTCCATATACTTTAAAAAAGGATTCAGGCATTCCCTCTATATTCTTAAGTGACTAAAATTTTCTATAATAAAAAGCATTTTTAAATGGCTTCATTAAGAATCTATAAATAAGCAGAAAGGCTTTTTATAGGGCTCTGAGATGGATCAATTGATTTCAGGATATAAATGAAGTCTGTGAACACAAACTGAGTAAAGGCAAAGAAGGCATTTCATCAGTATTTAGTACAAGGAGCAATGGCTTGAAGGCAGCCATGTGATTCGGATCAGGCTCAGAGTGAAGACCTTGCTGGGGCAGAAGCTGAAAGCACATATTGCCACAGAAATAATACTTACATTGACATTTATTTTATTAAGACTTTATTGTTTTACAGCAGTTTTAGAATTCTAGCCAAATTGAGAGGAAGGTAGACTTTTCTCAAATAGCCCCTGACCCCATACATGCACAGCCTCCTTCATTATCAACATCTCCCACCAGAGTGGTACATGTATTACAGCAATGAATCCACTTTGATACATCATAATCTCCCAAAGTCCATAGTTTACATTAAGGTGCACTCTTGGTTGCATTCTATGAGTTTGGACAAACACATAATGACATATATCCACCATTATGGTATCGCACAGAGAGAGTCCTTTCACTGCCCTGAAAATCCTCTGTGCTCTGCCTATTCATCTCCTCTCCAATCTCTGGCAACTCCACGTTTTCCCTTTTCCAGAATGTCATACAGTTGGAACCATACAGTATATAATTGATATCATTTCAAGTGTGATGTAAGTAACTTTTTTTAGATCTTTCTAAACCAAGATCACCATCCCAGTTAGGTTTTCAGATCAAAAATATCAAATAATCCTGTCCCTTTTAATTGGTTATTTCTCAGAATTTCCATGTTTATATTTGCCTTGTGCCTACACTCAAGGGTAAGATAGAACAGTACAATAATTTTCTATTTAAAGTCAAGTTGCTCAAGAGTTCAACAGATCCATTTTCTACATCCAGCTCCCTCAACTTCTCATTACATTGCTGTTGAATTCCTGAGAAACCAAGATGTACCATGTGAGCCCACAGAGGGTTTATGCTACACTGATACTTTTAGGACCCAGCACCCCTTGTCTGAGACAAAGGTATCTCAGAGGCTGCTGCTAAGCTTTTTAAATTCTCCTCCATTGCTTATTGCCATCTAAATGGTGGTTCTTTGAATTTTCCTTTAGAAAAGCACCATTTTCAGAGATAACCTAAGGACTGATTTCCTCTGGAAGAATTAGGCTTACTGTACCATTTCACTCACTTGTAAAAAGTTGGAATCAAGTATAGGTCCAGTTAGAGTGAAAAAGTTTATTAAACATGTTTGGGATGTATTGTTTTGGGGCCGCCTCCTCCTCTCCCTGATATTGTCTCCCTTTTTATAATGTGTTATAAGGAGAAAGGGCAGTGGGCTTGCATATCCAGCTGCAAATCCTGGCTACTGTTACTGCATACTACTTGTTTGAAACTTTGAGTAACTGGGGTGCCCAGGAGGCTCAGTCCGTTAAGCGTCCAACTTCAGCTCAGGTCATGATCCCATGCTTTATGGGTTCAAGCCCTGCATCAGGCTCTGTGCTGACAGCTAGCTCAGAGCCTGGAGTCTGCTTCGGATTCTGTGTCTCCCTCTCTCTCTGACCCTCCCCTGCTCACTCTCTCTCTTTCTCTCTCTCTCAGAAATAAATTAAAAAACTTAAAAAAAAAGAAACTTTGAGTAACTGAATATTGATCACCCCATCAATAAAATGGGGATAAAGGACCCATTCCACCAACCTGATGTCTTGAAAATGAAATTGAAAAGTCTTGTGACATTATCATATGTTACAAGCTGATACAAGCTGGATTCATGCTGCTTAGAAGACAGACTGTCTCTGCCTTTCCCACTTCTCAAATAGCCTAGCCCAGACTGGTTTCCAGCTCCATCATTCCACTGAAACTGGTCAGGCCAAGAACACTAACAACCTTCATGCTACAAAGATCTACTGGACATTTTCTGTCCTCATCTTCCTAGACATCTAGAAATTGAACGATTGATTGTTTTTTTTTTTAAGTTTATTTATTTATTGAGTGAGGGGGGGAGGGCTAGAGAGAGAGGGAGAGAGACAATCCCAAGCAAGCTCCACTTTGTCAGCACAAAGCACACTGTGGGGCTCAACGTGGGGCTGGATCTCATGAATAGTGAGATCATGACCTGAGCCAAAATCAGGAGTCTGACAACTAACTAAACAATACAGGCACCCCAATCACTTTCTTGAAACACCCTTTCCTAAATTTAGGCTCTATTCTTCCACTTTCCTAGTACATGACATCATTCTGGTAACTCCTCAGCCTTCTATGTTAGCTTACTGTGTTAATTTAAATGTTTCATAAATTTTTCATAATTTAGTTAAATAAGAAATTAGCAGAGATGTTGGTTTCATTTTTGTTGTTGTTGTTGTTACCTTCGTACATGTAGAGGAAGTACACATTCTCCTCTAGTTTAACAGACAAAATTCACAAGTATTTACATTTCTGCAAAAACAAATATGTCAATTTAAATATTATTGACAGGGGCAATACATTGTTTAAAAAACTTAATGAGGAGCACCTGGATGGCTCAGTCAGTTAAGCATCTGACTTTGGTTCAGGTCATGATCTCACAAGTTGTGGGTTCAAGCCCCATGTCAGGCTCTGTGCTGACAGCTCAGAGCCTGGAGCCTGCTTTGGATTCTCTGTCTCTCTCTTTCTCTCTCTGCTCCTCTTCCTCCCCCCCCCTAAAAATAAATACACATTAAAACAAATTTTTTTAATAATGAAAAAAACTAATGAGATTGACAGACATTTTAGAGGTTAAACGTTATTTTCACAGAATCTTACAGCATGTGAAGTCCAAGTGCCTTACAGATGCCATTTTTTAAAATATCCATAGGGGCACCTGGGTGGCTCAGTCGGTTAAGCATCCGACTTTGGCTCAGATCATGATCTCATGGTTCATGGGTTCGAGCCCCACATCAGGCTCTGTGCTGACAGCTAGCTCAGAGCCTGGAGCCTGTTTCAGATTCTGTGTCTCCCTCTCTCTCTGACTCTCCCCTGTTCACAGTGTCTCTCTCGCTCAGAAATAAATAAAACTAAAAAAAAAAAAGAAAAAGAAAAGAAAATATCCATAGTAAGGAGGCTTTTATGATGCAAAATAGAACCTGCTTTTCTGTCAGTTACAAAAGAAGGTGGAATTTTTTTTCCCTTGTGTCACTAAGATTTCTTGCACTAGGAATTAGAGGAGGTTATAGAGCTTGAAGGCTAGTTCTGGAATTCCATTAGTTAGTTCAGTGAGTAAAAGAACCATGACTAAAAATGTGGAACTTAAAATCTAGGAGTTAGAGGGGATAGGGTTGGACAGGATTTTTAACAAATGTGAACACATAATGCTTTTCATTGTTTTGATCCAGATCTCTAAATATTTAAGGTCCTCTGTGTTCATTCCTAGGTCTCTACTACTGTTCTTTCTCTATACCCCTTATTGCACAATTATATCTATTCTTGTGTCCTTAATTAACTTCATAGTACATATCTTACCTGACTCTTCTCCTGGGGTCCTGACAGGTATTCTATGAGTGCTTGCTTGGAAACTCCAATTAAAAGATTCACAAGCAACTCAACATGAATATATCTAAAATATAACACTGGATTTTGGATTCCTATAACCCTTCTGTTCCCCCAGTCATTGATATCTAACTAAATGGCACCGTCCTATGACTACCCAGTTTTCCAAACTAGAAATTGAAGAATCATCCTTGACTCTTCTCTTTTCTTCACATTTCTCCAAATTTCTCCACTTATCACCAAGTTCTATTCTACTTTTAACCTGTGTCTCAGTTTCATCATCTTTTCTTCAGCTCCAAGGTCACTACCACATCCAGGCCATGCTGATCTCCTGCCTGCACTATTGCAATCAACCTCTAACTCATCTCTTTCATTCTTACCTTAATACAATCCATTCTCCCTACAACCATCAGCATGATCTTTTAAAACCATAAATAAGGACATTTAAGTACCTTGTGGCTCAGTCAGTTAAGCATCTGACTCTTGATTTTGGCTCAAGTCATGATCTCACAGTCTTGAAATGGAGCCCTGAATCTGGATTTGCATTGGGCATAGACCTCCTTAAGATTCTCTCTCTCCCTCTGCCCCTCCCCAGCTTTCTCTCATGTGCTCTCTCTCTCAAACAAATAAATAAATAATTTAAAAAATCTTTTGGGGGACACCTGGGTGACTCAGTTAATTAAGTGTCCAACTTCAGCTCAGGTCATGATCCCGAAGTTCATGAGTTCAAGCCAGTGTCACTCTCTGTGCTGACAGCTCTGAGCCTAGAGTCTGCCTCCAATTCTGTGTCTCCCTCTCTCTCTGCCCCTCCCCCACTTGTGCTCTGTCTCTGTCTCTCAAAAATAAAGGCATTCTTAAAAATTAAAAAAAATCTTTTTGATGCTTTTTCCTTCCATTTATAAAATCATCCAACCTTCTTAACATGTTCCAAAGCGCCTGAATGCTCTGGGGCTGCCTATCTCTTTATTCTTTCTAACCTCATTCGACCCTCCCTCCCTCTCACTGACAACACTACAGTCATACTAGCTTTTTTCACTTCCCCTAAAATGCCAAGTTCTTTCCCACATCAAAACCTATAAACATACTAGTCCCTGGAGCATACTTCTTCTCATCTTTAAACAACTATCATCATTTCAACCCTCAGCCTCACTATCACGTCTTCAGAGAGACTTTCTGAAGCATTACATGTAAGAAGAATCTCCCTGGGGTGCCTGGGTAGCTTAGTTGGTTAAGTCTCAGACTTTGGCTCAGGTCACGATCTCATGGCTCATAAGTTGGAGCTCCATGTTGGGCTCTGTGCTGACAGCTGGGAGCCTGGAGCCTGCTTGAGATTTTGTGTGTGTGTGTCTCTCTCTCTGCTCCTCCTCCACTCACACTCTGTCTCTCTCTTTCAAAAATAAATAAACATTAAAGAAAATTTTTAAAAGATAAGAATCTCCCTGCAGACCACCCTTCTTGGTTCTCTGTTGTCTTCTCTCATGACATTTATCTTAAGTTTTGTTACCTATTTCCTTATTTACTTATTTGTCATTATCTGGCCCAGCTGTGTGAAGACAAAGACGATAACTAGTTTGTTCTTCATAACACACCAGCACCCAGCACTGGGCCTAGAATAGAGTAGGACTTTCATAATCTGTTCATAAAAATCCTATTTACAAATGAATTTACAGGGGCACCTGGGTGGCTCAATTGGTTGAGCATCTGACTTTAGCTCAGTCATGATCTCACTGTTCCTGAATTCAAGCCCCAAGTCAGGCTTTATGCTGACAGCTCAGAGCCTGGAGACTGCTTCAGACTGTGTGTCTCCCTCTGTCTCTGCCCCATCCCCAGCTCGTGCTCTGTCTCTGACTCTCTCTCTCTCAAAAATAATAAACACCAAAAAATGAATTTACAAGAGCACCTGGGTGGCTCAGTCAGTTAAATGGCCCACAGTTTGTGGGTTTGAGCACTGTGCCAGGCTCCATGCTGACAGCTTGCTTCAGATTCTGTGTCTCCCTCTTTCTCTGCCCCTCCCTAGCTTGTGCTCTGTCTCTCTCTCTCAAAAAAAAATTTTTTTTTAATTTAATGAATTTACAAATTTTAGGATTATGCAAAACAGAACATGCTTGTAAATATGTTCTTTAATTTTTCAATGATAAAAACAGAAAAATCTTCAATTAATTTCATGATCATGGTAATTCTTTGATATGGCAGGAAATGGGAAGAATGAGGGCTGTGCTGTGCCTTGTAGGCTGTTAAGTTTTATTTCTGGCCTTCATCCACCAAATGCCAGTAGCATTGCCCTCCCTTGCCTATGACATCCCAAACTGTCTACAGATATTGCCAAATGCTCATTAGACGGCAAAGTCATACCTGATTGAGAACCATTGACCTATATAATAAACACTAAATAGGCCATTTTATTCCTCCCTCCAAAAAAATTAAGTTAGGAAGATAATTCACTAAGAGCACTATTTTAAGGTTTAAGATGGTATATACTTAGGAGTAGAAAGGAGATCAAAATCTAGCAAACAGACCTGCCATTTAATGCTAAAGTACGCTTTAGGTTTGTAAATACCTGGTTGATCTGCTTTCCTGGATATAAATATGTTCACTTAAAAGATAGCAATAAGTATAATCCCATCAAAGTTAACACTAATTAATGTCAATAAATTGGAAAGACAGTCACACTGAATTTATAAAAATTCTTTGAAGCATGGAATTGTTTTCCCTAGTTTTCAGAAAGCTTTATATTAAATGTTTGGTTTCTAACTATATTGGTATATCAGTAAGGCTTTTAGACAAATTAACTTTGAATAATGAATTTATATTTCATAGTTAGCTTTTCCAGTAAAATTTCAGAATTACATAAACATTTTGATTTCAGTTGCTCTTTAATAATTCATACAATGTGCATCTCTATCTGACTTCAATGGGTGTTTCATTCTGAATGTGAATAATTTCCTCATATTTCATGCATCAGCTTGTCGAATTCCTTAATCAAATTCATTTGTCTTCTGGACCAGGTGTAGCTGTAGGTTGTCCTAAAGGTAAACCCAAAGTTATGTTCAGAAAATACCAAAACATCATCATTAAATTCACATAAGCAGAAGATGGAAAACTCACCCAAGACAGAATAATATCGACCTACTATAAATTATTCTTTGCTATGAGGTTGGTTCTATACTAAATACTTCACATACTTTATATCACTTAGGCCTTATAACAGCCCTTTGATACAGGGACTATTATACCCATTTCACAAATGAAGTAAACACATTAAGTAACTCATCTAAGCCATCATATAAAGTCAGGCGTGGAAAGTCAGGTACCTCGACTCCAAAAAACACATTATTAACAA
Organism: Hyaena hyaena; assembly: GCF_003009895.1. Classification (NCBI taxonomy): domain Eukaryota; kingdom Metazoa; phylum Chordata; class Mammalia; order Carnivora; family Hyaenidae; genus Hyaena; species Hyaena hyaena. The sequence continues at coordinate 96,963 of NW_024081732.1, forward strand.
CCACATTAAATGTCCTGCTTAATAGGACTGGGAATAAATCCACGTTATACATCTCTGATGGCCAGTCCAGTCATGATACCTGGCCAGTGATTTTTCTTAAAAAAACACCTGAGGGGCACCTGGCTGGTTCAGTTGGTTAAGCGGCTGACTTCAGCTCAGGTCATGATCTCCCGGTTCATGAGTTCAAGCCCCGCATCAGGCTCTGTGCTGATGAGCTCAGAGCCTGGAGCCTGCTTCAGATTCTGTGTCTCCCTCTCTCTCTGCCCCACACATGCTTGTGCTCTGACTCTGTCTCTCAATAATAAACATTAAAAAATATTAAAAAAAAAAAAAAAAAAAAACCACCTGAGGCTTGGGGTGCCTGGGTGGCTCAGTTGGTTGAGGGTCTGACTCTTGGTTTTGGCTCAGGTCATGATTCACCTGACAGTGTGGAGCCTGCTTGGGATTCTCTCTCTCTCTCAAAAATAAATGGATAAACTTAAAAAAGAAAAGAAAAGCACATGAGATTTAAGAGAAACCTCATCCTTCTTCCTAGAGGAACCACAAACTAGAGGTGATCTGAGTCAAGTAAATTGGTCCCATACTTGTCCATATATCTTGAACGATACAGGACGTCTAGAAAGTTGGGGTAGGAATGCCATCAACTCTTACTGGTCCTGCCAGAATCTAACCTTTACTTTTTGGCCATGTGGGCTAGGGTGACCATTGTCGTGGTGTTGCCAGGACCATCCCCTTTTCATACTGCAAGTCCTATATCTGAAAACCCTATCTGTGGATATGTTCCCTCTCTCTACCCTCTACTAAATCTCTCTGATGCCAGCTGCCCTTCTGGATCTTTACATGTGGCTTTTTGTTCATTTAAAAAAATTTTTTAATGTTTATTTGTTTTTGAGAGAAGGAGATAGAGAGAGAACACAAGCAGGGAAGGGGCAAAGAGAGAGGGAGATAGAGAATTTGAATCAGGTTCCAGGGTCTGAGCTGTCAGCACACAGCCTCACGTGGGACTCAAACCTCAGCCATAACCTGAGCCAAAGAGAAACACCCAACCATCTGAGCCACCCTGGCACCCCTATGTTTTGTCCATTTCTTGAGGAAACATTATGACTTTACTATGTCCAAGCATTGTACTAGGTGCAAAGGATACCAAGGCAAAAAAGCAAAAGCAAAAACAAAAAACAATCCAAATTCCCCTACAGATGTCATCTCCCTGCTGCTCATCCTTTCAAACTGATATCCACCATTTTGAACACAAGGCAGGACTAAGAACTACCATCTGCCATCATAAATACTAGGTCCTGTTTGTCCAGCTCTTCCTCCTCAGCTAGCTGCTCTAGCAACTGCCTTGTGTCGAACTGCTGTTTGCACATGGGCTAGTCTATTCATCCACTGACTAATCTCCTCATACTATGCTGACAACTTTCAGTAAGCCCTTCTGGATATAAACCCATCACATCTTATTTCAGTGTGGCATGTTTTGTTTTGTTTCTTTAAGGTCATTTATTTAGAGAGGAGTGTGAGCAAAGGAGAGGCAGAGAGAGAAAGGGAGAGAGAGAATCTCAAGCAGGCTCCACGCTGTATGCACAGAGCCCAACATCAAGCTAGATCTACCGAACCATGAGACATCAGGACCTGAGCCAAAATCAAGAGTCAGATGCTTAACTGACTGAGCCACCTACATGCTCTAGTGAGACATGTTTTAAATGACTTTAGAGAATGTGATCAATTTCTTTACAGTTTTGATGATCTTCAATGATCAATTATTCTAGGAAAAAGTAGTTTCCCCAAAATTGATATAAGCATTTTTTTATGAAAGAAAGCAGGCATGGTTGAAAAGAGAAAACAAAAGGAAATGGATTATTGTGGGGGGCGGGGGGCCTACGTAGCTACGAGGAGAGCTAGAAGTGGCTTAAAGCAAAGAAAATGCCTCAGGAGGACTGATGAGTTAATGGTGTGTTTTCTCAAGATCTAGAATATAGATCCTCAAGTAAAACACCAGGAAAACCATAGGTTATCAAAGGAGCTCCCTTTTAAAAGATAATTGCAATTCTTAGAAATCTTGTTTTCCCATCCTTACTACTTTTGTTTCTCTGCCCTCTCAGTTCTGTATTTGTGCATTTTCTCCTTCTACTTGATGAAGCATCTATAGTGAACACTGAGACTTTCTCAGTACTTCCTATATCTGCTTCTCAGAAATAATATATCTCTTGGGGCACCTGGGTGGCTTAGTCAGTTAAGCTTCCAACTTCAGCTCAGGTCATGATCTCAAGGTTTCTGAGTTCAAGCTCCACATCAGGCTCTGTGCTGACAGCTCAGAGCCTGGAGTATGCTTCAGATTCTGTGTCTCCCTCCCTCTCTCTGCCCCTCTCCTGCTCACTTTCTGTCTCTTTCTCTCTCAAAAATAAACATTTAAAAAAAAAAAGAAATAGTATATCTCTGAATATGTTGGTATCAGTCAGTCTAGCCACTTATCACTTCACCTATGCTACCTTGAAGAAGTCACTCATCTTTTAGGACCCCATTTCCATAACATGAGTAGAATAATCATATCCTAATAAAATTATACATTTAATATATATATATATATATTCACTCTCTTCCTAGTAGCAAAATCTATTGTTAGTCAATAGATGCCCTTCACTGTTTCTAACCAGCTGAATTGAATTTTTTGTCTCTTACAAACAAAAAAACCACCTGAACCAGAATGAGACCCAGACTGGCCAATCAGTGTATATATATATATGTATATATATATATATACATATATGTACACACACATATATATGTACATATATATACACACACTATATATATATATGGTTCAGTGATATATAGAGAAGCAAAGGTAAGCTCTCCTCAGGACTGCTCAGCTAGTGTTCTTAGAGAAAGATGTTTTCTTTCTTCCCCAGGTTGCTAAGCAATCTCTCTTTGCAAAGAACAAAAAAAAAAAAAAAAAAAAAAAACCTATCTCAGATATAAGTCTCTTTTTCTAATCATAGTCTTTGAATTATGGAATCTAGCATTTCCAAATCCAGGTCTAGTCTTTAATTTTTAGTAACATGAAACATACTCCTTTTGAATAATGTGTTTGAATTGTGTCCCTATTATTTATAAAACGTTTTGACTAACCCCTCTATGCAATTTTGATAAGACTTTTATGTACATGAGAAGTGGTAATTATCCCCATTTCATATTGACTGGTCAAGTGACTTGACCAAGGTCACATAGCAAGTAATCAAAAGCTTCTGAACTCAAAACTTTGTTCTTACTAATTGTGTTAAATGGCCTCCAGAGGATTTCCTGTGATTGTTCACAATTCTTGGATTCTGATTTAGTAACTAAACACTATGGGACAAAATGGAATAGGGAAAGCTTGACGGACAATCTCAGTGGTATGTCCTCAGAAAAGATTTCATCAAAGGTTTAGCCTGCTAATGTCTCAACAAAACTCCTAACAGCTGTGGGTTCTGTTTGTCCCTGTCAAAATCAAGTAATTCAGCATTATTCAATTTCCTCCAAAACCAAAACTATCTCCCAGGTGAACACTTACCACTTGATTTAAAGGAATGCTCAATATTGGTGCCCAAAAGTGAGCCAGCAACACTCACATTTTATGGGTTTTTTTAATAGTTTATTTATTTTTGAGATGAGAGAGACAGAGCATGAGCAGGGGAGGGGCAGAGAGAGAGGGAGACACAGAATCCCAAACAGGCTCCAGGCTCTGAGCTGCTAGCACAGAACCCAATGTGGGGCTCGAACCTAGAAACCATGAGATCATGACCTGAGCCAAAGTTGGACACTTAACTGACTGAGCAACCCCGGCACACCTCTACTGTTTATAAATAAAATAAAAAGCAGACAGTTTAAGGATATCAGATGACAGCATCATCTAGTATTAATTTCAATTAGTGGTGGCGGTAGTGGTGTGGTAGTTATAGTATCTTCAAAACAGACATTTAAATCCAAACAGGAAGAATTCTAGTAAGAAAACAAAACAAAAGAAAACACAGAACCTGAATTAAGCCACCCAAAGAGAAAAGTAAGTCCATCCCATTCATGGTACATCATAAAATCATGTTCCTTTAGTCTTCCCTTCTTTTTTAGAATAAAGGAAAAACTGAATAGAGTATGGGTGTGATTACACCTTTATCCTGTATTACCCAATTATTACTGTTCAGACACCGGCAGCATTTAGAGCTGACCCTTATTTATGCATAACCTTCAGATGGCTTCATCTCTTCTGATTCAGAAAGGAGACTAAGGGCTTAGTAACAGCAATTAGACCCTGTCTTGTCTCTCAGCCTCTGGAAATGAGTATATCCCTAGAACTCTAGATTAGTGTATAAGGTCTACTGCTGCCATAACAAAGTATTATGAACTGAGTGACCTAAAACAACACAAATTTATCTCTTAAAGTTTGAAGGTCAGAAGTCAAAATAAGTTTTTCTAGATAAACATCAAGGTGTTGGGAAGGTTGTGGTGCCTAGGTGGCTCAGTCAGTTAAGCGGATGACTTGGGCTCAGGTCATGATCTCATAGTTCGTGAGTTCAAGCCTTGCTTTGGGCTCTCTGCTGTCAGCACAAAGCCTATTTTGGATCTTCTGTCCCCCTCTGTCTCTGCTTCTCTCTCTCTCTCTGTCTCAAAAATAAAATAAACATTAAAAAAAAAAAAAAGCTGTTGGGAAGGCTGGTTCCTCCCAGTGTCTGCAGGGGAGAGTCTGTTCATGGCATCTTTGGGATCTAAAGGTTGCAACATTTCATTGGCTCCATCAGCATCACGCTAATATCTGCAGCTTCATCACACAGATTTTCTCCACATTTGGCCCGGCTTCCCTCTTACAAGAACCATTGTGAATACCATTAGAGCCCTTAGGATAATCTCACCACCTTAAGACCTTTAACTCAATCATGCCTCCAAAGTTTCCTCACAACAGTTTAATATTCATGGGTTCTGGGAACTAGAATGTAGACATCTTTGGGAGACCACAATTCAACCCACCACAATAAGGAAAAATGAACTCCCAATGAGTTAGAGGACAAAAATTCTAAATAATTTAAAAATAATCATATGAACAGTTATGAAACCCTAGATAGCTTTCTAGGTGGAGTAGAACAGGAATGGATGAAAAAGAGCCATACACTGTCATTTGTAGGAACCGGCTAATTTACAACATGGTTCAATTAGGCCAGATCCAGGAAAACCAGGGCAGGAATTTAGAAAAATAGGTTGTAACCCTAATTTCACCACTTGCCAGCTCCATGAGACCTTGTATGAATTACCCAATGTCTCTAAACCTACTACCTTCTCTGTGAACCAAGAGACACCTCTTTATACCCTCTTTATAGTGCTATTGTGAGTATAAATAGAATCCATGTAAAACATAAACCTAATGCATGGAACGTAGTAAGTACTATATAAATGTTAACTATTTATATAATATTAATGATCATAATAATAATTATTATGATCATTAAACTTGTGAAATGATTGACTATATTGGCCAGGGAGATTTGGAATTTCTTAGGGTTTTGTGACTCTTTCTATGCAAGACTAGAAAGTTGTTTTTCTCAGAGAGACTGCCATAATTTTTTAGAATCACAAGGGATCCTTTTTGCCTGAGGTCTATCTCCAGCAAACAAAAAGAAATTATTGATCCCCAACTTGTTATGCAACCCTGCACTCTTCATAGCAGGAGATTAAAAAGACTAAGATGCTTTCTCCATCCTCAGGAGCCTTGCACTGTAGTTAATGTTGACAAGACTAACTTATTTAAACCACAAAGCAAAATAAAAGACAATATGAGGTTGAGTCTAAATTATACAGAATGAATTATAAATGCAATAATATCCCAGGAGAAAAACAGATTAGTATGGACTAGATTAGTTAGGCAAGAGAATAGGCATAAACTAGAACTTGAAGGATGAGTAATATTTGAAGTGGGACGAAGAGGGCATTCTGAGACATGGCAAACTGACTGAGCAGAGAGACAAAGGCCAGAGGCTGAAAAGAGGGAGCATTCACTGCAGCCTGCTGCCAAACATATGAAGGTTAAAGACTAATGTCAGGAAGCAAATGTTGGAAGAAAAAAATATATATATAGGTGGCAGTGCTTAAGAGCAGGGACTTATAAGTCACAAACTTTGGGTTTGGATCATGTCTTCATGCTAGCTTTATGACCTGAGACAATTCCTTTCACTTCTCTGATCCTCCATTTTCTCACCTATAAAATACGATTGATAATATCTACTTCATAGTATTTCTGCAAGATTAGGGAAGACAATAAATGTGAAACGCTCAGCACAATGCCTAGTACATATTAATAATGTAATAAATGCCATTTCTAGTAGTAGTTGTACGGGTAAAAAATAGTAGTAGAATAATCATGTTTGATTGGAGTATCACAGACACACAAATAGAACAGGCTGTAGAGATTATTTTATCTAGGCCTCTCATTTACGATAACTGAAGTCTGGAGAGATAAGACAATCTGCTTAATCTTCATTGGCTGACTCATAATCCACTGTTCTTTCCACCTCACCTGTCAGATTCAGCATTCCTACTTCCAAAATAACTAGTTGTTGGTGCTCTTGAATATGCTATAATACTGCTAATTTGGGAGTCTATTTTAAAGGATTGCTGAGTGTTAGCTGCCTCCAGTCAGAGGGAGGATATGAGAAAGCCAAATTCTACAAATAGACATTTTCAAGCCTGCAATAACCACTCCACCAAGAGTAGAAGCTGAACAAGACCACTACGAACTCAAACTCATTTGCCTGGCTTCCTCCAGGTCAACCCCTTTACCCATCTTTCAGCTAGAAAAATTCCATTTCAGTCTCCTGGAATTTAAACTAAGTCCATTAAAAAAATCTCTTGTACCTACTGAAGGTTTTTTTTTTTAATGTTCTGGAATTTTTCAGGCCTGGAAATATATGTAAAAATAATTTCACAAAACACTTGGTGTGATTCCTAATAAAAACATTCTGAAATGCAGATTCTTGAAGGAGTTGGCGCAGTAAAGGATCAACAAAACATGTTCTTATATTGCCCCCTTCTGGTGGATGGCTGTAAGAGAGAGTCTTGCATGGTTTAAGAAACTAGCTCAATTTCATTTCAAGTAAAATCCCTCTTTTGTAATCTCCTTGCCCCAGCCCTGTTGATAGGCAGCTGTAGGTAATTTCCTTGCTGGAAATAGTTACCCTGGATGAGTAACTCACTAATGTTAAAATGAAGACAGCTCTGCTGCAGTAAGTGGGGGGGGAAAAAATTACTCAGCTGTCTGCATCAGGCAGGATCACTGAAGCTGAGAAGAAACAGAACCCGTTTCTTGGTTTCTGAGAATGGATGGTCGGAAATTTTCTCAGATGCCAAGTTTAGCAAAATCATAGGACCATGCCATTAAACATAAGGTAAGCAGCCTGAATACCCACCTGAGCTTTCTTTTTTGGTAAGAGGGAAGGAAAGTTTGATTTCTACAATTTTGTAACTAGAAATCAATTTGTGGAGTAAGTCCTAGCCTCTGATAAATCTTTCTTCCTGAAATATGATTTTTAAAAATCTTCAGAGAAGGCTTAGGCAGGTATAATCCCTCTTCATCCAATCTATTAGTTATAAGACAGGTTATGCCACAGTGACAAATATCCAAAAAGTCTCAGTGCCTTAATCCAAAAGTGTATCTCCCACTCACATAGAATCCACATGACCAACGCACATTGTCCTTATCACACTATATTATAATTACCTATCTGCCTGCTTTTCATAGCAGACCATAGCCTATCTTTCAGTAGGGACTATGTCTATTCAGTTCTCTGTTGTATCCCCATTAATTAGCACAACACCTAGCACATAGGTGCTTGAAGAGTATTTGTGGAATAAATGAAAGAATGAACAGATGAATAATAAGCAATCTAAATACCTCTGGACATCATTTCAGGGGCTGTGAATTCCCTTTCTCACTTTCTATACCACAGGTACAGACCACCTAGCACATCCCATTTTGACACTGGGGTCTTGTTACTTTGTTCCCCTAGGCTTCTGCCATGGTACCATGCCCATGTAATTGTGCGATCTCTTTTAAAGGTCTTCTTGGTGAGCCCTTGACAAACTGAGGGTGTGAGTCAACAGGGCGGGAAGTAATAAATATTCTTAGTAACCAGGCTTTGTAATGCTTCCATTAGGAAGAAGGTGGTGGATATAGGACACAGCCCACTGGAGCCCTTAGAGATAAGCTTCTTGGGGAACCACTTCACAAAATGTTGCCAGCACAAAAGCAAGAAAAATCAAAAAGGCAAGACCTAATGAAATCACAAGGGCAAAGCAAAAAAGAAAAATATTCTAGCTAGAAGGAAAGGAAAAGAAGAAAATGGCACCTGAAGATATGATTGCTCATCAAAACAAAATATATCCATAAATCTTACTAGCAGGCCCACAAATGTCTGGTCAACTAATCTTTGACAAAGCAGGAAAGAACATTCAGTGGAATAAAGACAGTCTCTTCAGCAAGTGGTGCTGGGAAAATTGGACAGTGACATGCAGAAAAATGAACCTGGACCACTTTTTTACACCATACACAAAAATAAACTCAAAATGGATGAAAGACCTAAATGTAAGACAGGAAGCCATCAAAAACCTCAAGGAGAAAGCAAGCAAAAACCTCTTTGACCTTGCCCACAGCAACTTCTTACTCAACACATCTCCAGAGGCAAGGGAAACAAAAACAAAAATGAACTATTAGGACCTCATCAAGATAAAAAGCTTCTGCACAGCAAAGGAAACAATCAGCAAAACTAAAAGGCAACTGACTGAATGGAATAAGATACTTGCAGACACCATATCAGATAAAGGGTTAGTATCCAAAACCTATAAAGAACTTATCAAGTGAAGAAATGGGCTAAAGACATGAACAGACACTTCTCCAAAGAAAACATCCAGATGGCTAACAGACACATAAAAAATGTTCAACATCACTCATCATCAGGGAAATACAAATCAAAACCACAATGAGATACCATCTCACACCTATCAGAATGGCTAACATTAACAACTTAGGCAACAACAGATGTTGGTGAGGATGGGGAGAAAAAGGATCTCTTGCACTGCTGGTGGGAATGCAACCTGGTGCAGCCACTCTAGAAAATAGTATGGAGTTTCCTCAAAAAATTACAAATAGAGCTACCCTATGACCCACCAATTGCATTACTAGGTTATTTATCCAAGGGATACAGGTATGCTATTTTGAAGGGACACATGCACCCCAATGTTTTTTGCAGCTCTATCAACAATAGTCAAAGTATGGAAAAAGCCCAAATGTCCACTGATGGAAGAATGGATAAAGAAGATGTGAGATAGATACATATAAATACACACACACACACACACACACACACACACACACACAATGGAGTATTACTCGGCAATCAAAAATAATGAAATCTTGCCATTTGCAACTATATGGACGGAACCAGAGGGCATTAGGCTAAGCGAAATTAGTCAGTCAGAGAAAGCCAAATATCATATGACTTCACTCATATGAGGACTTTAAGATACAAAACAGATGAACACATGGGGAAGGAAGCAAAAATAATATAAAAACAGGGAAGGGGACAAAAACATAAGAGACTCTTAAATACGGAGAACAGAGGATTACTGGAAGTAGTGTGGGAGGGGGAATGGACTAAATGGGTAAGGGGCATTAAGGAATCTACACCTGAAGTCAGTGTTGCACTATATGCTAACTAACTTGGATGTAAATTTTAAAAGATAAATTAAATAGAATTTAAAAAAAGAAAATTTTTCAAAATCTTACTAGCAGAGTAGAAGGCTCTAGGAGATCTTTCCTCCTTCCCTTTTCTCTTTTTTCTGTACCTCTTCATTTTTTAACCCATCAAACACTAACTGAACTTATACTGTGACCAACTCTCTTGAATCCCCTTCCCTAAAAATCTTTTTTCCTGACTGTTTTTTAGCAAAAGCCCTTTTTTAGCCCTTATTCATTGAAGGATGCCAAGCTGGTAGCCATGGGTCTCTATATTCCTAAATTAAGACAAGCAATCCTTCATGTATTTATTATTTTATTATTATTATGTACCTAAGACAAGATACAGAGTATATATGGAACTGCACAAAGTGCTGGGACATAAAAATCTCTGAACCATAAATCTTCCAGTAAATAAGAACTGTGCCAAGAGGTACTGAGTATGTGCTTTCGGAAAAGGAGCAATTCTATGAACCATAGCCTCATTCTTAGTACTTAGAGACTGCGGAATGGTTTACAACTTGTACTGAAACATAGAGCTATTAGCCCAATTCCTTCCTCCTTCCTGGCCCCAATGCACGTGATCATGTATGTCCAACAGAAAGTGCCATTCCCAGCCCCACCCCATGGTTAGAGGGAGAACTTGCACTGCCATTGGAGCTTATATATGCCTGACCTTTTGCATACTCACATTAGGCAATGATGACTATTTCTGGACTGCAAAATACTAACTGAAGAACAGATAGATTATATAGTGTGCTTTCTAAGTGGCATGTTGCTATGGTTTCTCACTGAAAGAACAGAATTCTCACCATTAGGTCATCTGAAATCTGCAGGATTGCACCAAAATGTTTCCGCAAAGTAATGGACTGTCCTTTGAACACAATTCCATCTATATGATCAAATCCAGTCTCAAATTATCAGGGAACATGATATGTTTGTGAAAGTGCGTACTTACTGAATACAGTAGGATTTGCAGGACATTCCATCTAAACTTTAGGCACTGACCTTTGTTGATAAGGGACCTTTCCAGTATTTATTAACTATGTCCTTTATGCCAAAAAGCTATTGAATCTGAGCCACCCGGGCACACCAGTGGACACAGAGAACTCCTGTGCTTACAACCATCCAAAAGCTATCCACTGCTCATAAGATAAAATCCAAATCCTTTCTCATGGCCAGCCGTGCCTGGTCTGCTCAAACCCTGAACTACTCTATCCTTACTTCATTTCACCCCACTCTTCCCCCCAGTTCACTATCTGCTATACTCACCTTTTTTTACTTCATTCAAGGCTTTTTGTAGAACATCACTTTTTCCCTGCATAGCAAAGTGCATGCTATTTCTTTCGCTTGGAATGCCCTTCTTCCCTTCCTGGCCTACCTGAGCTCTCACAAATCTTCTAGGTTTCAAATTAAATACCAAATCCCAGGAAACACATCACCACAATCTAAATTAAGTTACCATTTATGCCCTATGACAGAACTCTGCACTTCCATTTCAGTGAATACATCATTATTTGAAATTTGTTGTATATTCCTGATTAATATACATCTCCTCCACTAAAGAGAAAGCCTTGAAGTCATGGGTTAGGTCTTTTTGGTCTGCTATATTCCCAGGACTTACTATAAAACTTAGTAGTAGGCATTCAATATTGAATGAATGAAAAGGCCCACTAACTTCAATCCCATTTACTTGGTAATTAGGAGGGACTGAATGTCCATTTACTCACTTATCCATTGAGCAAGTATTAAAACTGAGGGACAATCCAAGAGGTCTTACCCTCAGGTACCTTATGAATACAGTATGGAGAAATATGCCAAAGAAAACAAATGAAACAGTAACTTGCACGGGACATTGTTTTTTTGACTCCTGGGAACCTAACATCAATCATGGATAATGAATACCCACACATTGCAGAGTTGTATTAGACACATCTCTGAAGAGCTTGCTAAAAGATAACCAGTCTACTAATAACATGTGGTTCATCACAAATCCCCAACTAGGATAAAAGACGTGCAGAGATTCAGGAAAGAGAGAGCACATGAAAGGTATTTGCGGGAATACAGTGCTGTGATATTTATCCCCTCTTTCTTCAGAAGAATCCTTTAGGGATATTGAAGAATACAGATCCAGAATGTTTTGGGGGAAAGGGAGGCAAGACCTCACACAGAAAGGTAGCTGAGCCATCCTGAAAGGACTCTTAATTCAAGACAAAGGGAACACCGGGAATACATTGCCAATGGGCAGGAGCTAAGAGGATGTCAATAGCCTTAGACAGCAGTGCTTGTTCTTCATAGGCATCCGAAGGCCCTTACAAGTGCCCCACAATAGAAAGAGCCAGAAGTTTACCTTTGTCATGAAAGAAAGCACCAGTAATCAAACTGACCAGCAGCAGACAAGTAATATTTTGCCCTTTCCCTATACATTCATGCACACACACACACACACACACATTCATACACAGTCTGTGCTCCAAGAGAGACAGAAGCAGCAGAGTGAATGGAAGGATGAAGTAAAGCAAATGGAAGCAAATAATGAACCACATAGCCCTTTTCCACTGGCAGACTGAGGAATTAAGGGTTAGGCCTGGGGGGAGGAGGGTAGACAGAGAGAAAACTTGGATTGGGTGAGAGATTAAAGTTTTGATTTAGGGTGTACTAGAATTCACAATTCCTGATAAAGAGACTATTCAAATACCTGAAAATATGTGATATTTGCTAAAGATATCTTCTGAGTTGGGGAAGGTAATTCAGAGTATAGTTGAAGGCAGTGCTTGGAAAATAACAACACTGATTACTGATGATACCTTCTCAAGTCCTGTCTATCCAATAAACCAATCACATAAAACAGAAAATTATAAGTTTAATCAGAAGTAATCTATAAAGACTTATCAAACTCAATACCCAAAAAACAAATAACCCCAGTTAAGAAATGGGCAGAAGACATGAAAAGACACGTTTCCAAGGAAAACATCCAGATGGCTAACAGACACATGAAAAGATGTTCAACATCACTCATCCTCATGGCAAGATACTACCTCACACCTGTCATAGTGGCTAAAATTAACAAAACAAGAAACAACAGGTGTTTGCAAGGATGTGAAGGAAGGGAAACCCTCTTCCATTGTTGGTGAGAGCATAAACTGGTGCAGCGACTCTGGAGAACAGAGTAGAGGTTCCTCAAAATATAAAAATAGAACTACCCTACAACCCAGGAATTGCACTACTAGGTATTTCCTAAAAGATAAAAAATACAGATTCCAAGTGGCACATGCACCCCAATGTTTATAGCAGCTTATCAACAATAGCCAAACTATGGAGAGAGCCCAAATTTCCATCGACTGGATATATATATATATATATATACACACACACATATATACATACACACACACACATATATATATACGTATATATACTTACACATATATACATACACACACATATATACGTATACATATGTATATATACGTATACATATATACGTATATATGTGTGTATGTGTATGTATATATGTGTGTATGTATGTATGTATGTATGTATGTATTACTCAGCCATCAAAAAGAATGAAATCTTGCCATTTGCAACAATGTGGATGAAGCTAGGAATGTATTATGCTAAGTGAAATAAGTCAGTCACAGAAAGACAAATAACGTATGATTTCACTCATATGTGTAATTTAAGAAAAAAATACAAATGAACATATGGAAAGGAGGGAACGGAGCAAGGAAAACAAACCACAAATGACTCTTAAGGATAAAGAACAAAATGAAAGTTGATGGAGGGAGGTGGGTAGGAGATGGGCCAGATGGGTGATGGGTATTAAGGAGGGCACTTGTGATGAGCACTGAGTGTCGTATGGAAGTGATAAATCGCTGAATTCTACTCCTGAAACCAATACTGCAGTGTAATTAACTAACTGAAATTTAAATTAAAGAAAAAAGAAAAAAATAAGTTCAATTCGAAGAGTAAAAATAAAGTACAATAGGTTATTTGAGCTGATGTAATCAACAAGACCCTTCTCTGCTTGGGAAATAACTGAGCAACCAATGTTCTATGAATATTAGAAATAACAGAATCATACTTGTACCTATTATATATGTAAAATGTATTCATATTTTTCTTTTCCTTCAGCAGAAATTATTCATGAAAAAGATAAATTTCTCATCAACTCCCAGGAAAATTGTGCATCCTACCACAGTGAATAATTCAATAATTTTTGTGAATGTAAAATGACAATATATTACATCTGAATATGTTATCCTATGCAAAGAACTTCAATTACAATGTCTCTCACTCAATCCTAACCATCCTGTGTAATTAGTAGAGAAAATGTTACAGGCCTCCCATTTGATGAGCAAGGAATGTGAGACCAAAATAAGGTCTCACTTTATGACTCACCACCTATTTTTGTATGGTCCATGAGCTAAAAATGGTTTTTACGTTTTTAATTCATTGAAAAAATCAAAAAGACAATATTTCATGACATGTGAAAATGACATGTTATTCAAACATAAAGTTTTATTGAAACATAACCAATGCCATTCACTTACATATTGTTTATAGCTGCTTCCACACTGCAATAATAGGAATGAGTAGTTGTGACAAAGATTATATAGCTGACAAAGCTGAAAAAATGTATTATTTTCCCATTAAGAAAATATTTGCTGATCCCTGCTCTAAGAGGTCAAATGACATCTAATTCAAATGCTTAGTTAGCTGCAAAATAGTCACAAAAACACTGTTCAAGACACAAATAATTTCCCTATATTTCCTATGTAACAATAAATATTGGTAGTATTTATATGTTTTTCACCCTTCTATTGGGCCACCAAATTTTCTTTTGGAAAACAAAATTTCATAAAATTCATAAAATCTTTGTTTAGAATGCCCTTCCTCCATATTTGGACTGCCTTAACTCTTACAAATCCTCCAGGTCTCAAATTAAATACTATGTCCTGCCAGAGCTGGGCTCCAGCAGGTCCAGGGGTCCCTGAAGGATGGACGGTGTCCGCGAGGGAGGGATGAGAGAGCCCCGAGAATCTTTCTGGTCACCAGGCAGGCATCTCTGCTCTGATTGACTTTCAACTTTATTTTATAGTTAAGTGTTTAGGGGACAGCACAGAAGTGGCATTTGCCTTAGACTATGATTTTTGATGACAAATTTATTTGATATGTAAGAATTTCCCAGAATATAGATTTGTAGAAGACTCATGCATAACATTTATCAATAGGATTCAGGTAGGTGATTTAGATGCTTATCCTATGGGGAAAGAAGGTATCTTTAGCATTCAAATACAAGACAATGTTTTTAGCATAGCTAAGGCAAAGCTAGTTCTTTGTGAGCAGGGGTCAGTAGCCTGTTTGCTTAAGGGGAAGTATTAAGAAAAACAGGTTTTCCGGGAAACACAAATGTTTGCTCCCATAATAATAAAAGAAGAAGTTCCTACAATAGGTTCCTTCACAAGGTGCAATCAGCATATCAAGGGCAGAATAAGTCACTCTGAATACCAATCAACAAGGTGCCTTGGGAGTTGGTGCTCAAACAGAAACAATTGAGTGGGGGTGGATATCGGTTGTCATCTTGACGACAGGAGACTGTGCAAACTTGCCTTAACCTCACAAGGAGTTTTTCTCAACTAGTGAGTTCAGAAATGGCTCCCAACAACATCCTGAGATACTGATCACCCTAGTCCAAATTAACTTTCCTTTATGACTTCTGACAGGATTCTGCACTTTCTCTTCAGAGCACTCGTCAAAGGAGTGCTATGAACTGGGCAAGAACTTAACAATCGTACAATCCAGAAGTCAGCAAACTTTGTACAAATGGCCATATATTAAACATTTTAAACTCTTCAAGGCCATACAAATCTCTGCAGCAACTATTCAAGTATGTCACTATAGCACAAAAGCAGCTATAGTCAATACCTAAATGAGTGAGCATAGTTGTGTTCCAATAAAACTTTATTTATGGCACACCTGGGTGGTTCAGTCAGTTACATCTGACTCTTCTTTTGGCTCAGGTCATGATTTCACAGTTCATGGGATCAAGTCTCATGTCATGCTATTAGCATGGAGCCTGCTTGGGATTCTCTCTCCCCTCTCTGCCTCTTCCTTCCCTGTGCTCTATAATTAACTAAAAAAACAAGGAAACAAACTTACAGGGGAAAAAAATTCATTTATAATAGGCAGCTAGCTGGATTTAACCAGGGAATTGCAGTTTGTTCAACCCCTGACAAAGCTCATACTTCACCTTAGTTTCATTGGATTTTCTGTACCCTGGAATTTTTCACAGAACTTGACTTAGAGTAGATTTTTACTTAATAAAGTTCTGAGAACTAAATGTAGAAAGCAAGAAAGAAGGAAGAGAAGAACACAGAGACACAAGCAAATGTACTCAGTCACTTCTTTGAAACTATTCAAAATATAGTTAGGGAAACAAGCCACACACAAGTAAAAATATCTCAGGGTAAAAAGCAGTGAACCCAGAATGGCCCAGATACTGCGAGCCATCTGAACTCAGAAGAAGGAGACATCATAGGTAAGACTGGATTTGACTGCATACTGAAATGTATTGCTTGGTTTGTTTTTTGGAGGGGAGGGGAGTGGTATTAAATTTGTACAAAGAGGATCATCACATATACACACTCACTACTTTTATTTACTTATTTTAAATCTAGTATAGTTAATCTAAAGTGTTATAGTAGTTTCAGGTTATACAATACAATGATTCAATAATTCTATACATTACTCCGTGCTCACCATGTTAACTGTACTCTTTAACCCCCTTCACTTATTTCACCCCTCCCCACACCCACCTTCCTCCTGGAAACTATCAGTTTGTTCTCTATAGTTAAAAGTCTGTTTTTCGGTTTGTCTTTTTTTTCTTTGTTCGAAAAACTCACGATTTTTTAAAATTTATTTAAGTTTATTTATTTTTGAGAGAGACAAGAGAGAGTGAGTGGGGGAGGGGCGGAGAGTAGGAGAGAGAGAATCCCAAGCAGCCTCTATACTGTCAGCATGGAGCCCAATGCGGGGCTTGAACTCAAGAACCATGAGATCATGACCTGAGCCGAAAACAAGAGTAGGACATTAAATTGACTGAGCCAGATAGGTTCCTTGAAAAACTCACTATGTTTAAAACACAACAAAGATCTTTTTGTAGAATAAGAAACCCTTGAGTGATACGTATAATCATTATTGTTCTAGGATTTGGATATGTTAGGTTCTCTTAAGATGGCATATTTATGTTTGAAGCAAGAGCATCCCAAACAAAGAATTCCCTTAGGCCAGTGGTTTTCATATTTTAGGGTGCTCAAGAATCACCTAGAGAGATTTTAAGCATGCAGATTCCTGCATCGCACCTTAGACCTTCTGAACCAGAATCTCTAGGCTACAAACTGGGAATGTGCATCTAAAAAAGTCCACCCCCCACCCCCCTGTAATTCTTCTGCAGTTAGTATGTAGAGAACACTGCATTAGGCTTTTGTTGCCATGGAAATTGAACTTCTGTATCAATGGTAAGGATGTTATGATTTGATGGGAAAAGCACTTTTTACAAGAGAGTAAATGTCAGTATGTCAAAGTCCATTATTTTCTGGCTAATTTTTTCCAAGTGTGTATTATTTCTGGTATCTTCCAGATACTAATCAACTTCCAAGATTTCAAATTCTCTGTCTTCAATTGGCAGGTAATACATTAATTTAAAGAAGGACTATGTGTTACTTAATGTCATTTGCCTTCTTTTTTAGATTTCTCAATGCATTAATTATGCCTCTAAAAATTAGAAAGCTTATAAATTCAAAACTATCCTATGAAGTTATAGAAAGACTGTGCATTGGTTTATTTTGAAGCCATTTTTATAACCTTGAAAAATCAAACTGTTCTTTAAATATGTACGGTATCACAAATTCAGAGTATCTATTATAAATATTTGGTACCCCAAATTGGTGACAGGGTCCATTGATCATCATTACTGATGAATGCATGCCAGACACTAACAGGGAGCTCAGAATTTAAGAACTTAAATATTTCACTCTCTCCACTGTCTAGCAAAATGTTTCCTATTACAGAAAGATATTTTCAACCATTAGGCTGGAAATCCTTGATCACTAGACTGACCTAGCATGTATTACTAGCATGTATAAAGTTAAGGTTTGCTTATGAAGATACTCGTGAACAAAATCTCCTTTGTTCCTCCCTCCTAGAAAGAACCAATTCTTCATGCTTTAATGTGAAAAGATCTGGAGCCATAATGAGAAAAGCTAATTAACTGAGCACTTACTATGTACCAGACACTCTAAATATCAGTATCAATTTGTCATCATTAACAGTCTGTGATGGAACATTATCATTCTCATTTTACAGATGAGAAAACTGGAGATTAATTGCCCAGGGCCACACAGCTATTAAGTAACAGAGATGAGATTTGGACTTGTGGTCATCTGACACCAAAGCCTTTGCTACGTGATTTCCCAAAAATTATGAGACCCTCGTGAACTGGAATGAGCATCAGGCTGAGATCCAAGAGACAAATGTTCTTGTCTCAGCTGTGACACTAAGTAACTGGGTGATTTTGACCATGATCTTTCCCCTCTTTGGGTTTCCATTTCCTCGTTTACAAAAGTGGTGATTGGACTACTAGATGAATAATAAAATTGCTTCCAACGCTAATATACCATGATTTAAGAGCAGCCACTTTGCACAAAAAAAGAGGAGTAGAAAGACAATGGGAGCCATCTGGATGTGAAAATGATGAATGGCAAAAGCTGTTGGAGGGGATAGTCTCGGATTAGCATTCAGTGCCACAGGGTCCACACACCACATTGTCAGTCTCCTGCAAATTGCCCACAGCTGCACTGATCTAGAGGCCATTTAGAGTGCAGAACCCTTAACAAATTGTTCAAGGTATTTTGTCGTGGGTTTCCCAGGAACCCATCTAGCCCCATAAAATTACACGTCTTGTGATTTTGCCAACTTTGTTGTTAGAAATGGAACAAAGTTTCCTTGTTTGTTTGTTTGAACTCAATTATCACTTCATTTTGCATAGAAAGGATGCCTTTGCAAATTCTTTCTTGAGTAGCTGATTGTGGAGGATTTTCACATTGGGCAAAAAATGAAAACCCTCTAAAGAAATAATGATGATGAGAGAAAAGCCACAGTATTCTTATAATCCACATGTCTGCTTCCACTTCTATAGGGGCATGATTTCAACATTCTTACCCCAAACCATAATGCTTTCCTCAAGCATCCAATATGCTTTACAGATATTTAGGGACTTGTTCTCATGATTACTACTTACATATGGAGATCCTACAGAAATCTCATTCTCTTTCATTCTAACCTCCTAATGGCCATCCTAATGGCCCTTTTTCTCTCTGTCCTAGATAAACTGTACATTTCCCAATGTATGATTCTCACAAAGCAGTGTTGGAGATGACCAAAGAGGATTCCATCACAGCATAGAGTAGAGCGAACAGTTCTAAATCTAATATGACACATCCCCATTCTTAAATTTTTCAAGCCATCTTTGCCACTGGGAATTTTTTAATATTTATATTCTCTCAAAGTCCTAGCCTCAGTTATGATGTTGTTTGACCCTTTCTCCAAATCCCTGGCTCCTGAAATACTCTCTCAAAACTTGAATGCCTATAAAGTTCTTCTGCAGAAAAATTGGCCATTTATATTGCCATCTCCTTCCAAACCATGTCCAGGGCCTATTTCTTCATGCTCCCAAAGAACTCTGCCATTGCATGATAATTTACAGAAAACCACCTGGAACATCATTTGCTGTTACCCAATAATGGTACAAATATGTTACTCAAACATAAACGGGGCTCCATATAGTCCAGTATCATACAGTATATTAGCCAAAGGAAAAAAAAAACTAATTTTGATTTTGACTTTCCAAGTATTCAAAAAGATTCCTTAAAAAAACTGACTACATCATATCTTAAAATTCTTGTCCCAGTTCTCTGCACCCCAACTCTCATGCTAATCCCCAAAATTCCTCTCCCCAGCTGCTGATTACCAGAGGGGAGGTGAATGAGGGAGACTGGTGAAATAGGTGATGGGATTAAGGAGTGCACTTGGGATGAGCACTGGGTGGTGAATCACTATATTGTACACCTGAAACTAATATAGCAATAATCTAACACTGTTAACTATACTGGAATTAAAATAAATAAATAACTAAAAAATTGTTCTCCCCGTTCTTCACTCCTCATTTTCTGAAAGATTTTTTTTTAAATTACCCAATATTCCCATCTTCACAGACACTCCTATTTTCTCATTTCCCTCCCAGACTCCCTTTTGTACCAGCATTTTTTTTTTTTGCGTATTTTAATTCTGCAGTACCTCTCAGCCCTTTCTGAAACAACCCCCGCCCCACCCCTGGTTCCTTGATGGATGTGATCCCCAGAACAGATGAAAGAAGAAAAGGAAATGTGGACAGGAGCAAAACTGTCAGGTTCAGGTACTGGGAAAGGAAACAAAATGATACTCATACATTGAGAATTTTGCCCCCTATAAATAAATTAAAATTTGTGAATGAATGGAAACAAGACAACAAACGAATTGCACCTGAAATCTTGCACTGACAACTATTGTACTTGGAGTTCTGAAGACTTACAAAAGACAACATGCCAGAAACAAATTAAAGTGCCTTTTGACATAGTAAAATAAAAGATACGACTGAAAAGAGGTTTAACTTGAGAACTGTACCTGAAAAATGACAGCTGTGAATTGATTTGATGCAACAACTATTAAAGGGAACCAAAAACAATTATTTGCTATGAATGCAAAAGAATAGTATGAACGGTTTATTTGCAGCTCTATGCAACATTCAGGCAATGGAACAAAACAGACCCCAAATCCAGCCCAACTGAGTGTTGACAGCAGAATGTAAATATATGAGAGCTCTTAAGTCATTGATAAAACAACAGAAAAGATTCGGACTAAGTTCATCAAAATGGGATATTACAGTAGCTTCCCTCATCTTCAAGGGCTACATTCAAAGACCCCCAGGGGATGTCTGAACCTATATATATATGGTCCTAAATCTTATTTACACTAAACCCTATATATACTATGTTTTTTCCTATACACACATGTCTATGATAAAGTTTAATTTATAAGTTAAGTAGAGTAACAGATTAACAGCAATAATTAGTAGTAAAGTAAAACAATTATAACAATATAGTATAATAAAAGTTATGTGAATGTGGTATCCCCCTGCCTCAAAATATCCTGTGCTGCTCACACCCTTTTTCTTCCTGTGATAATGTCACATGATAAAATGTCTGTATCCTGAGATAAAGTGAGGTGAATGATGGCACTGCGACATAGAATTAGGCTATTGCTCGCCTTCCAACAATACTTCACAAAGAGGATCATCTGCCCCTGGACCGCAGTTGACCACGGATAACTGAATCTGCACAAAGGGAAACTGCATATAATGATGGGGGCGGGGGGCCTACTGTATCATAAAAATATAAAAGAATGCACAGAATGGAGAGGAAGGTTTAAATCTGGCCATCTATCTCCTCTACTACAAATGCTTAAATTTCTTTTAAGTATACTTAAAATCAAGACCAACATTAATATTACCTACACACTGTGCATGGCCTGGCTTCTTCTGTCTCTCCAGCAGTTTATTTCATCCCTCTCTCCCTTTATCTCTAGGTTCCAGTCAGACCTCCTGGTTTTCTTCTACCGTTGTCTTCTAGCCATAGGGCCTTTTCACATATTCTTACATCTTTCTAGATGCTTCCCCACACACACCACTTCTTCAACTAGTTCTCATCTACTCATCCTACAGACAAAAGCTCAAGCTACACTTCTCAAGTAAGTGAGTTCAGAGATGGATATATATAAACGTTAACATTAAGTCCAGCAGAAGCTAAAAATTTTTGTGAAAGAAAAGAAAAATAATATACAATACTTGTGGTATTATGTACATAATATGTGGTATATGTACATAATACCACATGACTGAGGCATGAGTAGTGCTTACAGACAGCAATCCCATTGCTGAACACTGAGCTTTCTAGCCAAAGTTATGACAGAACCGTTATTGAGTGAGTGAAGGATCAGGAGAATGATTACATATGTGAAGAGGAAGGGATGAAAGAGAGCTAAATCTTCATCTTCCATAGCAGAAAGGTCACCAAAAAGTGCCTAAAAGTGAAAAATCAAGACATAATAATGAAAGCCTATTATTTAAAACTTTGAAGATAAACACCACAAGAAACAGCTGGAAAGGTTCAAAGTATCTGCCTCTGGAGGACTGGGAATGGGGGAAACAGGATATAGGGTTGGGAGGTGACTACTGACTTTAATACAAATCTTGAAAAATTATTCGACTTTTAAAGCCATGTATGCATATAATTTTAATTTTTAAGTAGCAGTATTTTTAAAAAGTAGTTAATGTGCTAAAGGGAAACTAAAATATGAAAGCTACAATAAGATAGTGGTGAAGCTAATGCATACTGTAAGAACTTGTACCTCCTAGAGCTGGGCCACCAATTTGATCTTCTCTGGTAATGTACTTTTTGAAAGAACTTTTATGCAAAAATCTTGTTCTCAGAAAAATATAAATCTCAATGATTGCAATTAGCATCTTATATCTAAAAAGGCATTCTCATTTAAAACTGTTCATTGGTAACCTACAGGTAGAGTTTCTAGAAGTGTTAGGTCTCTGGGAAGGTCTATCTAGAAGAATTCCCTTCCCAAAATGCAACAAAACCACCAGTGACATTTCTTTTTAAATGAAAATATGATGATTGATGGCCCATGTATGTTATAAGGCAACTATTTCTGATGCAGAAAATAGTAAGAAGGTCATGCTCTGTACAGAAAATACATTAGCTTGAGAATTGGGAGAAATGAGCTTTGGACCTGTCCTGTCCAAATACTAGTCATTGGCTACAATGTGGTACTGAGTATCTGCAATGTTGCTGTCCGAAAGGAGAACTTCTATAAATGTAAAATACGTAAGTGGCCACTAAAAAATTTAAAATCACATATATAGTGTGCATATATCTGTTGGGTAATTCTGCTGTAGTCTTTAATCTTTATTTAGGGATTTATTGTATAGTGGTGATACCATTGCAAGTCACTTACCTATACAAATCACTTGCTCTAAAAAGAAGTAAAGAAGGAAAGAGGGAGAGAGGGTAAGGAAAAAAGGAAGGAAGGAAGGAGGGAAAGAAGAAAGGAAGGAAGGGAGGAAAAGAAAGAAATGCAGACAAACTTTAAAAAAATAATGAAAACCAAATATAATATGCACACCTTGTTTGGACTCTGATTTGAACTAACTCAAAATAAATAATAATACTAATACTACTACTAATAATAAACTTAAATATTAGGACTGGGTAATAGATAATGTTAAGAGATTGTTAATTTGTTAAGTATGATTATGGCATTGTGTCGGAGTGCCTGGGTGGCTTAGTCGGTTAAGCGTCCGACTTTCGCTTAGGTCATGATCTTGTGGTTCGTGGGTTCGAGCCCCGCGTCGGGCTCTGTGCTGACTGCCAGCTCAGAGCCTGGAACCTGTTTCAGTCTGTGACTCCCTCTCTCTCTGACCCTCCCCTGCTCACGCTGTCTCTGTCTCTCTCTCCTAGAAATAAATGATTATGGCATTGTGATTGTGTTAAAAATATGCCCTTATATGTCAGGAATGCAGAAACAACTAACAACTCAAGTTAGATGTCATGATATTTGGGATTTGCTTTAAAGGATAAAATATACCAGCAAAAAAAACAACAACAACAACAACAAAAAACCGAAAACTCTACTACCACAAATAGTAGTAGCAAGAATAATAGGAATGGGAAATAAAATATGGTTAACAAAATGTTTTATAATATGGAAACTGGATGCTAGACACATTAGGGTTCATAGGGTTTTTCTCAATATTTCTATACACATTTAAAATTTTTCATAATAATAATTTAAACCTCAAATAATTTGGAAACAAGTCTTATCAGTGAGGTGTTAATTAAAATGTGTTGGGCACCTGGGTGGCTCAGTCTGTTAAGCATCAGACTCTTGATTTTGGCTCAGGTCATGATCCCTCAGTTCATGAGTTTGAGCTGACAACTTGGAACCTACTTAGGACTCACTTCCCTCTCTCTCTCTGCCCCTCCCCCACTTGTTCACTCACTCTGTCTTTCTCCTTCTCTCTCAAAAAAAAAATAATAAATAGACTTTTAAAAAATGTGTTATTCCATTTTGGTTGAAAATTATGTTTCTACCATTATGAGTGATTTTCCATACCATTATGAGGCAATTTCAAAAGAGGAGAACTGGGTTTTAATTACCATTGGTGGTAACCTGGGGCAACCAGGCCTCCACACACTTTGCTTTCCTTATCAGTCAACAAGAAGTTGACTTTACCACCAAGGTCTTTTCCAGTGCTATTCTAGAGTTGTTTTGCTCTATAATAAAATACTAAGATCAGAGAATGATTTTTAATGCAATAATAATTACTTTATTGTACAAGCATTCTTTCTTAAATAATTTAAAAAACAGCTTCATTACTATAATGACTATATTTAATATTTGACTACAGTGATTATACAAGGTCAGAAATGTTTAAAAGCAATCAATTCTATGAACAACATCTTGTGAGAAAAATATGTTTCTTTGTACGTATTCTGTACTTTTCCCAGTAAAAAGTACAAAGTAAAAATTTGTACTTTTCCCAGAAAAGTGAACCCATCACCCTGGGAAACTCTTACGTGCTAATTATAAATCAATTCTGATAGTCTACATGGCTCAGATCACCAGATAACAGCTTAAGCTACTTCAACAAGCTAGTCTGCCCATCACACAGCAAAGATTCTTCTGAACAGTAATCTGATACTGTGTAGATTAAAAGAGAAAACTTTGAGGTTTCCTACTTTTCTAATAGTTGTGTTGATGACTGTGGCTGACCTTGTGAATCAAACATTACCACCTGAACTTGGCCTTACAATCCCACTTTTCATACACAGAGAGATGAAGTGAGGTCAGCAGGATAATCCAAAGTGGGTTTTGTTTTTTTTGGTTTTGTTTGTTTTTTTGTTTTTTCATCCTCATTCCATTATTTTTTCCACAACTTTTTTCTATACTCTTCCATTTCTTTGAAATGTTTCCAAGATCAAATAAATCACTCATTAAAAATATTTCTATACCTTTTTATTTGTATTAATTCAACTGCCAAATTGTCATTGCATGATTTGATTTTTTTTTTTTGAGAAAGAGTGAATGTACATGCATGCATGAACAGGAGAGGGGGAAGAGGCAGAGCAGGGGTAGAGAGAATCCCAAGCAGGCTCCACGCACCAGTGCAGAACCCACCATTGGGCTTGATCCCAAAACTGTGAGATCATGACCTGAGCCAAAATCAACCATCAGACTCTCAACCAACTGAGCCACCCAAGCACCTCTGCATGAATGATTCTTAAACTATTTTTTACAAGGCAGAGATTTTTTCGTATCCATTGTTGTCCCTCTTTACTTAAACTTATTTTAAAACTCCAAGCCACTTACTGTTTTTCAACAAGGAAGGAAATATAACTTACAATCAATAAAATAATTAAATATTTGTATCAGAACATGGTAGATATAATTAATTGCAATCCTAATTAGATTTAAATCTGAAATATTTGATTGATGGCTAATTGCCTTAAAAAATAAAATTGCAATTATTTGCCTTTTTTACTCAATGTTAAGTACCTTTTTCCCACTTAATTACAAATAATAAACCAACCTATTAACAATGTACATGTTAAAATATGTCAGATCTGGAAGAAAGTAGAGTTTGATGCTGTAGTTTTGAAGATTTTAGAAATATGTCTGGCTTCTTCCCCTGCCTAAGAAAGAGAGTAATCATATCCTACTTAGATCTAGAATTCTGAGACAATTTATGCAATCATCTTTGTTTCATTTTTCTAAGCCCTTTCAAGGTAAAACTCTCTACTGCTTGATGAAATGAGAGGTCTGATGAATGTGAAACAAAGCATTGCTTTTGAATTCCTTGAATTTCAAATCAGGCTAACAAAATCCCAACTAGACAATTCTGGGCTGAAATGTTTGAATTTCCCTTGAGTAAACTTCCAAATACAAATTATGATTGTTTGGAAAAGTCCTGTAGGGCACGATTTGAAACTTTTTCATACTTTAAACCAGAAAAGATATATTTCAATTCCAACAGGCCATTACATTGCATATCTTCAAGCAGGACCATGCCATTCCAAGCCTCCAGGAATGATGCCCTATGGGCTGTACTGCATGGCTGCAGACAGTTGCCCTCACTTCTGGCAACTACATGCTCAATGTCATAAAAATTCTCTACCAAGAGTAAACACTCCATAAATGTTGTTAATTAATTTGTTGTTTCTATAGCAGCAACTCAGTCGAATATTGGTGAGATATTAGAAGACTCAGGTTGCAAAATTTCTTACTGATTAAGTAGTACCTGTGAAACAGTTTTTATCATATTAAACTCTCCTAACTTGGGTTATATCCACACAGTGAAAAGTGAATAAATATTTGGCAGTCTTTGCATTCATTTTTTAAGGAGAGAGATACAAACTAGATCTATATTTCAAACCAACAGTGTGATGACAGGCATTGACCAGGCAAGTACAATGAATACCAAAAACTTGTTTTGCTTTTGGAGAAAGACCTAATTAATCATTTCAATGTCCAACATGACAGATTTCTATCTATGGGTGCCTTGCCCTTAACAAAATGCTCCCACAGGGGCACCTGGGTGGCTCAGTCAGTTAAGTGTCCAACTTCTGCTCAGGTCATGATCTCACTATTTGTGGGTTCAAGCCCCACGTTGGGCTCTGTACTGAAAACTTGCTCAGAACCTGTAACCTCCTTCAGATTCTGTCTCCTTCCCTCTCTGACCCTCCCCGCTCGTGCTCTGTCTCTCAAAAATAAATAATAAAATATTTAACAATTTTTAATAAAAAAAATAAAACAAGAAAACCCAAAATGCTCCCACAGACATCTTATCTTTTCCTTTCTTTTAACAGCATGAGGTGGTATTATTATCAGTATTATTACACAATGGAAGAAACTGAGACTTGGAGAATTTAAATAACTTAACCATGGGCATAACAAGTGATAGTACCAAAAATGAAATTCATGTCTTCTAACTCCAAGACTTGAGCACATTCTACCACACAAGGTCAAGTTCTATTTTAGTTACTCTTTCATTCTTCCAACCTGCTCTCTTGTCTTTTGAATGTAAGTGCATAATGAAAAAAAAAATAGGTTACATGAAATAATTGTGATGAGAAAAATTGCCAAAAATAAATGAAAGCAATCTTTTGATTTGTGAACTTTTGCTTCTAAAGTTTACAAAATGAATGGCATGGAACATTTAGCCTACAAGTTGACCTTTCTCATTAAGAATTTTTTCCCCTTTAGTAAGTAGCAAAAGTTGGAGGCAGAAAGAGATAGAATAGAACCACAGAACTGGAAGTACTCTTTAAAGCCCAGATTTATTCCAAAACTTCAAATCCAACTATGTATTCTTGAGCAATACTGAATGTTTCTGAGCCTCAGAGTGTTGTGGGATTAAATGAGATAGTGTATTTGTGATACTAACACATGACAACTCCTTGAAATGACTGCATCTAGCCCAGTATTTCCCAAATGGTTAAGGATGTTATTTTAGAGATTTCTTACTATCACTACACATACCAGCTGTGACATACTGAGGTATATGTAATTATACTGAACAATATTATTATGGATAGCTTATATGTAATTCACCAGATACTGACCAACACAGTATCTCAAGGGGTAACCTATTCAGTCTGATGTGGTTCCCTCCTCCTTGCTTTATCCAAAACTTCCAGTTACTCAGACCCTTCCTCAATCTCATGCATCCTTGGCTCTCACCTCTGAGTTTCCCTTAAGCTTCCTCTCTTGGGCCTCAACTCCAAGGCTACACTTTCCCTCAGCCACCATCTTCCCTAAGGAGGGGAAGATCAGATCAGGTAGGTTACAGGTCAATGAGCCTGAACGAGGCATAGCTGTGGCCAGGTGTTGTAGCAGGATGGCATTTAGGAAAAGTAGCTGAGGGAAAATAGAGCATGCTTTACATGGAGCAGGCAATAGCCCTCCTTCTCCAAAACTTCTCCTTCCTAAGTCCCTACTGGCATCTCTTTAATTTAGAACAGTTTTTAGTTTCATATTCCCCCTGTTCTCTAGATTCCATCCCTTCCATCTCTGGGCCCAAACTTCTTTTCCTAACAACTTACAAAAAGCCCAGCTCTGTCTTCCCCTCACCTGTTCTAGAAAACTCTTTTCCTCTATTTTCTCCTACCTACTTTTCTCTTTATATTTTTTAATATTTTAATATTATTTCCATCCCTCATATTTTAACCTCAGTTAAAAGAAAAATGAACCATTTTTTAAATGTTAGCTCAATAATAGTATAGGTATAATGAGATATGAAAACAAAAACTGAAATAGGACATGCAGAAACTGAAGTTTGGGAAACAGTGAACTAACCCAAAGCTTTTCCTTTGGAAATGACAAACTGAAATCCAGTGATGTTATATGAATTGCTCAAAGTCATATGGCTGACTAGTGCCAGTGCCTGAGCAATCCTTAGTCCTTCCAGCAGCATGTCTCCCAAAGCAGACACATATTCAGATTAGCTATGGTTATTCAACACAGAAATATAGCATGATTATTATAAAGAGGCCCAACTCCCCACCCATTTATATATAGTTAAATGCCCTTTTGTTTAAAGACCTCCCAGACTCTTCTACTCCTCCATTTTCAATTACAATCTCAAATTGTAGAATAAATGTTTGTTAAGAGTTAAGGACATATGCTTGGCTGGCTCAGTCAGTAGAGCATGCAACTCTTGATCTCAGGGTCATGTCTTCAAGCCCCACACTGGGTGTAGAGATTACTTTAAAATAAATACATTAATGAAAATATACCCAAAAATAAAAAAAAATTAAAAAAACACCTGGGTGGCTTAGGCATCCGACTTCAGCTCAGGTCATGATCTCATGGTTCCTGAGTTTGAGCCCCATGTCGGGCCCTGTGCTGACAGCTAGGAGCCTGGAGCCTACTTCAGATTCTATGTCTCCCCCTCTCTCTGCCCCTCCTGCTCTCTCTCTCAAAAGTAAATAAATGTTTTAAAATTTTTTAATTAAAAAAAGCTGTGGAAAGAGATGTGTCTAGAAAAATATTATCACATAGTATGCCCTATTAGTATCTTCTGAGGACACACACACACACACACACACACACACACACATGAACATACACTGACTCTAGACTCAGAAGAGGATATTGGTGATTGATTTCAGTAAAAAAAGAAAGCTGCATCTCTTTTAGTGATGAAAGACTAAATGAGGAAAAAAAAGTCATACTAGGGATCTTTAAAAATGCTGATAAAATCTGAAGTTTTTATAGGGACCTCCAAATGCTATAATCATTCCACATCCAGAACTTAGTCGATTCTTTTCCTAAGAAAGAAAGTTAATAAAGATCTATTACCTAACTCTGGGCTGAGGCTGAGTCACTGTGCAAACAAACTTCAGTTACCAGCCTGCTTTCTCAAGGGTGAATCAATTGCCTTGAACAATGAATATAGTGAGCCTTCCAGGCTTAGTCCCACAGAATAGAACCACCCAGCATTGTTCTGTGGGAGAATGAAGTACAAGTCAATGTCTTCTGGGCTTGCTTCCTCTCTTCTATTTTGGAATTTGAATTTGTCCAACAAGCCTGCAAAGATGAGCAACTAAGAGAGGAGAGTTGGTGCAGTGCCATGAAGGTACAAGAGACAACAAACTTCAAGATCTGGATTCTTTTCATAACCAAAACAAAATAAAATCCCAAAGTCCCGGGAAAAAGAAAACTTACCAATATACTCAGAGTAAGATTCAAAAGACTAATTCACAGGCTTTCCTTCTTTTTTTTTTCCTTCAAAACTGCTCTCAGGAAAAAGCACTACTATTCCACTGCCCCTTCCATCACTTACTAACTAGGCAGGCAAATTATTTAAGCTTTGTGACCCTCAGGCCCCACTCCCGCACCCCTAAAATAAGGTGAAATTAATACTGTCTACTGTTAGTGTAAGGATTAAGGAGGTAATACATCTAAAGCATTTAGTAATATGCCTGACATACAATAAAAGCCCATAAATGACAGCTATGACAGCTATCATTTTTATTATGATGTATGGCAATGACAGTGTTACTGGAAAATAGCTTGAAGATTACTCAATCCAGTTTACATGTGGTTAGGGACCAAGATAAAGGTAACAAGTTAAAAAGGAAAGAGACAATATTTCCCCTTAAGATTTTGCTGAAGAATGATTCTAGGCTTACAAACAGTCAACACCCAAGCACAAGGTGTTTTATTTTTCTTGTAAAATCCAGCCAGTCCTCATATGAATAGACCCTGTGCTGACCCAAGCAGACTAGAGTTGCCAGATTTAGCACATAAAAATACAGAATGCCCAGATAAATTTGAATTTCAGATAAATAATTTTTTTTAATTTTTAATGTTTATTTTTGAGAGAGAGAGAGAGAGAGATAGAGCATGAGCATGAGCAGAGGAGGGGCAGAGAGAAGGAGACACAGAATCTGAGGCAGGTTCCAGGCTCTGAGCTGTCAACACAGAGCCCGACATGGGGCTTGAACTCACAGACCACAAGATCATGACCTGAGCCGAAGTCCAACGCTTAACCAACTGAGCCACCCAGGCACCTCAACAATTAATTTTTTAGTATGACTATTCCATAGAATATTTCAAACATGTCTTTATTTTAAAAGGATGTGTTGTATACCTGAAAATCAAATTTAACTGGGCATCTTCTATTTTATCTGGGAACTCTAATGAATACTTCAGCTCCAGAAATCAGATGAATCTAGATGGTGTCCCTAGAGAAACCTTCAAAACCACAAGTATAGGCCTGGAGGCTGATGAGGATATTTAAAGGAAATGGAAATGTGATATTTACTTTCACTGGCTTGAGTGAATTTCTTTTCCTTGCAACCAAAAAAGTTTCAATACCAAAACACTTACCTTGTCTAAGTTTTCCTTCCTTAAAAGATTAAGGAATATACTCAAAAGGCTCTTGTAAAGAGAAAATAGAAACTGAATGTGAAAGTGCTTTGTAAACTTAGGATTGGGGGACTTCCAGGTAAAAATACTCAACTGAACACATGCTCCCTCCAGAAACTCTTCTAAAATAAAAGGAAGGGGATTTTTTAAGTCATGAACCCAAAAGGAAAGGGAGAAGAGAACCCAAAAAGGCAGAGAAGAGACAATAGTAACTCCTCCACTGTGTCACACAGGTGAGTGACATGGTCTTTGACCTTCAAAACCAGACCAGCTAATACCATCAAGTGACTTCAGTCAACAACAGATGGAGAAAAATCCCCCAGCTAAATCCTATTCAAATTCTTGACCAAAAAAAATTATGAGAAATAAGAAAATAGTGGGTATGTTAATCCAGTGAATTGGGGTGATTTATTACATAACACTGGAACACATTAAAAAGGCAGAATGGGACTGGTGTCACTAAGACATAGAATGCTATGGGACATACAGGTGGATAGCCATTTCTAACTAAGAAAATTGGAGCATTTCAGCTGGTCCTAAAGGATAAGATGAAAACAAGAAGTATTTCAGATTGTACAGTATAAGTTTAAAGACTTTCTGTCTTTCAGAAGGCTTTTGAGAGCTCTGGATACTAGTCTGAATGTTCCCTAAATTATGAGGAACCACAAGAGTAAACTAAGAAGTAAGATCCCAGGTGGTAACAGGAAAGAAAACTAACTCCATTAAAAATATTAGCTTTAATTCTAAAAAATATAATTATGAAAAATACATTACTTCCCAATACCTTTCAAATATTGTTACCTGTGGAAAGTTTTCCTTACCAATGCAGAGACCCTGAACTTTTAATGTAAGTATTACTCCTTTACCTTTTTTATTGACTGTATTAAGAAAAAAGATTATTTCTGTTGCAAGTGACAGAACACCAACTGAAATCAGCTTAAGCAATGAGACAACTTTATTGACTCAAGAAACTTAAAAGTTCAGACATGAAACTGACCTCCAAGATTCAAAAGATAATTTCATTATCTCTCTCCTTCCTTCAGTGCATCATGTGTGTGTTATCCTTTCCTATCATACAGAGGCTTCTGTCATAAGATGTTGAGGGGGCTATGACTTCAGATAAGACTAAGTCATCCCAGGTTAGTAAACCCAGAGAAAATGGAGAGCTTCTTGTTCACAAAACCTCCTTACTAGTATTTAAAATCCCAGGAAAGGTCTCTGATTGGCTAACTTCTTCACATGCCCACCCTTTGTCCAATCACTGTCACCAGCTGATAGAGTAATCTTATTGGCCAGTGCCCAAAGAAGTTAATATCATTGGCATCCCCAAAAGAACCACCTGTAATGAAGGAATGACAGTTCCTACAAAAGAAGGTATAAGAGTGCTGTACCTCAAAAGCAGGGTAAAAGTGTTCTGGTTGATAGGAAAAAACAGATACCTAGCACATGGATATAATGACTGATTTTTTGTGGTTTTGATTTTTGGAGAATTACAATTTGATCAATGAACCCTCATACTTTTAAGGACAGCATTACTATTTATTCCTAATGCACTCTTTCCTCAACCCACATCAATTTAGCCTGGTTGACTCAAGACTTAAGAAATCATAGGGGCACCTGGGTGGCTCAGTTGTATGGGCATCTAACTCTTGATTTCAGCTCAGGTCCTGGATTGTGGGATCAAGCCACCAATGAGGCTCTGTTCTGAGCATGGAACCTGCTTAGAATTCTCTCCCTCTCTCCCTCTGCCCTTCTCCCACATTCACTTTCTCTATCTCGTTAAAAAAAAAAAAAAGACTTTAGAAATCATAATCCTTGAGGAGTTAAACAATTTGCACATCACAAAAAAGGTCAAAGAATAGACCTAGTGCCACATCTCCCTTTTTCTAAATTCTTTACATGTGTAGCAAAGGCAAAACACTCAAGCAAAGATACTACCTCTTGAGAATGCAAAATAAAAATACAGACAACAAAAATAATGTGAAGAATGGATAAATTTTCCACTCCTGCACAGCAAATTTTATTTTCAAACATCTCATTCCCTCTCAAAAACTGCAGTGCAGACTTTGCAAACACGATGGGTTACATAAGTAGGATTATGTACTCTTCATGCAAACTCTGAAGCCAGCTGTCCATCTAGTTCTATTTTCCAGATAGGAAAAAGGATTACTACACAGTTCCAACATAATGCTGGATAGACATTGATAAATTCTGACTCTCTCACTTCAAACTAGGAAGAGAAAAATATATTTGAAAAGCTCCTCTTAGAAAGCAATGGCATTTTGATTGTGATTATGGTTTTACGGTTACATATGCATGTGCATATCAGCAATCCACACAATATAATTGAGTATTACAGGTTTCACTGTGTCCTCCAAAAATTCCACATGAAGTTCTTACCTCCCTTACTTCAGAATGTCACTTTATTTGTTGATAGGGTCTTTACAGAGGTAATTAATTTATAACAAAGTCATTAACATGAACTCTAATCTAATCTGACTAGTATCCTTATGAAAAAGTGGAATCTGGAGACACACACACACACACCCAGTGCTGTGTGAAGATAAAGGCAGTGAGCAGGGAGATGCTTCTACAAGTCAAAGACCACCAAAGACAGCTGGAAAACCACAGAAGCTGGGCAAGAGGCATGGAACACATTCTCCCTCATGGCTTCAGAAGGAACCAACCAACCTGACACTTGATCTTGGCCTCTTAACACCCAAAACTGTGCAACAATAAACTTCTGGGTTTTTGTAAGCCACTCAATTGGAAGTACTTCATTACGCCAGTTGTAAAAAACTAATACACTGAGTAAGAAACTTCACATCATTGGAGCAGAAATAAAAGAGGGAATGTATTATCTCTGAGAACTTTAACCTGTAATTATTGCATTCATCTTAATAAAAAAATGGTTTAGTCTATTCTTCCCAGACCAAATAAAAGTCAGAAATTGAAGTTTAACTAACTACAACATAGGCCAAAGGTTCTCCTATGTTTTATTCAGTAAAATCAGATTAGTGGAAGCAAAATTAGATTACTTCCTGGTACCTAAAGCATACAGATAATGGTCTCAACCCTAGACTTTGATTTCAAGTAAAGGAGTTTAGATCCACTTTGAGCAAAAAGGCTTAACACCTCCATCAGTCTCTGTTCACTGGCCTGTAGAAAAGAGACCATACGAGGCAGGATTTTCCTCCCCTGCCCTGGAACTATCTGATAAACAATCTGGCCCCAGTGTGGATTTCAGTGTGTGATAGACTTTTCCCTTTCAGTTCTATGTGAGTTCATGTTTCTTCTTATGAAAGTGGTAGTGTGGGGGTGGGAGGGAGGATAAAGATGACACTGGAAATGCAAATATAGCAATTCAAACCATCTGTCTATGTGCCTATATCAGGTGAATGTTAAGACCAGTAGCTGCTTGGGAGAATATCCAGACTTTCCAATTTTTCCTTTTTTTTTTCTTTTTTTTTTTAATGTTTGTTTATTTTTGAAGGAGAGAGAGACACAGCATGAGCAGGGACGGGGCAGAGGAGGGAGACACAGAATCCAAAGCAGGCTCCAGGCTCTGAGCTGTTAACACAGAACCTGATGCAAGGCTCGAACCCACAAACTGCGAGATCATGCCCTGAGCCAAAGTCAGAGGCTTGACCGACTGAGCCACACAGGTGCCCCTATTTCTCAACTTTTCTAATCCATATACATGAATCCCACTCAGACAAGAAAAGGAATTGGACTTTTACTAAAGAGATTATAAAGCTGCTATCCATGACTCCATAACTTCAACAAGTGTCTTAGAAAAGCAACTATATAGTTTTGCCAGAACTATCTGGTCCCTAGCTACCTATATATTGGTCAATCTGAACATGAAATTTAATGGTTTCCCCAATAGGAAGTGAGAAGCAGGATGCAGTGAAAGCAGTTCTCAATAGGTCCTAAGGTAGCCAAGAAAGTTTGAGACTTATTGTCACTTCAACCTCATTTGGGGTTACAGGCAGGCATATTAAATGCAGTTAAGTAATTTTAACTGCATCATTCAAGAAACCAGGGTTCTCAGAGATACATAAGATCCTATTCTTTGTTGTCTTTTGGGGGGCTATTTACCCAGTTACGAAATCCCACTTAGAAATGCAAAGAGCATAGCAGATGATGCTAAACTATGCATTCAAAATGGCAAATGCCAAGGCGTCTTATGTAAGTAGATGATGAGCATTTGGCAAAGGTTTTGAGGTGCATAGGTTATGAACAGAGATAAAACTGCAAAGCCTCAAAGAATCCTTCAATTTTAGCTCTATCTCCTTCCCAAACCCTCTCAATCCCC
Organism: Hyaena hyaena; assembly: GCF_003009895.1. NCBI lineage: Eukaryota > Metazoa > Chordata > Mammalia > Carnivora > Hyaenidae > Hyaena > Hyaena hyaena. The sequence goes on from NW_024081732.1 coordinate 132,128, forward strand.
CCAGATGACACTCCTGTCACTTCAGTCTTGATATTGCCTCTCTGCAATACCACCCTTCCTAGGATCTTACCCTTCACACTGCCTCTCAGTTTTGAAATTTGCTTCACCACATTACTACCCTACCTTGACTTCACCCCTATAGCTAAGATCACCTCTGCCTCATTCCTACAACCCAGCAGCAACTTACCAGTCCAATTGCTCAAAGCCTTGGTTTGTTACTGCTATTTTGAGCTTCCTGTATATTAAGAAACATACATGATTTTATTCCAAATGCCAGTTCCAATTAATTGATATAGACTGCTTCAGATGCTATGTTAGGAAGGATCCTGAGGTCTCATCCTAACTTAGTTGGAAAAGGATGTGTTGGCAGTTAGCAATATTTGCCATAGTCAATGGAGAGGAAAATGAAAAGCATCTGCTATGTATTTGCCAAACATCCTCTGTATTACTAAATCCTATGCTTTTAGTTATTTTCCTCAAACATGCACACATGCACACACACATACACACATCATTTTAAAAGAGTGATTTTCATTATATATTCTTACATATAGTATTTCAACCCATGTAATCAAAACAATTTTAACCACATAGTAGTAGCCGGGTGTTACAAGTCCAGACATTTGAAATTGGGGTGTGTGAAAGTAACTTGTAAAAAGACAAGAGTAACGTAACAAATTATAAAACATCTACGCATACATTTATGTTTACTAACCACATTGCCTCAAAAGATCCTGAATAAAAGCAGTATGAAACAAGTATTTTGATGGACTAGAAGGGGAAGGAGATATAGTCTAAGCATGGGGTAAGATCTGGGATGTCAAGCCTAGAGAAACCTAAGGTCTTTGCCACAACTGGTGTAGAATCATCCAAGGAGATCCTGAAAAAAAAGGAACGTACCTCTGAAAGAAAAAAGCACCAAAATCAAGTTGCATTAATTCAGGGCTTTCGAGGGTAGATGCTAACTATAGGAAACATGTTGTGAATGAGATGGTATTAGACTCTGTCCCAAAATGAATAACCTTGAAATTGAAATCCACAAAAAGAAAAATCATATGAGTTAAAGCTTCCGTAGTCTATCTTTAAACAGAATTTGGGGGAAAAAATCTATTTAAAACAGGCATTTAGAAAAGCATCATTTCCCTGGCATGATTATAATGTGCTTCATGTTGGCAGGAAGACTTCATTTCCAGTGATATTTTCCAATTGTTAAAATAAAAAAAATTCCTGCTGCTTTCTTTGCAATCCATAATTTTGTATTTTTAATTTCAATAACTCAAGTGTCTCTAAGCAGAAATAAGCTGCATATTCATGAGCCCTGATTTGCTGTAATCATTATTTCTGAGGCTTTCTATCTGTGAAGACTCCAAGTGCTTGAGTCCTTGTCCTCAGGCAATTATATCAGATTGGCTTGGAGCTGAGGGAGTTGGGAGACCCCACTTCTTCATTTTCTCTTTGAAGGGCTCTGTTGGTCTATCTGAGGTCAACTTTCCTTGCTCCCAAACAGGGCTGATAATTAGTTGCCTCAACATTGGTAGGAGGGATAAAAGTCTATTTAATATGTTAACTAGAGAATTGTTAACTTTTCATCAATCAGCCTTTGGTCATAGACAGCAAAGGGAAAACCAAAGGGAAAATAGGGTATATTAAAATGAGCTAGCAAAAAATAAAGGAAAATATATATCAACTGTTTTTGAGCATGTGAAAAATATGGATACAGAAATAAAATATTAAAACACAGATGACCAACAGGCAAGACAAAAATAATAAAATAAAATTACAAATTACTAGGAACCAAAGAAACATCTAGAAATCATTGATTTACCTGTCTAAAACATGGCTTCTCTTAGTGACAACAGCCCAGGTTTGGGGTTTGAAAAAATGGGGGTCTGAATGTCAGCTCTGCTACTTACCAACTAGCTGTCCAAGTGCAAGTTCCTTAACCTCTAGGCTCTGCTTTCTTTGTCAAGCCTGACACTCCCATGATCACATTTCCTTCTAAAGGTTTGTTGGCAGACTTAAATGAGACATCTCTAAGTATGTAGTATGGAGTCTAGCACAAAGTATACACTCAATGAATGCTAATGCCTTATTCTGCCTGATTTCTCTTTTCTCCTTTCTAGCTAAATAGCCATTCTGTTTTTAAAGGCCTCACAGGTCCTCTTAGCAACCATTCCAGATTATAACAAATGCCCCATTTAGGTAGTTCTTCCTAAAAGTACCAGAAGAGATCTCTAGAGGTCTATCTCTTTGCCTACAATTGGGCTTTCCTTGGATATAATGGAAAGAGCACAAACTAGGGTTCAAAATCTGGCTCTGGTATTTACTTGAAATATGACCTTGGATTCTCTTAACTTCCATTTCCTCATCTGTAAAATGGGGGTAAAATACCTATATCATAGGGTACTTTTTGGAATATTTTTAACAGTTATATAAAAGGGCTTATTACCACAGTAACTAGACAAGGCAGTAAATTAACAATTAACATTTCATGTTGTGACATGTACTGCAGTCTTCCTACTTCCCCAAGAAAAGGCTAGCAAGAAGAAACAGCACACGTGGGGACCGTGTCCTTCCTTTCACCAATTAGTTGGCAGTTATCATTGTGGCCATATCACTTAGGTCCTGAATCAGTTGGAATCTAGATGCTTCTAGATTCCACCCAAAACTCCCATTTTTCAGATGTTTTGTTTTAATGTTTTTTTTTTTTTTTTCTGAGAGAGAAAGAGAGCGAGCGAGCGAGTGAGCAGGGAGGGTCAGAGAGAGAGGGAGACACAGAATCTGAAACAGGCTCCAGGCTCTGAGCTAGCTGTCAGCACAGAGCCTGTCGCGGGGTTCGAACCCACAAACCGGGAGATCATGACCTGAGCCGAAGCCTCAGCTTAACGGACTGAGCCACCCAGGTGCCCCCCATTTTTCAGATGTTTTAATTGAAGTTCAGAAAGTTTAAGTCCCCTTCTAGAGTCACATAGCAGAGAAATCTGAGATTTTAAGGCCATGAGATGAAATAACTGTGTGTCTTAGGGTACCAGCTCAGCTTTCCAGAACACCACAAATTTGTGTCTTTAACAGTCCAATCCCAGACCACCTTTTTCCTGCCTGTCAGTCTGTTTCTATATTTTTTAGGATAAGTTCAATTTGAAATATATATCAGCAGCATATGAATTTGTTCACTAATTATAAAATGAATCTTCTACCAGGGAAATAATGACCTTTACTATATAAACTCCTTGAGGGTAAGGATAATGACTTAATCTTCAGATCCCTAAAAGTACTTAGTAAAATGCCTCCTAATCAATATTCATTAAATAAATCATGGAGAATTATCTAACTGGGGGTGCTCCCTTACTTTTATTCTCTGGTTCCTTCCTTACTGTGCCATTCATGAAAGACAAAACATCTCTTTCCACCTCTGAACCTTTGCACTTGCTGTTCGTCTCCCTGCATTACTGTTCCCCATCTACTCAATTAGCTATCTCATTCTTCCTTCAGTTCTTGATTTAAGCTCCACTTCCTCCCAGAGAACATCACAGACTTTCCTTTGTAAACTCCAGTTACTTACTATCCAACAACACTGTAGCTTCTTCAGTTGTGCCCATCATACTCAGAATGGCCAGATGGTGTCATTTACATGAGCCATATGAGAACATTACTTATCTGATTTGTTCTCTGCTACATGCCTAAGGCCTAGCATTGTTCTTAGCAGCCAGGAAAGCTTAACATATATTCTTTGGAAAAGTGAGCAGAAGAATGCAAACAAGAACACAGTGAATTTCTGATTTAGTGTCAGGAATTCATGAACTGACCATCTTCAGTTACAGAGTTAGAAAATGTGAACTCAGTGCACTTGCTTTTCTTTCTTCATTATTAAAAAAATGAATCAACTAATTAAATTTATTCCAGGATGCAAGTTTATCACAGTGATGGATTTTGAATGCTTCAAGTCCCAACCTGAGGCTTCAGCTTGATCCCAGGTGAACGTTAAAGCTCCTAAAAGTCAAGCTTGGTGATTGCACTGGAGAGTTTTTTGTTTCTTTTGAAAATTGAGCCTCACCTTCAATTCAAGAGATCAGCACTTGTGCTTTAGTTCATTTTTGTTTGGTTGCAGAGAAAGAACAGGTCGATTACCAGGACAATGATTAAAAAGGCATATTTCCCCCTCTTCTAATCTTTCTATATGAGTGAATCAGAGCTGACAGTCCATTACAGCTGTACAGTACCCAGCTAACAATATTGATTGAAAAGCAACTACCTTGTTTATTTTCTGTTGACTTAATGATGGGACAGGCACAAATGGAGCTTGCTGTTAGCTTTTAGTCCTTAATCCTGTCACACTGCTTAACCACTACCATATTGGCCATATAGAAAGAGATAGCAAGCTAAAAATAAAAGCCTGCCCAGATTATTTTGAGACTACCACAAGGCCATATCACTCTTACATCTAGAGTCTTCTCCCTTACATCATATAAATGAATCACATGAAAATACACCCCACATGCCTCATTAAGAGTAATTTTTGTACGGCGCCTGGGTGACTCAGTCGGTTGAGCATCCAACTTCAGCTCAGGTCATGATCTTGCAGTTTGTGAATTGAAGCCCAGCATCAAGCTCTGCGCTGGCAGCTCAGAGCCTAATGCAGGGCTCAAACTCACGAACCCCAAGATCATGACCTGAGCCAAAGTTAGTCACTTAACCAACTGAGCCATCCAAGAATCCCTGCTACATAAACATTCTTAAGCAGTTTATAAATGTCATCAAACTATCTGGCTTTATACAGCAAATTTATATAACCAAATCATTGCAAATTCCTATGAGGTGAGAAAATTAATCTAAAAAAGTTGTCAAATTGAGTGAAATTTTATGACATACATTTCAGAATTATTATAATTGGCAAAATATTATGTTTGTGAATATCTGATTCAACATTTATTCCATGATGATTTTTTAGCTTTTTATTGCATTTTTCAGCCAATTAAAAAGAATTTTGTTTTCAGGTCTCAAACATTGCCCTTTAAAATAAAGCCCATAAACCCTAATCACTTAGTAGAAAAATCAGCCCTGCATGTGCCTGGCCATTCAAAAGTCAGATTTAGAACTGACCACTTTCCATAGGTAATCATTCCTCTACAGTAAAACCACTGGTAGATTAAACTGTGATTGTGCACAAAAATATAATACATAACTTTTGATCTATGGAGTAAAGAAATGAATAAGCTATTGACCCTATTCAGTGAAAGACTTAATGGAAATAAGATAATTTTGACAGAACTAAAGACAGAATCTGCCAAACAGTAAGTACTCACAGTTATTAGTACTCAGGTTAGTTTCTATTATATAGAGTATCCAGAAATATCTCTATTTCTTCAACCTAAACCAAATACCCATGCATCTTCATTTGGTGGTGAAAGTGACTATATTAAAATATTTTGCCTTAAATTTATGTTTCTTTTGTTTTCAACAATTTGGAAACTTCTGATAACCCAGAATCTTTTGTCAAAATTGTCATAACCAGTTCTAAAGAAAGAGGTTGCACACTATACTTTCTTATATATATGTACATTGTAAGGGCTCACAGTCGTTAATACTTTCTGAGAAAGTGTATGTGGGGTATAAATGAGAAGACAAAATAAGCCAGGGCATGGGGTATCCATATTCTCATTTCTAAACAGCATGGTCTTAGCATTCAGTGTCATTTGAAGCAACCTTTTAAAATCACGTTGGTGATTAGGTAATTTTCCTCTTCAGCTATCCAATTTTTCAGAAGCTCATCCCTTGAACTGAGTGTATTAATATTAAAGCTTGCAAAATAGCGACCTTGGAAAAAATGTATGCTCTGACTTTTCCCCTTTCAGAAGTGACTTCATCAGTGCTGCAGCACTCTGATGCCCAATCAGCTGAATCGCAATGACAAAATAATTAATATTTATTGAGCATGTGTAATACACCAACACTGTGCTTTATATACATTACTTCATTTAATTTCTACAGCAGCACTATGAGACAGATAATCTCTCCATTCTCTAGATGAGAGAACTGAGACTCAAAGTCTAAGCAAGCTGTTAAAATCTGACAGCTGGTAAACAGCATAAGCCACATTAAAAGCCAAGTGATCTGACCCAAGTGTTCTCACTCCTTCCTTCCAGACTACAGCCGCTTCTTTCTTCTCTTAAGGGGATAATTTAATTTGACTGATTATTTAGCAGGCCCAGGCAAAATTCTAAAAGATAAAGGGATTTTTCTTTTTTTTTCACTGGACCAACAATCCTGAGATTGTTATATCAAAACACTACAGCCTTAACTCCCCAAAACTAAACTGATTCTCTCTCATTGTCAGTTATTCAATAAGATTTAATAAGTAGTGAATGCAGACAAAACCTTTCTGGATATGGCAAGTGTTGGGGTGTCCAGGCATCCTCATATCAATGGCATCAGCTTAAAAGATGTACTCTAAGAAAACTACAGCTTTTAATCTTCCAAGTAAATATTGATTGACCTCCTTTTTTCCTCCAACTTTTGAAAAAGATGTGGAAAGAAAATGAAAGGGTGAGCTAAGCTGAGAAGATGATCAAGGAGAAGTGGGGGAGAATACCACTATTCGGTGATCCTGGGCTTCACGTTTTTCCAGTGAACTACTCTACCCTGATAGCTATTTGAATAACTCCACTTGACTTGGGTGATTTGTCAGGGAAACTGATAGTCCTAGAACTGGGAATATCCTTTTCAACTTGCAAAAGTCTGCATTATCTTCTTGAAGCTTTCTTTTGTGTCTTTATTAAACACAAGAAAGGGAAGCACAAAAAGGTCCACTGGGATTCAGTAGAGCTCCTCATTCACCTCAGTGTTAGATCATTCAAGCTGCTGTTGCAAAGCTCACAGACTGGTGCCTTATCAACCACAGAAATTAATTTCTCATAGTTCTGGAGGCTGGAGGTCCAAGATGGGTCACCCGCATGGTCAGGTTCTTGGAAAGGCTTCCAGGTTGCAGACTGCTAGCTTCTCACAGTGTCCAAGGTAGAAGGGTGAGTTAGCTCTCTAGAGCTTCTTTTACAAGGGCATGGATCTCACTCCTGAGGGCAGAGCCCTTGTCACCTAATCCCAAAGGCCCTGCCTCCTAATACCATCACATGACACACTGGAATTTCAACATGTGAATGTGGGGGGACACAAACATCAGACCATAGTACTTTCCTAGATACGAATAATCTCTCTCCCCCCTCCCTCTCTCTCTTAGAGACACACACACACATACACACACACACACACGCAAAATAACCTTTACTTACTTCATAATTGCATGCACACCCAAGCTACCTAAAGGCTTTTATGATTCTAATATGTATACATTTCCACATGCTTTCATCAAACAGTTATTGAATACCTATTATGTCCTAGATGCTATGGACAACATCAAGTATACAAGATGAATAATCTATAGTTCCTATTGGATTTTGGAGAGTCTTTGGTTAAGGAGACATTGAAAAAAAATATTTTTGACTACTTACATGTCCACCTGAGTGATTTCCATTTATTCTCTCACTTAGTCATCACAAGAGGCTCATGATGTAGATACTAATAAATATATTTTTTCCATTTGCCGGTTGAGGTAACTGAGTTTACACAAGGCAAGTAATTGCAGGATCCCAGTGATAGAATTACTGCCACTATTACTAGCAGAAGCTCACATATATATGAAGCACTTACTGTATACCAAGAATTGTTCCAAGCACCTTCCACAGATTAGCTTATTTGCTCTTATTATCTTCCTTCTACCAATAAGGAATCAGTAGCACAGAGATATTAAATAAGTTCCCGGGGCGCCTGGGTGGCTTAGTCGGTTAAGCGTCCGACTTTCACTTAGGTCATGATCTCGCGGTTCGTGGGTTCGAGCCCCGCGTCGGGCACTGTGCTGACTGCCAGCTCAGAGCCTGGAGCCTGTTTCAGAATATGAAACACACTCTCTCTGACCCTCCCCTGCTCACGCTGTCTCTCTCTCTCTCCTAGAAATAAATAAAAAACATTTAAAATAAATAAATAAATAAATAAATAAGTTCCCCAAAGTTACCCAACCAGCAGATGGTCAAGCTGGGAGGCAAACCCCACATTATGATACCAGTTGTTCTCAATAACTCACAGACTCAAATCTGACCTTCCCCAAATCCATGCTCATCATCATAATGAAACTGAAAAGCAATGTAGGGTGTCCTTAATTATGATAATGTGTCCATCTTCCTGGTCAGAATACTAATGAAAGAAGAGAACTTAAGGATAACAGTTTATTTCAACAGATAATAATAGTCTTTTGGAATGCTCTCTGATCTCAATCTACAAAGTATACTTAGAAAGTATAAAATTCAGGAAAAAAATAGGGCTCCATTAAAGTGCCATTACCTGGTTCAGTTTGCCACCTATTTTTCCTATTTATAACAAAGGAGTGAGTGACTAATAGTCAATTACTACATAATAATGCCTTCCAACTAGTGGTATATTCCATGTGCTCCATGAGAGCAAAACTTAGGTCCATTTTTACTCACCATTTTGTTTAGCAAATTGGGCATCATGATTAGCACATTGTAGTCACTCAATAAATTTTACTGGATACATGTTGAGATAACCTTTCCAAACAAGCACTTGAATGTATTTCTAGAGCTGGGACCAGGACAAGGGAGGCACCCATCTTGACTACAAAATTTAAGAGGGCACCAAAAAGCCGCTTTTGCCTGAGACTCCAAGTTAGCTTAGCATGGCATTTAACAGATCCTGTCTTTACAAAAAAGTTTGGTATTTTGTTCATAGGGATTATTGTGCATTTATTTGTCTCTCTGCTCTTATTAGACACATTCTGGTTACACGCAAACTCAATAAAGGCAATATGAGGCAAGAATATAAATAAATGACTCAGACATGGATCCTATCCTCCTGGACTCACAGGGAAGTAGATTATTTTATTGTGAACACAAATATAGTACAGAGTGGAAAGTAATGCATGCCATAAGAAAATCTTACCTAAGTTTCTATTATTTTTGAACCAAAAGGGTCAGAATTCTAATATCTATTTGGAATCAGAAATTTTCATTTCTAAATTCTATCTGATTTCCTTCCTATAATAAATCTAGAAAAGACTCAAATGCCATCCCACAAATAAAACCAGTGAAACTTCTTTTTTTCCCCTTCTTTTCAATGAAACTTCTAATGTTGGAATATGGAGAACAGTTATTTTAAAACCTTATGTGTGATTCCTATCTTAGAAAACTTGGAGCTGAATCTAGCTGTAATTTACTGAGATTGCAAAAAACCTACTAATTCTCAAGGATTTAGTGAGCATGGTTACCATCTAGTTAAGCTAACCTTGCCTTCAAACTCAGTTCTACCTTTTGGCTGAGCGGTCTTGGGCTAATTGCTAAACCTCTCTGACTCTCAGTTTTCTCCGCGTAAAATGAGAGGGGAATAATACTTAGTTCATAAGGATGTTATGAAAATGAAATGAAACAATTTATGTAGAGTGCCTGGCGCGTGGTGGTTACCGAGGCAGTGCCCCCCACGGGTTTAATTAAAGCTTTGGCTCTCTGCCTCTCGGTGAACAAAAAACTTTGAGTGTCATAATTAATGGAAGAAGTCCAAAGGAATAGAATGTCAAAACCATGAGCCAGATAGAAACGAATGAGCTGGCATCCTTTCCAAACTCTTGGCTTTTTTTTTTTTTTCCCTCCTAAATTTAGATTTTTCTGAGAGCTTGAAAAGCGGCACGAGGCTGCCATCTAGTGGTTGAACGAATGAACACCAAATCCTTGTATTTAAGAACCAGAGCTACGAATCCTTCCAAAGGGGCCTCTAATTTAAAAAAACACCTCCTCCACACGAGACTTGATTGGCAGCAAAGTGCCAACTTCTTTAAGCCCAGAAGCAAAGCTACTGACACATTTTCCTTGAGTTCTCTTCAACTCTGTGCCCCACACTTCCAGCAGTCTTGGCCCCTCTATCCTCTCAAAACCTGGATCAGCCACCTATCGCCTTGAAAAGCCTGAGTAATTTACACTGTTATTTCTAAAATTTCCTAGGGTCATTCCATGAGAGATTTGCACTTCAATTTTCATTTATTTGGAATTTTCTTCTGTTTTGCGTTTCATTTTATTCTACATTCAGTTAAGGACACAACTGCTTCAAGGCAGTGGATCTCAACACTACGGTGGGTATCAGAATCATCCTGAGGGCTTTTTTATTTTTAATATACTTTATCATCAAGTTAGCTTCCATATAACACCCAGTGCTCATCCCAACAAGTGCCTGAGGGCTTTTTAAGATGCAGAATATTGGACTCCGTTGCTACAGTTCTGGAAATGTGGATTTCTAAGGAGTTCCCAGATGATACAATGTCATGGGTCTAGGGGATCAAAGTTTAGTCCCCAATGTCTATTGACAGAATTTCATGATGGGATGCCTGGTGAGGGAGACCATTTTTAAAGGAGCTCCTTTAGAGACTTTTCCTATGCTGTGCCCTATATTTCTGAAATCCATCCATTCTCTCCATCCCCACAGGCACCTCTGCACTAGTGACCACTGCCTCTCTCCTCTACTCCTGCAACAGTCTCCCTCAGTTTTGTCCCCTCTAGCAGATTGTTCACATACCGACTGAGGTCACCAAAACCATATCATCATCCCACCCCATCAAAGGCTTCCAATGGACCTCAGGACCCAATTCAAACATATCTTTTAAGACCTTTTCTAATCTAGCCCCTGCTTTATGTCCATCCCACTCTACCCAATCCTGCACCGTATTCATTGTGCTCATTCTAGCCCAGTGGTTCTCAAAGTGTGGTCCCCAGAAGAGCAGCATCAGCCTCACCTGAGAGCTTGTTAGAAATGCAAATTCTTCAGCCCTCCCAGGCCTCCTGACACAGAAATGCTTGGGGTACGTCACAGCTGTCTGTGTTTAACAAATCTCCAGGAGATTCTGATGCAGCCAAAGTTTAAGAACCGCTGCCCCTGCCACCTTCAACCGTTTGCCAGGCACGTCATACCTTCCCTCTTAGTGCCACGGTTTTGCACATGCCTCTCCTGGAAGCCTTCAGCCCTACCCTGTGACAACTCCCCACTGCTCCTCATTTAGGTTAGTCACTTCTTCCCAGGTAACTTCCCTGTCTCCCAGTCTAGATTCTAGGCTCGTGTTAGGAATTTCACAGCACCCTGCACCTCCCTCAGCACCCAAGTCATTACTATAATATAATAGAGGTTGAGTGCCCACAGGTCTCCATCCTTGTCCAGTGCTCACTACTTTTTACCATATGCATATTGTATCTCAAATGCTTAGGGCAGGGCCTGGTTCAGAACAGGTGTTCAGTATTTGTTAAATGAATAAGTATCACATGAAAAGTTGCCTTCTCCACTTGGCATCATATGTAAGACATAAAAAAGATGAGTAGCAATGAGTAAGATATTTTCTCACTCAGAGATGATATCTGGCCTTGGTAGGAGCCCACTGATTTCATAGTGAATTGTGAACAGCTCTAGTCTGAATAACATATCGCTGTTGTAAGTCAGCCTTAGAATAACAATGTGACGTGAGCAATGCTTTGTTTAAGTTCAACCAACACACTGAGGTCTTATGACCTCAGTCAGGCATGGAGCTAGGAACACCAAAGCTAAGAAGCACCTAATCTCTCATGTGATACAGGCACACAAACAATTAGAATAGTGCCACAGGATAATGGGAGAGGTGGAAACAGTGTGGACCATTCAGGAAAAGCTTCAGCAAGAAAAGTGAGTTAAGCTACTGTAGTGAGTTGAATAATGCCTCCCCAAAAGATACATTTAAGTCCTAACATCCAGTTTCTGTGAATGTGATATAATTTGGAAAAGGGGTCTATGCTGATATAATTAAATTAAGGATATTGTGATGAGATCACCCCAGATTTAGAGTGGGCCTGAAATTCTTTTTTTTTTTTTTGAGAGTCAGAGACAGTGTGAACAGGGGAGAGTCAGAGAGAGAGGGAGATACAGAATCCTAAACAGGCTCCAGGCTCTGAGCTGGCTGTCAGCACAGAGCCTGATGCAGGGTTCGAACCCACGAACCGCAAGATCATGACTTGAGCCAAAGTGGGATGCTTAACCGACTGGGCCACCCAGGTGCCCCAGAGTGGGCCTAAAATTCAATGACAAGTGGTGTCCTTATAAAAAAGAGAGAGAAATTTGAGAAGAGGAGAAATGAGAAGGACGTGAGGATGGAGGCAGAGGTTGGAATGACAGGGCAAGGGTGCCAAGGACCGATGGCCCCCACCAGAAGCTGGGACAGGGGCTCAGAGTCTCCGAAAGGAACCTATTCTGCCAGCATCTTAATTTTGGACTTCTGGCCTCCAGCACTGTGACAGCATAAATTTCTGTTGTGTTAAGCCACCAAGTTTGTGATAATTTGGCACGATGAACCAGGAAACTAAAACAGCCTTTAAAGATGAGTTGGAAGTAAGCTGCTAGTCAATGAAAATGGAAAGCACAAAAGTATAATCTCATTAAATCATGTGTTTTGAAGACACCAAGAGATCTAATGATAGAACAAATAAGTCAACTCAAAAGGTAGGCTATCACCGGGTTGTGCAGGGCTGTGAATCTTACGCTGTGTTAGAAGTGGGAATTAAGAGGTACTGATGTTATTATGGCCAGCAAACTCAGAAATAAGAGAATTATCTTAGCTATTATCATTGCTCCTAACCAGACATAGGAGAGGAGAGGAACAGCTGGATCCCAGCCAGGCCTTGAACCCAATCTCAAGAGCAGAAATCTAATAATCAAATTGAACCAAGTAGAAGCTTTCTTTCTCCCAAGCTTCAGACCAAAACAGATTCTGAGGCCTGTTCTCCCTATTCACACACACACCCTCCCCTCACCCTACTTCCAATGCTCTTTGCCACTATGTTGCAGTGAAAGAAAACTGTTAAAATCTAAACTGAGGCACATTAACATTTTCAAAAGTTAAGATGAGCATACATTAATTGGAATCAGGTAGCGCCAAACAGTCAGTGGTTAGGAGTGCTCGTTGACAGGCACTAGGGGAGAGGTTTTTAGAGAGAAGACCTAGAAACAAAGCAAGGAAATTATGTGATTGGTTATAGCAAGTGCCTGCCTTACTTGGGAATGCCTGGTTGGCTGTTTGTGATGGTTCTTCAGTTTGATTTTCTCGGGTTCCAGTGCATTGGCCCTGGCTCAGGTTTCGGTTTGTTCATACTGAAGTAGGCTACCAAGCATTAGAGGCACCCTGGTCTAACGGCTTCCTTGTCAGTTACTTTAACAAAACCAAGCCCACACCCTGTGGCATCACCGAAAATGGAGCCAGAAAGTTCCAGGAGGATCGTGTTTACTGGCACTGGGGCACTTAGGCCATTGTTCTGGGACCAGCTTCAATGTGGAAAAAAGAGACGGATAGAACAGTTCCACCCACTCTGGTACATGTCATGGCCCTCTCAAACTTTCCACAGGTTGCTTGTTGTAAAATTTACATCTATAAATACATGTAAATATTTACACACACACTATGTACATACTCACAGAGATATACATATATATAGGGCAAATACAATTTGCACTAAAGAATTTCTTTATTACTTCCTATTCACTGAAGGGTTCTTTTCTCTCTTGTTCTTTTTAGTTAAAATCACAGTTCTTCATAGCTAGCACATAGTATAGCATCTAAAGAGTTGAATTTTAGGCTTTTGAACATATTCAGTTGTTAGTAAGATACTCTGCCTTTGACAGATCCTGTAAAGTACTTAATTGTGAAATGTTCGCTCATAGCATCTCTTCATAAATAACTCTGCAAAATAAGCTATTTCAAATGAAAAGAAGATAAACAGCGATATTTTTAGCCCAAAAAAGAACTCTTTAGTCTACTTACTTTGAAACACATGATGTGCCTTAGCCAAGATTTAATTTTATCCTGAAGGTGGTCTTTCTCAGCCTCCAAGCCAAATGCCCCCAGAATTTCGTCCTATCCTCAGAAACATCACTGGTACTAGGGCCACAGGACTCACCAGTCTGGATGTGATCCATTTCCCAGACTAAGTCATGTGGTGCTCACATATCCGCAATCCTCCTTCCTCTGTGACACCTGCCAGCACAGCAGGAAGCCCTTGATCAACATAAGACGTCAGAGGCAAGGGTCTGAGCCAATTCCTGCAACTGCAATGGAGAGCCAAACTAAAATGGAGTCACTTATGTCAGAGGAAAAATGAAGGTGTATAAAGAAGAACAAAACTTAACCTCACCTCACAGGAATTTACAGCTCTCCTCAGAGAACAGCAGAGGATGCCAGCCAATCCCCAAACGCCAAGCCTGTTCACACATCTCTGGACTTCCCTGTTGCCCTGGATCAGCCACCCTGTTCCAGATAAGGAAAAAGACCACCAGGCAACCAATCAGCTGAACAAGTCACATAACTTCTACATTTACCCTATAAGAGTCCTTCAGTCTGTGACAACTTGGAACTCATTGCTCCGTGGTCTTGAGTTTCTGGGCTTGCACGTTAAAACTGTTGCAATAAACTCATCTTTCTGCTTCGTTTTGCTCAGTATGCAGAGTTTTGCACAATAACCTGGTCCCTGGAGACAGCATGTGCCCCATGAGTCTTTGCCTGCCCCATACTAGTCTATATCATCTAGATTCAACTCACCATCACCCCTTTTCTGATTGTGCTGCTTAAACTTACTTCTATTTATCAAACAGTATAATTCCCCCCCACCCCCATAGTTCCAAATGTCAAGGGCCAACACTGTCTGCTTTTGCAGGAACCCTTGAGGTGGACAGTTCCACTGCTACCATGTCAAGGGGGCACAAAGGACTTTGCCTAGCAAAGTAGTCCCAGAATTCTGTTTCCTGGCCACATCAACTTTTCTAGATCTCTCTTCTGCCATAGAATAAATGGACAAAAAGTAACAACCTGCCTGCTACTTCTGTCTCTATGGATTTCCTTCAGTGAACACTGCTGTCCCACATCTGATGTGTGTGCTCTCTGGTTATCTGCCTTTGCATGTACATCACATACCCTATGCCACAAAAAAGAAAAAAATAAATAAATCTCTGGAGTAAGAACCACTTCATTCTTTTATGGCAATCTTGTATTATCCAATATTCCAAAGCCATGCAAAATGACTAAGGGCATTTTGGGGGCAACTGGGTGGCTGAGTTCATTAAGAAACCAACTCTTGATTTTAGCTCAGGTCATAGTCTCACACATCAGGCTCTTTGCTTACAGCACACAGAGCCTGCTTGGGATTCTCTCTCTCCCCTCTCTCTCTCGCCCTCCCCTGCTTACCCCCCTCTCTCTCTCTGTCTCTGTCTCTCAAAATAGAGAAATATTTTTTTTAAAAAGACTAAGGACATTTTGGACTTCTAAGGTGGCTGATTGAATACAGGTGTTTAGTAAACAACAGTAAAATAAACACAACAGTAAAATAATGGTAAAATAAATACAAACAGTATCATTCTAAAATGCAAGGAGAGGGGCACCTGGGTGGCTCAGTTGGGTAGGCGGCCGACTTCGGCTCAAGTCATGATCTCATGGTCCGTGAGTTCGAGCCTCGCATTGGGCTCTGTGCTGACAGCCAGTTCAGAGCCTGGAGCCTGTTTCAGATTCTGTGTCTCCCTCTGTCTCTCCCCCTCCCCTGTTCATGCTCTCTCTCTCTCTCTCTCTCAAAAATAAACAAACATTAAAAAAATTTTTTTATTTTACATAAGAGACTCAAATATGGAGAACAAGCAGAGGGTCATTGGAGGGACTGTGGGAAGGGGATGGGCTAAATGGGTAAGGGGCATTAAGGAATCTACTCCTGAAATCACTGTTGCACTATATGCTAACTAAATTGTATCCAAATTTTTAAAAAGTAAATAAAATAAAAATGAACTTTTTTTAGAAGCAAAAAAAATTTTTAATTAAAAAAATATAATAAAAATAAAACCACAAAGAGAATGGAAGGAAGCTGATGAAAAAGTTAACATGGTTTTGCAAGATGAAAAGATAACTGATACCCCAGAGCTGAAAAAGCTTAAAACCTGACTTCAGGAAAAAGATTATATCCCCAAAGAAAACCTATGCAGTCAGAGAAAGAGAGAAAGAGAAATGGAAGGGAGGGAAGAGAGGGAAGGAAGGAAAGAAAGAAAGAAGGGAGAAAGGAGACAGATGTAAGGGTAGGGAAGTGTAGAGAAGAGAGAAGAGGAGAGGAGTGCGGAACACCACAGGACCTGAAGGCTCCAGATACCTCAAGACAGAGTGAGATATGGTGACCATTTAAAAATCTGTATAGGGAGCCATTAAACTCCCCATATCTCCATAGCCCACACCACAGTCCGGCAATTACTTTTCCCAGACCACCAGAGGACACTGCAGGGTTTAGTCTAAAAACACACTGAAGCAGAGAGTTCTTGGACTCTGGAACATGAGTCCCTGAGGAGAGCAGGGGTAAGGCACCTAACTGGACACAGGGAGACTGAGAACTCCCCAAAACACTGTTGGCTAAACTTACTTTTCTTTTTTTTTTTTTAATTCTGAAGGCAGATTATTAGAGGATCCCTTGGTGGAGAAAATGAATGTCCACTAAGAAACTCTATAATAATTTTTGAAAAAGGTTTAGGGATGTATTCCCAGTTGTCTGATCACTAACACAGCAGAGGTCATTACATGCAATCGCCTTGGTATAACTGACATTTTGGACCTTGTGACTCTTTGTTGTGGGGCCTGTCCTGTGCATTAGAGGATGTCTGGCAGCATCCCTGGACTCTACAACTAAAAGACATAGCTCTTCCCCAGTGGTGACAATTAAATATTATTCCAGGGGTGCGTGGGTGGCTCAGTCAGTTAAGTATCTAACTCTTTTTTTTTTTTTAATTCTTTTAATGTTCATTTATTTTTGAGAGAGACAGAACACAAGCAGGGGAGGGGCACAGAGAGCGAGACACAGAATCCCAAGCAGGTTCCAGGCTCTGAGCTGTCAGCACAGAGCCAAACGCAGGGCTTGAACCACTGAACCATGAGATCATGACCTGAGCCAAAGTTGAATGCTTAACCAACTGAGCCACCCAGCACCCTAAACATCCAACTAGATCTCAGCTCAGATCATGATCTCACAGTTTGTGGGATTCTCTCTCACTCCCTCTCTCTCTGCCCCTCCCCAGCTTGTGCATGCTCGCTCTCTCTCGTTCTCTCTCTCTCTCTCTCAAAAATAAATAAATAAACTTTAAAAAAATATTCCAGGCATTGTGAAATGTCTTCTGGGGGCCAAAATTGCCCTTGGATGAATGACAGCCCATGGTCCATTTAAAAATATGAAATAAAATATATGCAAGAAGAAACAGTTACAATGTTCAGTGCTTTGTCTCTAATGAACATAAGCAAGGGATGAGAAGCAGGGCAGTGGATTTGAGTCACAGAGATAGGTATGGAATTAGCTGTTACGATTAGTGCTAAGAACACAAAGATGATAACTGCCAAATGTATAAGACCAATGATGTAAAAACTTTTAAAAAATGTTTTTCTTTTGGGAAATGGGGAGTTCTTCACTGAAGAAGCTGTGTTTGAAAACTATCTTAAAGGACCATAACAACTGAGAAGGGAAGAAAAAAGAAGGTGGAAGACATTTCAGGCAGAGGAATTTATGTTTAGATCACACATGCAAGTCATGGAAAACAGAATCAACGTTACTGGAGCAGTTACAGGGAAACAGGCAACATTCAGTTTCTTCCACGAGAAGACAGAGGGCTGCAGAGGTAGTGTCACCTAACAGTGACATGTTAGGTCATGTCAGACTCTAGCATTCTAGAAATCTGCTTTAATTTATGTTTAAATGTTTTAAAGGAGGATGTCAACCCAGTATTTGGGACTAGGAAGTATCTACAGGGTTGTAGTCTTGGAGAGAGAATTAATGTTTCAATCTCCAAGTTATAGGGGTGCCTGGGTAGCTCAGTCAGTTAAGCATTCAACTCTTGGTTTCAGCTTAGGTCATGATCTCATGGTTTGTGGGTTTGAGCCCTATGATGGGCTCTGTGCTGACAGAACAGAGCCTGCTAAATAAGTAAATATAGGTTTTAGAAAACTACCAACATGAAGAGTATTGATTTAGGATGCCCTCATTATATGAGGATAATTAACAACAGGAAAACTACATCTATTAAAACTGGAATAGAAATTCATATTAAATAATGAGAAAATAATTTTATAGAGACATTCATAATGAGAAGAGAAACCAAAGATTATAATTTTATCTTGTATATTTTAAACTTAGATTATAATTACAAACATGTCCTAATACAACAAACAAAAAGTAGATTAAGGATTGATTTTGTTTTAGTTCTGGCATGATTCTTTTGATAAAGTTGATTAGAGTCATAAGTCAGTATTTCCTTCATATTCCATTTTCAGATTTTTGCACAATATTCTAGAGCTTCATCAATTTTCCCAAGGGCCTCTCCTTATCCTTTGATAGCCAAATCATTCCCTTCTGAATTATCTATCCTGTCATCATTCTTTTTACAAGGTTTGCAACTTCATTTGGTAATCCATCTGTGTCCTTATTTACATTACATATTCTGCTTGACAAAGACACTGACCTGATGGGTGGGCTAGACACAAGTGCTAATGAGTGAAAGAATCTTTGAGATGAGACTAATTTCATAAGTGCTTGGTTCATTAGTGAGTGTGTTCATATTATGTCTACTATTGTTAACTGTGGGGTAACTTGCGTCAGCACTTATGTAACAAGAACTCCCAGTACCTACCACAATGGTCTTAAGCTTACATATAAAATAAAGGCTCTGTTGTCTGGGGCAATGACAGGGGAGAGTTAGTCAAACATTCTGGTTAACTGATAGTATTAGGGTTTGCTTAACCATTAACCTAAAACTCATGGGAGTAAACAGAGAGAGACAACGTCTCACTGTAACAGCCTGTGACTAAAAGCATGAAGCAACAGATTCCTCAAATCAGAATAACTAGCTGTCACAACTCAGTATTCACTTACTGCTTTGTTCCAGTGAGTGTCAGCATTTGGTACTGGTCATTAGACTACAGTTGTAAAACATATAAAAGTGTCCATTTGTAGAACTTTCTGATTGGCAAAGTGACAAACAAATTCTGGAATAGTTCTTTTTTCCCCAGCTATGAGTAACTTTCTCGACAGGTACATAGTGACCGTGGAAATAATAAGATCTGGTTACCAAATGTAAATCACTTAGTCCTTAAGTTCAAAAACAGCATGAATAAGGCACTGTTGATATTCTCAGCACTCAACTGCATCAGAATGACTCTCCATAGATTTCTAGATGCCCTTCAAATCCATGTCCTTTCCTGCTCTCCTTGACATAATATTTTTTCAACATTCATCTTTCCAACTATTTAATCTTTACTAATTTTATAATTAGGTGGCTTCAGAATTTAAAAAAAAGAACCCACATTGATAACATCCTGACCATTCTGGATGACAATATTTCTACACAAGTTAAGCAGCAGTGATAAGGAAACATATTAGAACATTCCCTTCAAATCCTAAGATTAGTGAGTTTTCAAAAATAAATTCTACTTTGCAAGACTTTGCTTTGACAGTTTGACTCACATAATCCTTAGAAAAGCTCATTGTTCCCTTTTAGAACTGCCCCACGTATTGTAGAATATGTGAAGGCCTACCTAAGTTATTGAAAGGGCTGTCCAAGTATCTCTGCCAAAGCTGTGTTTTATTGCCTGAACCTCCCACTTTGACAGTCATTTCTTTGGATTTTTAATATTGCCTTTCCAGAATTTATATATTGCCATTGTGAGGTATGAAGATTGTATTTCTAAAAATAGCCACAACAATATTCCTTGTCTTTTTTTTTTTTTAATGTTTTTTTAAATTTATTTCTAGGAGAGAGACAGCGTGAGCAGGGGAGGGTCAGAGAGGGAGTCACAGACTGAAACAGGCTCCAGGCTCTGAGCTGGCAGTCAGCACAGAGCCCGACGCAGGGCTCGAACCCACAAACTGCGAGATCATGACCTAAGCGAAAGTCGGACGCTTAACCGACTAAGCCACCCAGGTGCCCCAACAATATTCCTTGTCTTAAATGCTCTCCCAGAACCTTGAAGCCATCTATCAGTAAGCAGAGCTTATTTTCCCTGTCCTTGAACTGGACTAGGCTACTTGGCCAATAGAGAACAACATAAGGTGCATGACTTCAGAAACTAGTTCATACAGACCATATGGCTTCTGCCTGCTCTCCATCTCTATCTCTCTTTCTCTGTGCTCACCCTTGGAATCCAGCCACCATGCTATAAGAAAGCCTGGAAGCCATATGGAAACATTACATGCAAGTATTCTAGCCACAACTAAAGCTAAAGTTTCAGACAGCATTAAGGCCACACAGGTGTATGAGTGAGTGACCCTTCAGAGAATTACAGATATCAGTCTCCAGAAGCCACTCTAATCTACTCTAGCTGAGTATGGATTTATTATTAAATAAACGGCATCACTGTTTTAAGTCACTTAGCTTTGAAGTAGTTTTTGTTGTTGTTTAACATAGCCATAAATAACCAACAAGAATAACACATTAATATTGGTACAGGTTAAATTATCAGATTAGCTAGCCACTTTGTGATAGATATAGGGAACAGGAGGGATTACAACATGAAAAGAAAAAGGAAGGAGAGAAATGACTTATCTAAAGCGAATGTTTTGTGTATGTTGGTAGAGAAACTATAAAACTATTAGAAGAAGACACAGGGGAAAAGCTTCACAACATTGGATTTGGCAATGATTCTTGGATGTGACACCAAAAGCATAGGCCACAAAAGAAAAAAATAGAAAACTGGATTATACCAAAACGAAAAACCCTTATGCATCAAAGGACACTATCAACAGAGTGAAAATACAACCTATGAAATGGGAGAAAATATTTGCCAATCATGTAAGTAAAACCTTGGATTGTGAGTAACTTGTTCTGTAAGAAGAGCAAACATTTCTAACACATGTTAACTTGATAAACCAGCGATGTCATGCAATACGAGTAGTATGTGATGTCAAATGTCACATGATCACAACAACTGAGCCATTAGTTCTTGAAATTTGCTTTGATACACAAACACTTGGGATTACAAACATGTTTCTGGACTGAATTATGCTCGCAAACCAAGGTTTTACTGTATACGGTAATGGATTAATATCCAAAATATATAAAGAATGCCTACCACTCAACAATAACAAATCTGATTTAAAAATGGAAGGGGTGGTGGCCTGAGCCTTATTCCTGGCCTCTCCTCTTACTCCTGGAACAGCATGAGCTTCACCAACCACTCCACCTTCTCCTCCAACTATGGGTCCCTGGGCTCCATACAGTCACCCAGCCACCAGGTCCAACCAGTCAGCAGTCTATCCAGGGTCTATGCAGGTGCTCAGGGTTCAGACTCCCAGATCTTCATATCCTTCTCCTCTAGCTTCGGGACCATTGGGGGTCTAGGGGAATGGCCACCAAAATAGCCAGGGGTCTGGCAGGATTAGGGGGCATCCAGGGCAAGAAGGAACCATGCGAAACCTGAATGGCCATGTGGAGAGGGTAAGGAACCTGTAGGCTGATAATCAGAGACTGGAAATGAAAATCAGGGAACAACTGGAGAGAAGAAAGGTCCCCAGGTCAGAGACTGGGGCATTACTTCAAGACCATCAAGGCTCAGTTCTTTGCAAATACTGTGTACAACGCCTGTATCATTCTGCAGACTGAAAATGCCCATCTTGCTACTGATGACTTCTGAATCAAGTATGAGACAGAGCTGGCCAGGTGCCAGTCTATAGAGAGTGATACCTACGGGGCTCTGCAAGGTCACTGATGACACCAATGTCACTTGGCTGCAGTTGGAAACAGATATCGAGGCTCTCAAGGAGGAGCTGCTCTTCATGAAGAAGAACCATGAGTAGAAGGAAGTAAAAGATCTACAAAACCAAACTGCCAACTCTGAGTTGACCTTGGATTTGGATGCCCCCAAATCTCAGGACCTCAGCAAGATCATGGCGAACATCCGGGCCGAGGATGATGAGCTGACTCAAAAACCAAGAGGAACTGAAAAAGTACTGGTGTGAGCAGATTGAGAAGAGCACCACAGTAGTCACCTCAGACTGCTAAGATAGGATTAGGTGAGGTGATCCTCACGGAACTGAGACGTATGGCCCAGTCCTTGGAGATGAACCTGGACTGAAAGAGAAACCTGAAGGCCAGCCAAGAGAACAGCTTGGGAGGTGGAGGCCTGCTATGCAATGCAGATGGAGCAGCTCAATGGGGTCTTGTTACACCTGGAGTCAGAGCTGTCCCAGACCAGGCAGAGGGGCAGCAGCAGCCCCAAGAGTAGGAGGCCTTGGTGAAGGTAAGGTCAAGCTGGAGGCTGAGATCATCACCTACCATCGCATGCTAGAAGACAGGGAGGACTTCAGTCTTGGTGATGCTCAGGATAGCAGCAACTCCTTGCAAACCATCTAGATGACCACCACCCAAAGTGGATAGCAAGGTGGTGTCTGAGACCAGTGACACCAAAGTTCTGAGGCACTGAAGCAGCAGAAGCAGGGTACCTATGGGGAGCAGGAGGCCAATAAAAATTCAGAGGTTAAATAAATAAATAAATAAATAAATAAATAAATAAAACCGGTAGGGATGTCTGGGTGGTTCAGTCAGTTCAGCTTCTGACTCTTGATCTCATCTAAGGCCATGATCTTGCAGTTTGTGCGTTCAAGTCCTGCAATGAGCTCCACACTGGCAGTGTGGAGCCTGCTTGGATTCTTTCTCTCTCTCCCTTTCTCTCTGCCTCTCCCATACTTGTTCTCATTCTCTCTCTCTCTCTCTCTTTCAAAATAAACATTTTTTTAAATGGGCAAAGGACTTGAATAGATATTTTTCCAATGAAAATATACAAATGGCCAATAAGAATACAAAAAGACACAAATTCATTCCTATAGAATGGTGTTATTACTTTTACACAGAAGAGAGAGTGAGCACTCAGACAAGTTACTAATCTTCCCAGCATCACACATCTAGAGTTATCCTACGGCCAAAGAGGTTTAAGCACCAGACAACACTGTGCTAAGAAGAGTTCTTGAGGTCCTGGATCATGTATTTTGTTTCTCTGTGCCCAGACCTAGGTCTTAGAAGACACCTAATAAACATCAGGTTAACCAAAAAAAAAAAAAGAAGAAGAAGAAGAAGGAAATAAAAAACATAAAAATGATGTCTAGCATCACTAATCATTGGAGAAATGCAAATTAAAACTACAGAAATCCCATTTCACACCTATTAGGTTGGCTATTATTAAAAAAAGAAAAACAAATTAGCAAGTGTTGTTGACAAAGATGTGGAGAAATGTATCATTGTGTAATGTTGGTGGGAAAGTAAAATGGTACAACCACTGTAGAAGACAGTATGGCAGTTTCTCAAAACATTAAAGATAGAATTATAATATGATCCAGTAATCCCACTTTAATACACTCAAAACATTAGAATCAGGGTCCCAGAGACATTTATACACCAGTGTTCATCACACCATTATTCACAATAGTCAAAAGGTGGAAACTATCCAAGTTACTTTTGATTGATAAATGGGTAAACAAAATAGGGTACATACGTACAATGGAATATTATTCACCCTTAAAAAGCAATGGAATTCTGACACATGCTACAATATGGATGAAACTTGAGGACATCATGTTAAGAGAAATAAGCCAGTCACAAACAAGACACATACTGTACGATTACATTTATATGAAATATTTAGAATAGCCAAATTCATAGACAAAAAGTAGAATAGTAGTTACCAGGAGCTGGGGATCAAAGTAAGGACTTATTGTTTGATGGGCACAGAATTTCAGTTTCAGTGTGGCAAGATGAAAAAGTTCTGAAGAAGCAAACCATGAGAGACTCTTGAATGCTGACAAAAACTGAGGACTGATGGGTGTGAGGGGGAGTAGGGATGGGCATGGAGGAGGACACTTGTGGGGATGAGCACTGAGTGTTATGTGGAAACTAATTTGACAATAAACTATTAGAGAAAGAAAAAAGAAAAAGTTCTGAAGATGGATGGCAGTGATGGTTGCATAATAATTTGAATATACTTCATGCAAGTGAACAGTATACTTAAAAGTAGTAAATTTTACCTGGTAAATATTTTACCATAATAAATGAGCAAAAGATTTTTTTTCCAAAGAAGACATTAAAATGACCAGTAAGCTCATGAAAAGACGCTCAATATTATTAGTCATTAGACAAATCCAAAACAAAAACTATGAGATAACACATCATAGTCACTAGGATGACTATCATCAAAATACCAAATAATAACAACTATTGACAAGAATGTGGAAAATTGGAACCCTTATACATTGTTGGTGGGAAGGGACAGCGGTGTAGCTACTTTAGAAAAAAAGCTTGGTAGTTACTCAAAAATATATGACCCATCAATTCCACTGGTGGGAATAACCAACAGAAATAAAAATATATATCCACACAAATATATGTACATGAATGCAGCATTATTCATAACAACCAAAAAGTAAAAACAACCCTGTTATGGAGTGAATGTGATCCCCCAAAATTCCTATGTTGAAGCCCTAAGTTCCCAATGTGATGGGATTTGGAGGTAGGGTCTGTGGAAGATAATTAGGTTTGGATGAGGTCAGGAGTGTGGGACCCAGTTGATGGAATTGGAAAGCTCTCTTTCCTATTTTTTATTTCAAAATTTTATTTAAATTCTGATTAGTTAACATATAGTGTAACATTGGTTTTCAGGAGCAGATTGTAGTGATTCATTACTTATATGTAACATTCAGTGTTCATCATAACAAGTGCCCTCCTTAATACCCATCACCCATTTAGCCCATCCCCTATCCACCTTCCTCCATCAACCCTTAGTTTGTTCTCTATACGTAAGAGTCTGTTATGGTTTGCTTCCCTCTCTTTTTTATTTTCCTTCCTATATGTTCATCTGTTCTGTTTCTTAAATTCCACATATGAGTGAAATCATATTGTATTTATCTTTCTTTGCCTGACTTATTTCACTTACCATAATATACTCTAGCTCCATGGCAAGATTTCATTCTTTTTGATGGCTGAGTAATATCCCATTGCATATATATACCCCATCTTCTTTAACCATTCCTCAGTTGATGGACATTTGGGCTCTTTCCATAGTTTGACTACTGTTGATAGTGCTACCATAAACATCAGAGTGAATGTGCCCCTTTCAAATCTGTATTTTTGTATCCTTCAGGTAAATACCTAGTAGTGCAATAGCTGGGTCATAGGGTAGCTCTATTTTTCACTTTGTGAGGAACCTCCATACTGTTTTTCAGAGTGGCTGCACCACCAACAGTGCAAGAATGTTCTCCTTTCTCCACATCTTCACCAACATCTGTTGCTTCCTGTGTTGTTCATTTTAGCTCTCCTGATGGGTGTGAGATGGCATTTCATTGTGGTTTTGATTTATATTTCCGTGATGATGAGTGATGCTGAGCATCTTCTCGTGTGTCTGGTAGCCATCTGGATGTCTTCTTTGGAAAAAAATCTGTTCAGGTCTTCTGCCCATTTCCAAACTGGACTATATATATATATGTATATGTGTGTGTATACACCACATATATATTTGGGTGTTAGGTTTGATAAGTTCCTTATAGATTTTGGATACTAACCCTTTATTAATTACACCATTTGAAAATATCTTCTCCCGGAGGGGGGGCACTTGTGGGGATGAGCACTGCGTGTTATATGGAAACCAACTTGACAATAAACTATTTGTAAAAAAAGAAAGAAAGAAAGAAGAAAATAAAAAAGAAAAGGAAAAAAAAGAAAATATCTTCTCCCATTCTGTTGGTTGCCTTTTAGTTTTGTTGATTGTTTCCTTCACTGTGAAGAAGCTTTATGAAGTCCCAATAGTTCAATGAGAGCTAGCCTTTCCATCCTCCTGGGGCCTGGGACCCCCAACCCCCTCTGCTATGTGAAGATAGCACAAGGTGGCTACAAGTACATCAGAGAGAGGCCTCTCACCAGGAACCAAATCTTCCAGCTCCTTAATGTGGGATTCCCCAGACTCCAGAAAGATGAAAGGAGGGCATAGTGGACATATCATTTTTTTGATACCCATAAGATGTCCCCATTAATTCCACTGTTTAAAAAAATGAAAATATGAAACAGCAATAGCTAATTCATGGCCCAAAGAGGGGTTTATAACATTATATATATATCCCTTGCTAGCAATTTCATAATAGGTTCTTGCCTTTTTTAAGTGCTTACTGTTGAAGGGTTTGTGAGTTAGGGAGTATTAGAATAAGCTAGCCCTTAATTTCTTAAGCTAGTCTAAAAGCTATTGTGAAATGACCATCTAAAAATCAACAATAGTGAAGTCTAAGACAGTGAGTTCAGTTGAATAGAGCAAAATATAATCAAACAATGAACTTGGATTTCAAGTGTGGATAAAACATTCTTTTGTGTCTGAATTTAAAATCATTTCATAAATACATGCCATCAAGAAGGAATTTCTGGAGAAATAATTTCACCAGGAAATGCGAGGTGTGTGACAGGGAAAAAAAAAAAAAGGAGAATGAAAAGCTAATCACAAGCCAAATGACCCTGAAAAATCTCTGGCCTAACTGTCCTATCCAAGAAAATATGGATCTCAACCTATTCTGAACTAAACTGTGTCCGCCTCAAAATTCATGTGCTGAAGCCCTAACCTCACTGTGACTATTTTTAGAAATAGGGCCTTTAAAGGGAGAAAGTTACATGAGGTCCTAAGGGTATGGCTCTAAACCAATATGACTGTTGTCATTATAAGAAGAGGAAGAGACACTAGCAATATGTGAGCACAGAGAAAACTCCATGTAAGAACACAGCAAGAAGATGGCCATCTGTAGGCCAAGGGGAGGCCTTAGGAGACTCCAAACCTGCCAACACCTTGAACTTGGATTTCAGCTTCCAGGACTATATGAAAATAAGTTTCTGTCATTTAAGCCATTCTGTCTGTGATATTTTATCACGGCAACTTAGCAAACCCAAAACATAATCTTTGCCATAAAAATCTGTCAAGGATTCTAGGAAGTTTGGATGAGAAAATACATGTGAAATTCCTTTGTCAATGATGAAGTTTACTTAAAACGTAAGATGCCATTGCCTCTTGAGGGGAACCATCACACACTTTCCTATTAATGAAAAATTTCTTAAGGAAAATGCTTACCAGAAGGAAGTCTAAAGAAAAACCTCAAATATTGGATTATGTTTATTAGATTTATATTAAGTCAACTCCCCCCAGTTTTTGAGCTCTTATATCTGGCATATTAGGAGATGAATTCCCAGTTCAAGGTTAAAACAATTAGAAGACTAACTTATTATTGTAAGTAATAAAGGGCAAGGTCTTGATAACATTGTTCAGTTTAAATACTTAGTCATTGATGTCAGCAGTGCTCTGGGTTATAATTTATCTCTCAGAAGGTTACTTAAATACACAGATAATAATATCTATCTAACACTTGGGGCGCCTGGGTGGCTCAGCTGGTTAAGCATCAGACTCCTGATCTTAGCTCAGGTCTTGATCTCAGGGTCCTGAGTTCGAGCCCTGTGCTGGCTTCTGTGCTGAGCGTGAAGCCTCCTTAAAAATAATAATAACTGGAGTGCCTGGGTGGCTCAGTCAGTTAAGCATCCAACTTCACCTCATGTCATGATCTCATGGGTCATGGGTTTGAGCCCCACATCAGGCTCTGTGCTGACAGCTCAGAGCCTGGAGCCGAAGTCGGATATTGTGTCTCCCTCTTTCTCTACCCCTCCCCAGCTAGTGCTCTGTCTCTCAAAAATGAATAAAAAATGTTAAAAAAAAATAATATCTAATACTTACTGAGTTCTTACACGTTCTCTTTGCATGTATTAGTTCAATTAAGCCTAACAACTTTTGACGGACCATTAAAATATGAAAGTACTGAGGCTGCAAACTAGTAAGGAGGGAAACAGACCCAAAATGTAGTCTGTCCCTTAGTGCCTCAATTATTTTCTTTTAATTATTAAAAGTTCTTCTACCAGCAAGGTTTGGCAGGAAATGTCTTATAGAAAAATCTATATCAATGCCATTTGGCAGTATTATTTATCATATCTAAGTATTTTCACACTCACATAGACTGTTTTTATGGTTGCAGGATATAAATATATGCATATTTCCATTAAAAATAGAAACCTCCATAATGTGCTTGAAGTTTTTATTCCATTTGAGCTAAATCTATGCATGGGTGACTTCCAACAAAAAGCTAGATATTTTAGAAGGCTTAAGCAAATTGAAGCTTTGTTCCAACATATTTTAACTACACCTGGGTACATAAAATGCATGTTTTTATTTATTACTCTTACTTCATCACTGATTAAAATGCTCCTAAACTTGACAAGCCAGAATATTTTAAATCAAGAAGAGTCCTTTAAATAATTTCACACTGGAAATTATGAACAGAAAACAGTTATAGAAAACATAAACATAGATAAAGCTTTCAGTGATGTTTCTAAACATCTATTTAGAGAATTTCAAGCATGCTAAACACATTGAATTTCTGCTCTTCTGTGATGTTTGCTTCCATTGTATCTGTGAGTATTTGACTGGAAGCTTCTGTAACAATAGAGCTGACCGAATGTAAATTGACTAGTGTCATATGAGGTTTTAGATTGTTCCAGTGGTCAGATGCTTCCTTTTCTCTCCTAGCTCTTTCCAGGCATCCTTTAAATATGTGCAAATCTAGCTCATCTTTGAAAAGCAAAACAACTCACAATAAGAGACGTAAACCCTCTGTCCTTTGCTTCCACCTCTCACAGCAAGCTCCTTGTACATTCATTGATTTCATTTTCTCTCTTTGATGTTCATACATCATTTTAACCTCTTTACAACATCAAGTATAGGTGCTCCCTCTCTCCTTGAAACCCTTTCTCTTGATATCTTAACACATTCTGTCCTGTATCTCTTGCCCCTAACTGATTTATTTCCACAACTCAAATCACCCCCTATATTCTGATGAATCCCATAGCTATCTGCAGCACCCAAGGTTTTTCTGCATGCCTTTTGGACCTCACTATCCTCAAGCATCACTAGCTCAAATACTTCCTCCACAAACCTGGTCTTTTTCCTGTACCCTCTAATCTTAGCACATAAATAGAACCAACATTCAACCTGTTACTGAAACCAGAAATCTGAACATTATTATTGACTCTTCCTTCTCCCTGATCCCCTGGCCAATCAAATCTAATCAGTCTCCACATCCATCAGCTCTAGCCCAAAAGGTCCCTCGAATTTATCTCCTTTCCATTCCCATTCTCACTTTCCTACTTCCTCAGTTCAACCCTGTAACTTTTTTCCTAGGTTAAGGCAATGGTCTCACAACTACTCTTCCCAACTGCACTCCTGGTTCCCTCTTCCCAGCCTTCATGATGTTGCCCAGTGGTCATTCTAAATCATAATCCAGTTGTGGCATTCTCTTTAAGTTCTGTGGTTCCCTAAAACCTATAAAATAAAGTCCAAAATTATACATGGGATACATGGCCCTTTAGGATGAACAACTGCTTCTTTCCCCATCTCATTGCTGTACACCTCCCTACAACACCCTCCAAGCTTTAGTCAGATTAATCTATATCCCATTTGCAGAAATCCACTCACTCTCTTTTCCCTGGTGCTTTCCACATACTGCCACTTCTGTCCAGAATGCCCTTTGCACCAGCCTCTTTAGTTGGCTAAATCTTTCAAAGCTCAGCTCAGGAGTTAGAGTTAAGAGGTTAAAGAAATGAGGAAAGTAGTGACACTAAGCGAGGAAGGCCTCAAACAGCTTAAGGCTAACATAGAGAACAAAAGTTCTCACCTATGTCATAACCTTATTCTATTACAATGCAAAGGAAGAAAAAAGCAAAATTAGCAAATGCAATGTTTCATTTTCCAAACCTCAACTCTGTCAAAGCCTTTTGTTTAGATGTGTATGTGTATACACACATGCTTCGGGGAAGATAGGGTAGCAACCTAGGCAGAAACCTGAATAGGGAAAGGAATTATTGGGGCTCCTGGGTGTCTCAGTCAGTTAAGCCTCAGACTCTTGATTTTGGCTCAGGTCATGATTTCATGGTTCATAAGACTGACCCCTTCATCAGGTTCTGTGCTGACAATGCAAACCCTGCATGGCACTCTCTCTCTCCTTCTCTCTATGCCCCTCCCCTGCTTTCTCTTTCTCTCTCTCTCTCTCAAAATAAATTTTAAATAAATAAAAATTGTAAAAAAAAAAAAAAAAAAAAGGGAATTGTTACTCCTCCCTATTCCCACCCTCTCCTACCAAATCAGAAGACCAAAGAGACCCCCTTGGTGTGGCCTTCAGACTAAAGAACAGATGCATTTGGAAAACAATGACCCAGCTTATCCTTATATCCACTTATCTTCACAGAGAGCAATAATAAACACACCCTGTGGCCCAAAAACGATAACATTTTTAAATTTTATTTATTTATTCATTTATTTTTTAAGTAAGCTGTATGCCCAATGTGGGGTTGAATTCATGACCCCAAGATCAAAAGTCACATGCTCTAATGCCTGAGCCAGCCAGGTGCTGCAAAAGCTGTAACATTTTTAGTTCAGGACTACAAAATACAATCATGTGGCACCTCCAAAGTCCTCAATAAATAATTGTTGAATGGTCAGACACACAGAAAGTAAATAGGCAACATGGACAAAATGTTGATAGCTATTGAAGCTAGGTAATGAGTTTGAAATGTTCTAAAATAATAACTTTCTTTTAATGTAATAAAATCCAAATTCAAGTTATGTGTAAAGTATATTTAGTAAACAGTAAATGGTAGCTAGTAAATAGAAAGTATACAAATATCCCTCATTTCTGAATAATAATAATAACAGAGGTTTAGAGAACTAAGCAAGATCATGTGGGTTTAAGTTCAGCACACAACCTGGAATATGGAAATATATAACAAACACAAACTTTTCTGAGAGAGAAAGAGAGGGCACACACAGACAGGAGGTTGGGGAGGGGGGCAAAGGAAGGGGCAGAGAAGGGGGAGAGAGAGAAAAAAAAAATCTTAAGCAGGCTCAGCAGGGAACCCAACAAGGAGCCCAACAGAAAGCTCAATCCCATGATCCTGGGATCATGACCCTGGGATCATGACCTGAGCTGAAATCAAGAATCCAACACTCAATTGACTGAGCCATCCAGATGCCCCCACAAATTCTTTTTATTATTGGCTGATCTGGCTTCTAGCCCTGCAGTCAACAGAGTCTATGGCCTTTGGACTAAATGCTAGACAACAGGAGATCTCCCCTTAACGTCTCCCAGTGCCTTTATGAAGCAGTGGTTACTTGACAAAGTTTAGGTTTTCACTGAATATAGTGAAACCCCAATTAGGTGAA
This sequence comes from Hyaena hyaena, assembly GCF_003009895.1. Lineage (NCBI taxonomy): Eukaryota > Metazoa > Chordata > Mammalia > Carnivora > Hyaenidae > Hyaena > Hyaena hyaena. The sequence goes on from NW_024081732.1 coordinate 163,518, forward strand.
AGGGGTTAACTTTTCGGAGGTAGTTATAATGTCTGAAGGGCAAGATATGCCTGACCTTACTAATGTATTTTCTATGTATTCTTCACCCTGCCTCACCACCACCACCCCGACGATACACAATTTCTCTGGTATCCCAGAAGCTAGTAAAGACTCAAAAAAGCCACTGCCAAGCAAGCTGTCTTCATATAAACAAGACTGAATAGATGTTCTAGTGAACAGCTGGAGGTAGTAGGGGTTGTAATACTCGTTTCAGGAAGGATCAGGAAACAGAGGAGAAGATACTCAGCTGAGATCCTTTTCATCCTCTCTTCTTCGTCCCTCATTACAACTGGAAAAATCTACATCTACAAGTTCTGGACATTTGTCACAGAGCCCAAAGAGGGTGAGGCAAAACCTCCTCTAATCTCCAGGATGAAAACAGAACCAATTAGGAATTTCCCTATGAGTCAGGACAGCGTTTGACATACAACCACAGTTATACCTGTTATAATTTTTGTTGCTCAAAGGCACTTCTGCAGTCTAAAATGTAGAGAATATGATTAAATCTTCCTGTGATTCCCTGGGATTCTTGCCCAGCCCCAAGGCCATCATTCTTAGCTTTTGGTTCTTGCTGCACTTAACTGTCAAATGGAGAAGAAAGTATGAAGGTGGCAGCTGCATATATCACTGAGCCTAGAAAATACCTTCGAAGCCAGTCACTTGAATTATTCCTCACAGAAACTCATCTACACATCTTTAAAAATAAAATCAAAGCTACTAAATGGCTCATTTTCTTTCTTTTACAAGAGTACATAACTGGGTGGTACATTTGCACATTTTTCTAATTAGGTATTTTCAATTATTTAAATGACTGTATTCTAATATTATGAATAAAAATGACAGTGGGGGTGAGGGGAAGGAGAAAAGGTAAGGAATATCCATTTGACCAATGTTTCTTTAGAGCTATTGAAACAATTTCATTCATGTAGGGAATTTCAGATTAAAAAGAATAACAAGACCCTAATGTGAAACATTTTTATTATATAAACAATAATATATTACCTAAAGCATTATGTGAAAATTTCAGTTATAACAAGTATAGAAAATAATACATGCAACTTAAGATACTTTTATTAGTTTTAAATAAATAATTCTAATACTCTGATTCTAGGCTCAGAAGACTAAATCTGACAATAGAGAAAACACAATCAATTGTATGGTTAAGCAAGATATTTCAAAAGAAAATAAGCCTTTATTTAATAATAAAGGCTACCATTTAGCAACTATTTAGTCTGTTCTGGGCATATTGTCTACTTCTTTATGCACTTTGCTTTAATCTTCTCAGTAACACTATGAATAGGGTGCTTTTACTTCTCATTTTTGAAAAAAGAATGGAAACTCAATGTGATTTCATAACTTGCTAAATGTCACATAGCTAGTTAGTAGCTTATTATGTGAAAAAGTTTTATGCCAAAGTCTATGTGTTTATAGCGTCCACAAGACTATGTGTTCCACAAAGACAAGGACCAATATATGTTGTTTCCACTGGCACATATTATGTGTTCACTAGATACGAGTGAATGATTCAGTAACTAAAAGCCAAAAGAGAAACATATACATTTGTAAACTCACGCACTATTGTAGTATTTTTTAAATATTTTAAATTGTCCATTTATATTCATTACGTAAATTTGTTTTCAAGGAGGACCAAGGCCTCTTCCTCGGTTGAAAGGCTGCACTTTGTCAACTAACGTGATTTTGTGGCTGGGGGCCACAAAACATGATTTTGTGAGGTGTTATTTTTCTCCCCCGTTCCCCTCCTCACCTGTTCTCCCCACAACTCTGCTTCCATTTCAGGACTTAGTTCTGTGGAATCGCCTCAAGAAAATACACCGTAAAGAGCAGAGACACCAGCAAGGCTTTCAGATTTTCACATTTCATAGCCCAGAGAGCCACTAACCAGGCATAGGTCATGAGAACAGAGACATCCTAGTACATTCCATGAGAACTGATAACTGACTCCTTGCTCACCGTCCTCAGGCCTTTAAAGGTAGACCCTTCTCATCTGCGACAGTGAGGGAGAGAAAGAGGAAGGGAGTCCAGGAAGGCTTCAGGCCAATTATTTTCCCACCAACATGGCATGGGCTCACTTCGCACACGAATCTGTGGACTTAGATTATTAGTTACTATAATTATTTCCCCAGGTACTCCTCTTAGGAATCAACCACAACCTTCGACTTTAAGCCCTTAAAAAACTACCAACTTTTTTCTCTTTCAATTTGCTCAAAAATAAAATTCAGAAAATAGGTAAAGACCAAGAATTTACCTACCCCAACTCCATTCTTCGATACATTACACAAAAAGCAAAATAAGGCAAGAAATTTTGGTTTCCAAAGCTCACAGGAAGAAATCCGTGAAATTTAATACATCACGCCATAGAAAATCGACTACCTCTCCATCTGTAATGAAAAAACCAAGGCTTTACTTTGTGTTTTGTAACTAGCCACTGTAATTTTATAAAGAGAAGGCCGAACCACTTTACTAAACCACAGGGAACAAAAACTCCCAGTACATTCTGGAACGATATCCTGGCCAATCCGGCTGCCACAGACCTTACCCGGGATACGGGGCACGCAGCACTTAGTTCGACCTCCCCTTCATTGAAGACGTTTTAGAAAATTCTCCAATGAGAGACGCTTAGAGGAAGTAGGGCGTGGTCTCAAGGGGCGGAGAATTAGACTCTAATGGAAAGTGTGTGCTGATTGGTTGAGCGTGTTCCCTCACAGACCAGCCCTCTTTGGACGGCTGGTGCCATCCATCAAAAGAACTACACCAATCAGGAGAGAACATTTTCCCCTCCCCCTCCCGCCCCCGGAAAGCCCCGCCCTTCAATATATTACTCAGGCAGTCCGGCGCGGCCCCTTCGGCTCGGAGCTGACTCTGTGGTGGGCAGTGTCGTCTGGGCGGCGCTGCGGAGACCTCCACCCAGGACGGCTCCCCCTCCCCGGGCCGCTCACCTCTTACCCGCGAGTCCCCTCGCCTCGTGGGCTTGTCGGATCTAATATCGTGGGGTGAGGTGAGAGCAGGCCCGGGGAGGGAGGTTACCGCTGAGAAGCCGCAGTCGCGGTCAAGGTGAGCTGGGACTTCGGGGTTGACTTCGTGGTGCAGCCGGGTAGCAGGGCTGGGGGCTTGGAGTGAGTGGTAAGTTCGTCCCGCGCTCTTTCTCTCCGTTAATTCCCCCGCTGCTGTAAGCAACAAGTCCGGGCTAGTTCGAGCTTGGAGGGGCGGGGCCAGTTCCGACCTCCTTAGATGTATTAACGCCAGGTTGGCCCACTCCCAGGGACCATGCCAGGGCAAAAAGAGCTGGGCCCATAAAGTTAGTGGTTCCTCATCTGCCCATCTGTCGGGCAGCTTTAAAGATCCCCTTGCCTGCCTGTCTTTCAGTTGGTATGGGAGGTAGTCTTGTATCTGGGGCTTAACTTGTGTCCAGGACCTAGTGGTTGTGGAATACCGACTCTTAAATTAATGAAACTCCTAAGTCCATTTTGCCGGCTAAATTAGCCTCCTGCCCTCACTACGTGTTCCCGGAGCACCCTTTAAGTTTCCTTCCCTGACACCAGTAAAAGTTATTATTGAGCGCTGAGTGTTAAGCACTGTGCAAAACTCTTAGGTGAATCATCTTGTTTAATTTTAATAGCCATTCGGAGACCAATATTGTTACCTCGGTTTACACAGGTAGAAATATGTTCATTATTATTGTCCAGTGTTTATTAGGAACCTATTATATGTGCTAAGCACTATACCTAGGTGATTTTATTTTTCTACACAAGCCTCTGAGGTAGGTAATAACAATCATACCCACTTTACAGATGAGGAATTAGGGATTAAGTAAAATTAACTAACATTAACAGTTCATGTTGCTAATAGTTGGCAGAATACATACTACCATCCAATTTCACCCTTGCAGCATCTATATTCATAGTTATCTCTTGACAGTGAGTGGCTTGAAAAAGGATTTCTTGAAGATTTGCAGTTTTTTTTAAGGCATGGCTCCCACCCTCTACGAACTCACAATTTGGGATGTGACCAACTGGTGGGATGAGGTAGAGCGTAACAGATGGCACTTTGCAAGGACTTAGATTCACTAGCAGCATTGGGGGGAGGGCAGACTTGTGTTATAAAGCACTTGGCTTTCAGTCCAAGGCAGGAAGAGCTTTTCTTACACTCCTTTCTGGGTCTTGTTCTATATATAGATGATAGAGGTACTGACAACAACTGACTCTCAGAAACTGCTACACCAGCTGAATGCCCTGTTGGAACAGGAGTCGAGATGTCAGCCAAAGGTCTGCGGCTTGAGACTAATCGAATCTGCACACGATAATGGCCTCAGAATGACTGCAAGGCTAAGGGACTTTGAAGTAAAAGATCTTCTTAGTCTAACTCAGTTCTTTGGCTTCGACACGGAGACATTTTCTCTAGCTGTGAATTTACTGGATAGATTCCTGTCCAAAATGAAGGTATGTTTAAAGCGACATTACACAAGAGTATTTCTTAATTTTGCTCAGTGTGTTTTGGAGATGGAATAGCTAGCTTTGGGCTGGTATTCATAAACTTGACCTTTTTTATTTTCATCAAGTAGCCAAAACATTGTGATGATTGATGATACATTGATCACTGTATACAGCATTGATGATACTCTTACTTATAATCAAGACTAATGCATCATTAGATTTAACTTCTGACATTGAAAAATAACCCAGTAACTCCCAGTATGAGAGGTGGCTGTTGTTTTTTAATTTTTTGGTTGGTTATTTACATTTATTTACCGTTGTTCTTAAAGAGTGTTAGAGGCTGAATGCAAAATTGTGGTTAAGAATTAGAGGTTTGGGGCACCTGGGTGCCTCAGTCAGTTAAGTGTCCGCCTCTTGATCTAAGCTCAGGGCTTGATCTAAGGGTCAGGAGTTCAAGCCCAGAGTTGGGCACCATGCTGGGTGTGAAGCCTACTTAAAAGAGAGAGTTTGTTTTCTGGTGTTTTTGTTGTTTTTTTGATGCTATCAACCACCTGGTCAATAGAGTATATTTCTTAATCTCTAGTCATATATAAAGTTATAGCTGTTTTAGCCCCAGACCTATTCAGATCTTGCTTATAATGGCCATTTCCAACATCAGTTTGCATACAGTAGAGAAGACCTTATCTTTTGGAGGAGGAGCATTTATGTAATTATTTCCCTATACTGGATAAGCGACATCCATGTTACTTTCAGGTCTTGCTTAACTGTTAAAAATACATCTGCCTTCTCTGTGCCCATTGGTGAATGAGATGATACAACAAATGGAATGAAACTCCCCTTTTCTTCCTTCACAACACATCATATACAGAAGGCATTTGTTGAATTGGATGGTTCAAAAAACTTGCCCAGACTAATTAAACTATTCTTTAGACACTACCTTTGAATCTATAAATGTTGCACAGATTAATAATATACATCTGTCCCTTAAGAATATTATAATCTTATGTGGGAATGTTTGCACCAGTAACTATTATAAAATGCAAAGTATAAGAAGAAAAATAATTTAACCCCTAAAAAGAAATAAGTATGTTGCTGAAGTGGTTCCAAGAAAGGGAGGGAACAAACACTGGTAAAAGCTTCTTAAAGTTTAGCTTAAGCTGGAATTTAGGGTGGATAGAAGCTTGACTCTGTTACATTGTAGGTATTCCGGAAATGACAATAAGTGAGAGATTGGTAGTGGGTAAAGCTTTACAAGCAGAGTAAACAGTGTGTGCTAAAGTATTTAAAAACTATTGTTACATGTGTTACATAAAGAAAACAGCCTGGAAAAACACAATATCCTAGAAGGAAATTTTGTGCATAAGTTGTAAAGGTGTTTCAGTCCTCACATAAGCCTTAGACCAGTTAATTTATGTGGCCCAACTAGACCACAGTGATGACAGTTCTATAGTGATTTAGAAAGGGGAAGGAAAAAAAAAAAAGAATTTCATATGGGCTGAAGCCAACCATTACACTGAAACATAGTCCACTTTCTGCAAAATTGGTTCCAAGTAGGTACACAGTATTGACTGGCTACAGTTGAAGTATGACTGGATATTGTTAAGTCCTTCTCAATTGAATATATTTATACCTCAAGGATACATTGTTATAATGATGGATCTGAGTTCTATATTGTCCTTTATGTTTTTTTGGGGTTTTTTTTTTTAATTGAAATAAGCTAAAGACATGGGCGTATTGTCTTTTTAGGTACAGCCCAAACACCTTGGGTGTGTTGGGCTTAGCTGCTTCTATTTGGCTGTAAAATCAATAGAAGAGGAAAGAAATGTCCCATTGGCAACTGACTTGATTCGAATAAGCCAGTACAGGTTCACGGTTTCAGACCTGATGAGAATGGAAAAGATTGTATTGGAGAAGGTGTGTTGGAAAGTCAAAGCTACTACTGCCTTTCAATTTCTGCAACTCTACTATTCACTCATTCAAGAGAACTTGCCAATTGAAAGGTATGTGACCTTTGTTTTGCCCAAAAATTTGGAAATCAAAATTGTATTCTGGATGTTGCACATAATCAGTATCTTGGGATAATTCCAGTCAAAATAAGTAAAATGAGAAAAAAAAAGTAAAATGACAGGTTCAGTATCTTGGGTTTTTCACTTCACTATCCAGCAGAAGCTGTCAACAGCTTCTTGAAGTCTGCAGCGGCTAATTCTTCGGATTAAAGGACATGTTTACATTTTTTTATTACATTTTCCATTTATAGACTAGTTAACTCATAGAACCTAGTAAGTAAGAATCTAACAGATTTCTGGAAAAAGAACTTTAGTAGCTGTAGAAATAGAGTAAAAAAACTGGATAGTTGTGGCATGATACATTTTTGAGGAAGGGGGAACCAAATTATTTAAAATTCATGGATATCTTCAAAAAGTTAATGCCACGGGGCGCCTGGGTGGCTTAGTCGGTTAAGCGTCTGACTTTTGCTTAGGTCGTGATCTCGCGGTTCGTGGGTTCGAGCCCTGCGTCGGGCTCTGTGCTGACTGCCAGCTCAGAGCCTGGAGCCTGTTTCAGTCTGTGACTCCCTCTCTCTCTGACCCTTTCCTGTTTACGCTCTCTCTCTCTCTCTCTCTCTCTCCTAGAAATAAATAAAAAATATTAAAAAAAAAAAAAAGTTAATGCCACTGAAGGAAAAGGAATTCGTCAAGTAATTTATTTTCTGTGATAAGTGTGCATAAACTTTACTTTAAAATGACTTCAGGGGCACCTCGGTGGCTCAGTCAGTTAAGCATCCAACTTCGGCTCAGGTCATGATCTCACAGTGTGGGTTCGAGCCCCACGTCGGGCTCTGTGCTAACAGCTCAGAGCCTGGAGCCTGCTTCGGATTCTGTATCTTCCTCTCTCTGCCTCTTTCCTCTTTGCGCTCTGTCTCTCTCTCCCTCTCTCAAAAATAAATAAACATTAAAAAAAATGACTTCAGTGTGGTGCTAAAAGTCTCTTGTGACTACATTTAAATTTTCTATAAAAAATTAATCTCATTTTCTTTTTAAAGGAAGAATAGCCTTAATTTTGAAAGACTAGAAGCTCAACTTAAGGCATGCCACTGCAGGATCATATTTTCTAAAGCAAAGGTGAATATTTTATACAAAGATTAAACCTATTTATATACCTATTTTCTATTCAATACTTAACTTTAAATTTTATCTTTTAGCCTTCTGTGTTGGCATTGTCTATCATTGCACTGGAGATCCAAGCACAGAAGTGTGTAGAGTTAACAGAAGGAATAGAATGTCTTCAGACACATTCCAAGGTATGTCAAGGTCATAGCTTAAATCGTGTTTACAGCTGTCAAAGAAACTAAACCACTTGTACTATCTCCTAAAGTAAAATGAGATGTCATGTGTCTGTTTAAAACCTAAGTAGCTTATCTTCAAATTTATTTGACTAGGAAATACACATCAAGATGGCAATTATTGCTGTGAATACTATAGGACTTTTTTATTGACTACTTTTTTTAATTTACGTACAGATAAATGGCAGAGATTTGACCTTCTGGCAAGAGCTTGTATCGAAGTGTTTAACTGAATATTCATCAAACAAGTGTTCCAAACCAAATGTCCAGAAGTTGAAATGGATTGTTTCTGGACGTACTGCACGGCAGTTGAAGCATAGCTACTACAGAATAACCCACCTTCCAACAATTCCTGAAATGGTCCCTTAATTATTTGGTAAATTTGGTTCATAGTTACTCTCCATATAGAGAAAATCTTCTAACGCTATAGTTATATTCTGTATTTCAAGAATTAACATCTGAATTTATTTTCAAAATAAACAGAATGGAATTTAAATAGTAATGGAGAAAATGATGTCACTGATCTAGTCAGCTAATATTTGAGGGCATTTACTACATTTAAGATAGAATGCCATGAGAGTAAGGAATTATCCAACCTTTGATATGTACATTAGCCACTTCATTAAATTATCAGCTTAGAAAAATACCTTAATAACCTGAATTTTAAAAGAAACACTAAGACAGTATTTTTCACCTCATTTTGTTTTGTGTAGAATCAAGTTCTGGCACATTTACAGTTAACACAAGCCTGAGTAGGACAACAGGACCAAAACTTTGAACCATAAATGAACTACTTTGAGACTATTGGCTTATAAGCAAAATCAGTATGAACTTGGATGTGGTACTTTAAGTTATGGCAGATGGTCTCCACACTAGGTATCTGCAAACTGCCAGGGTGTCTCAATGCTATAGTTGTATACCAGTGTTATAGTAGTTGGAACACTGGAAAATAGTTATATGCATAAAAAATGTAAACCTTGTCACTGATATGATATACATTCATTCTAAACGTAACTGAGTGGTGATTTAACTTTTTCCTACTCAGACTGAGTATTATCACATCTATATATGACAGGACTATAAATCTTTGAACAGTTGATTTTTAACAGTTAATATTTATATTTGGTAGACTTCTGATAACTTGACTTTTTTGTTTCTTTAAATAGGATTGTTACAACAACAAAATACTCTGAAGCCTTTCTCCACAATCCTGAGCTATGGATTCCATAATGTTATAATGGATTTAAGCTGTGAAGCCTCAAACCAGCACAACGAGATTAGCATTGATGTTCTCAGATTTGGGAAAACTACCTAATTAACATGCTGTAGTGGAATTATAATTAAATTTGAATTCATCTGTGAGGCATACAAATCAAAGCTAAGAGTATAAATGTGAAATGTTAATAACAGGCCTGGGAAGGTAAACTGTGAATCTTCATTTCAAACATTGATCCAACTTTCTAGATTGGGTCAGCATATTGTATTTAGGTGGTATTTAAAGTGGTAACCTAATTAAATACTAAATTATGAGGTATACATCAAACCCAACATTTCACAAATGCACTTTTAAAGCATGACAAGGGTTACTATTCTAGGCAGTGAAAATGGTTTCTTGGTACCTGTTGTGCAAATAATAGATAATCCAGAGATGTGGACTTTATTACTACTTGGGAATTACATTTAAATTTAAGGGCATTTTATAAAAGCAAAACTACAGACCTAGTCATTTTGGCACATTGGGTTATCTTTAATATTTTTTCTAAAAAACAGGTAATGTTTGTATCCTTGACAAAACAGTATCCACTGCCTCCATCTAATCCCATCAAGAAAAACTGGTTTTATTGTGTAATTCAAAATAACCTCGCTCCAGAAACCTGATTTAACACTCCATAAGTTCTTTACTAAGGGCTGTTTTTATAAAAACTGCTGTTTTTATAAAACTAGGGGCACTGGGTGGCTCAATCGGTTAAGCATCCAACTTAGGCTCAGATCATGATCTCACAGTTAATGAACCCTGCATCATGCCCTCTGCTGTCAGTGCAGAGCCTGCTTTGAGTCCTCTGTTCCCGTCTCTATTCCCCTCCCCCACTCGCACTCTATCTCAAAAATAAACATTTAAAAAACTGCTAATTTAGAATTTTAAAAGGAAGAGAATATACTTTCACTAATTGTCCTTCATGTGCCAAAAGAAAGTCACTAAAAAAGTAAGTAGGTGTCTTCATAATTATGAAGTTGCTTAAGGTAGTATTCAGGATTTTCTATTAAGTCAATGACTATAAAGAGATCTATGGCATTAAAAGTGTTTTAAACAATTGCTCAGTGCAGTGAGTAGCCCGAGTCCATCCAGAATGACTGTACCCAATTTTGACCTCATGTTATGGGTAAATGTGCCTGGAAAATAAACCAAAGAACCATAATATATCCTATAGTTTTGTAAACTGTGTTTTGTGGATAACATCAGTTTTCCCAAAAGGCTGACCTTTTCAATAATCTGACTTACATCAGTGATAATTCTGAGTTGGCAGAGGTAGCCTAACCAACTACCATTATGTTTTGGTACTAAGGGGTATCTCTTGCAATAAAGTTACTGACATGCATCCTTTGCTGGTAGTTTGTGTTTGTTTCGCTTTCTGGTTTAACTATTTTGGCAATGTGATACAAAAGCCACAATAAGATGCTATCTCCACTCAGTTTAAATTTAGCAGGAAAATAAGATGCATAGTAGCAGAAACAAAATCTCTATTAACAGTATGGCTATTACCTAATTGTTGCTTTACTTGCTAATGGCTTTTTAGAAGACATAAGCTTAGGACAAATATGTTTAATGTGCATTAAAAAGGTGGTGTCTATGCAAAATTCGTTACTTCTCTCATTTAGATTCATGATCACTGTGGATATCCTTAATACAAATTCACCCTTACGTTGAGCTTACTTGAAGTTCTATACAAACTGTCTTAACTTAAACCGCATTCCAGCAAGGTGGTTGGTAATGACAGGTAACAACCAGGTATTGTGTTAGCCTACTTAGATCAGTTGGTAATTTGAACTGAAAGAATAGGATTTTGAAGTGATCATGTTTAATTAAACTAAGACAATGTGAACACTGTAAAGAGTTACTGAACAAAAACTGTTAAAAGTTCCTTTTGCACTTGGGTTAGATATACTTAATAACCCCTCTTTTCAGTGTTAGTTTTAAAAAGGACACCTGAACTTTATGTATTTCAAACTATATAGCATACTAACTAAAAACACAAAAGTCTGAGGGGCCTAGCTGGCTCAATCTGTAGAGCATGTGACTCAATCTCTGGTCTTCAGTTCAAGCCCCATGTTGGGCATAGAGCCTACTTAAAAATATAAAAACAAACATTTCTAGATCTAATATTTGTGATTAGCAATGATAGTTTTTTTACTGTCAGGTACTATTGTCATGTTTTATATGAATCATCTCTAATCCTCCAAATTAAATGAGAGTATTCCAATTTACAAATGAACTGGAGCCACAAAGGTGAGCGATTAGCCCAACGTCACATATCTGGTACTTGGAGTAAGGATTTAAATCCAGGCAAAGGCTGTGCTCTTAACCACTGTGCACATAACCTCCCAAAATAGATAATTACATGGACTTACAAAATTGTGTACTTTACAATCAAAACTATATTTTGGCCACATTAACTTCAGTGCCAGCAACGTGATCAGAAAATAATACTTTGGAATTTATTTTTCCTATTGTATACTAATAGAATAATTTTTATAAGATGTATTATTGCTTACTAAGTATAAAATCTGTAATTTTTCATAAGCCAAAATGAGTAAACCTAAGCCAAATAAGCTTGATTTACAGATGCCAATTTGCAGGGAGGGGGTGTCTGGCTCACTCAGTACAGCATGCAACTCTTGATCTTGGGGTCATGATTGTGAGCCCACACTGGGGGTAGAGAATACATTAAATTTTTTTTTAATAAAATATTAAAAGACATGCCAATTTTTGGTATCCTTTTGACAAAGTAGATTTTGGAGCAATTAAAATCAAATAAAAAAGGATCACTAAATAATGATAAAAGAATCAACTTACCAAGAAGACTTGGCAATCGTAAATTTGTGTGCACCTAATATCAGAACTTAAAATACAAGAAGCCAAAACTGACAGCATTGAAAAGAGAAATGGACAAAGTTTCAATTACATCTGTAGACTTACAACACTTACCAGTAATCTATAGTAATCAGCAAGAACATAGAAAACCTGAATGATACCAAATCACTGGATCTACTTGACATAAACTGTAACAGCAGATTTAAGTATTCTTTTCAAATAGACGGAACATTCACCAAGACAGGCCATATCCTGGGTCATAAAACAACTCTTAAGTAAAATATAAATACTAAGTATGTTCTCTGATCATAAATGAGAAAGCAATAACAGTAACAGGAAAATCTACAAATACTTGGAAACTAATCAACAGTTGACTTCTCAATAATTCATGGCTCTAAGGGGAAGTCAAAAGGGAGTAAAATATTTTGAACTGAATGAAAATATCAAAATGATGAAATTTGCTAAACCAGTGCCTAGAGTAATTCATATTATTTTTATTAAATTCCCTTTTATTAATTCAATTACTTTTATTAAGAAAATAAAAGGTCTCAATAAGCCCCCAGAGAAAGAAACTAGAAAAAGAGCAGAATAAACCCAAAGCAAGCAGATGGAAAATGGTCATTTAAAAAATGAGGTTAAAAAAATCAATGAGGGGCGCCTGGGTGGTTCAGTCAGTTGGGCAGCCGATTTCGGCTCAGGTCATGATCTCACAGTTCATGGGTTCGAGCCCCATGTCGGGCTTTGTGCTGACAGCTAGCTCAGAGCCTGTAGCCTGCTTCTGACTCTGTGTCTCCTTCTCTCTCTGACCCTCCCTTTCTCATGCTGTCTCTCTCTCAGAAATAAAACATTAAAAAATTTTTTTTGATCAATGAAACTGAAAACAATAAGGAATAGCAACAAAACCAAAAACTAGTTCTTTAAAAAAAAAAATGAAATTGACAAATCTCTAGCAAGACTGACAGGACATAAATGACTAATCTCAAGCCTGAAAGAGGTACCACTATGTTAAAGGGACACTCAGGACCGAACACAACCAACTATGCACATGGAAGTTAGATTAAATCAATCAATTCCTTGAAAGACATGAACTACCAGACCTTAGCTAAAATTAAGTAAACTAAAACAAAATTAACTAGATAACTTGAGTAAATTCTATTTTTAAAAACTGAATTTGAGGGGAAATTGGGTGGCTCAGTTGGTTAAGTGTCTGACCAGCTCAGGTCATGATCTCATAGTCTGTGGGTTCAAGACCCACATCAGGCTCTGTGTAGACAAGCTCAGAGCCTAGAGCCTGTTTTGGATTCTGTGTCCCCCTCTCTCTCTGTCCCTCTCCCACTTGTGATCTCTCTCTCAAAAATAAATGAATATTTAAAAAATTAAAAATTAAAAAAAAAAAACAAACTGAATTCAAGTGCCTGGCTGGCTCAGTCGGTAGAACCTGTGACTCTTGTTCTTGCAGCTGTGGAGTTTGATCCCCACAGTGGGTGCAAAGATTACCTAAAACAATCTTTTTTTATAACAGAATTTGTTGTTTAAAATCCTACCGGCAAATCCCATAAAACACTGAAGGAAGACAACACAAATTCTACAAATCTCCTAGGAAGTAGAAGAATCACTTCCCAACTCATTTTATAAGGCTAACATTACCCTGGTAGCAAACCAAGATAAAGATAATACAAAAACAAAAACTATCAACCAATATGTCAGATGAACAGGCACAAAAATCTTCAACAAACAAATCCAGATACATAAACTGCAGTAACATACCATGACCAAATCTGGGATGTGGGAAAATACAAGCAGGTTCAAAATCTGAAAATTAAATCACAATCTGAAAACCAAACAGGACAGGGGATGCCACTTCCACCACTTCTATTTGTCCAGCAAGTGCAATGGGACAACAAGAAAATAGACTTATGGAGTAGTGATTAAATAAAACCTCCTGTTTGTGGTTTTTGAACAAAATCCCAGGAATTCATAAGAAAAAGCTCCTAGAAATAAGTTTAGCAAGGTTAGCAAGGCCACAGGATGCAAGGTCAACAAACAAAATTCAAACATTTCTATGCACTAGTTATATGCAATTTCAAAACTGAAATTTCAAAAAATGTATCATCTACAACAGCTCCACAAAATGAAAACTTAGGAATAAATCTAACAAAAGATGTAAAATGCTTTACAAGCTGAAAAATCACAAAATGCTCATGATTAAAGTAAAAAAGTTCCTAAATGGAAAGATGTCCCATGATCACGGATTGGAAGACTTATGCTATTCCAATGAAAACCCTAGCAGGACTTGTTTGTAGATACAGACTAGCTGATTCTAAACTGTATACAGAAAGGCAAAGAAAGTTAAAACAGCCAAAACAATTTTGAAAAAGAATTAAATTGAACGAATTTTATACCCAATTTTAAGACTGACCATAAAACTATGATTATCAAAGCAGTGTGGTTATTTGTGAAGCAACAGACAATAGATCAATAGAATACAACAGAAGACCAAAACCAGACCCATATAAATAGCAATTGATTTTTGACAAAAGCGCAAAAACAATTTAATGAAGAATAGAGTGTCTTTTCAATAAATTATTTTTAAACAGTTGCACATCCACACGCAAAAATATGAACTTCCACCTAGATTTCAGTTTATACAAAAAAAAATAAAATGAGTGACAGGTCTAAATGTAAAGCATACAACAATAAAACTTTTAAAAGAAAACACTGGAAAAAAGTCTTCATATCCTGGGATTGCACCAAGAGTTATTAGACACAATACCAAAAGCATGATGAATTAGAATACATCAAAATTAAAAAACATTCATGCTTTAAAAGACACCATCAAGAAAGTGAAAAAAGCCTACACAATAGAACAAAATATATACAATATAAGAGACTGTGTACAGAATAAAGAACTCTTAAGATAACCCAATTTAAAAATGGGCCAAGGATCTGAATAAACATTTCTCCAAAGAAGATATAGATATATAAATGGCCAATAAGCACACACAACAAAGATACTCAACATTATTAGTCATCAGGGAAACGCAAAAAAACACAGTATGATACTAGTTCATATCCACTGGGATGGCTAAAATTTTTAAAAATCATATAAAAAAGTGTTGGCAAAGATGTGGAGATATTAGAAATTTCATACACTACTGGTAGGAATGTAAAATGGTGTAGCAACTTTGGAAAACAATCTAGAAATTCCTCAAATGATCACACACCATTTCTATAGAACTTGATATTCTATTTATAGGTAAGAAATGAAAATATACACACACATAAAACTTGTACTTGAATGTTCTGGCTATTATTACTAATTATAGCCTAAAGGTAGAAACCTCTCAAACGTCCATCAACTGACAAATGGATAAGTGTATGGCAGTTACACAGTGGAGTATTATTCAGACATATAGAAAGAAATACACACTAGAACATGAACTAAAACATTATGCTAAGTGAAAGAAGCCAACAAAAGACCACATATGATTCCATGTATATGAAATGTCTAGAAAAGAGAAATTTATGAGATAGAAAGCACATTAGTGGTTGCTTGGCTGGTGGCTTGGGCAAGGGAGAGTTGATAGCTAAAAGGTGTAAGGTTTTTTGAAGTGCTGAAAATGAAAACTGACTATAGTAAAGGTTGAATAGATGACCATACTAAAGACCATTGCATTACATACTTTTTTTTTTTTTAACATTTATTTATTTTTGAGAGACAGAGCATGAGCAGAGGAGGGGCAGAGAGAGAGGGAGACACAGAATTCAGAGCAGGCTCCAGGCTCTGAGCTGTCAGCACAGAGCCCGATGTGGGGCTCGAACTCACAAATGCAGAAATCATGACCTGAGCCGAGGTCGGTCGCTTAACCACTGAGCCACCCCGGCGCCCCCGAATTACATACTTTCACTGGGTGAAATGTACAGTATGTGGATTATTTTTCAATAAAGCTGGTTTTTTTTTTTTTAAGTATTACATAGGATTCCATTGCTGTAACATTCTTGAAAAGACAAAACTAGAGACAGTCCTATTCAGTGGTTGCCAGGGTCTGAGGCTAGGAGTGGGGTATAACTACAAAGAAGAGCATTGTTTTTCTGCTGATTAAACTAACCTCTTGGGGTGGATGGCTGTCTCAGTCAGTAAAAAATGGATCTACTTGATCTCAGGGTCATGAGTTTGAGCCCAATGTGAGGCACAGAGTTCAATCTCCTGATTTAAGAGGTGCTTACACACACTCTACATGTTAAAATTGACAAAACTTATGAACAGAATCTACATGTTAAAAATTCACAAAACTACAGGAGCACCTGGGTGGCTCAGTCGGTTAAGCATCTAACTCTTGATTTCAGTCAGGTCATGATCTCACAGTTCCTGAGTTCGAGCCCTGGATCGGGCTCTGCATTAACAGTATGGACCTGCTCAGGGTTCTGTCTCCCTCTCTCTCTGTCCCTCCCCTGCTTGTTCGCTATTTATCTCTCAAAACACATATTGTTTTAAAAAAATTCACACAATTATGAACAGGAGAGTTAAATTTACTGTTTATTCAAAAAAGGATTTTTTTAAAATGTCAAGAAGCCAATTAAAAGAAAAAAGCCTCTTCCCCAACAATTCATTCCTAAAGTAACTGGGTAAAGTGAACAAGGCAGACATTCTGACAAAGGGTATGGGTGGGCTGCACTGGTCCACAAAGGGATATGTTCAGGTGCAAGCAGATGAAGACATCCCTGCTTGGAGAAGGGTGTTGAAGCCTGAGAAGAATAAAGAAGGAATTCATGTGAAGAGACGACCTAGAATAGGGAACCAAACATATTAAGGATAATAGGAATCAGGCTTCTTGGTGTTATTGTTTTATAGAAAGGGAGAAAAGAAAAATGAACCCCATGGGATTAAATATGAAAGTGTGTGAACTCATGGTTTTCAACATACATATAGAAATACAGATACATATAAGCAACATATACACATACCAACAGCAATTGCTCACTAGCACACAATCTTGGCTTCTAAATAACATCCTCCATTTAAAAGAACCAGGGTACATTAAAAAAAAAACAAAAAAACATGGCTTTTTCTTGACCTAGGGCAGGGAAACCATAAGCCTGGTGTATCTCACGCAGGGAGTAAGAAATTACTCAAATAATGATGGGACATGTCAAGAAGTCACCTAGAATGGTCTTCCCCTGGCCAAATCAAGAAAAATTGTGAGCATCACAGTAATGGTAGTAATAGAATTTAACCCACTGAATAAAGTAGCAAATCACGAGTCCATATAGATATAGTTGGAAGTCTGATGAAAAACAAAGTAGTATTCTGAAACTACTTTCCCACAAAATAATTATAAGCCTAAAAAGAACAGTTTTACTGTGGATAAGACTGGCAGACCCCACTTATTCAGTGACCTAATACCATCAGAAAAAAGGACTAATCAAAGTTACTAACTCATGATAGGATGCAATAAGAACATGGTATTACTTCTGTAACACTCCTGCCAAAGATGCATAACCTGAATCTAATCAAGAAGAAATATAAGATAAAACTCAGAATGAGGGATTGTACAAAACTAGCTTGTCATCTTCAAAAGTGCCAAGGCTGTAAAAGTCAAGAAAAAAATGAAGACTTGTTACAGATTGAAGTAAACCAAAGACACCTGACAACTAATCTAAAGACAAGGCATGATTCTGACTGGATCCATTTGCTCTATAGGACATTATTGGGACAATCAGTTAAATTTGAATGCAATCAACATATGAGGATTATCAATGCTAATTTCCTGGTTTTAATGGTTGTATTGTAGTGATGTAAGAGCATGTCCTTTGCAGGAAATACACACTAAGGTACTCAGAGATGATGTAGCATCGTATGATAAACTTACAAAGAATTCAGGAAGAAAACAATCTTGTGTACTTTACATGTAACTTTTCTAAACATTTGGCATTGTTTAAAATAATTTTTAGGGGCACCTGGCTGGCTCAGTCGGTGGAGCATGAGACTCTTGATCTCAGGGTTGTGGGTTTAAGCCCCACGTTGGGTATAGAGATTACTTAAAAATAAAACCTTTAAAAAATATAGAGAGAGAGATTTTTAAATTTTAAAGGACATAAAAAGAATGAAATACAATCTTAAGACAGCTTGTACTTATATGCCTGGATCATTGAAGAGCAAAATTATGTCACTGACTTACAAACATTAACCATAATCTACTTTCTGTCACTGACAAAGGACTCACTCAATAACCACACTCACTTTACTGCTTGTTTTGCATTAATCTATTCCTATTGTTAGGTTTCTAACGATTTTTCAATTTCTTGACAGTCATCTTTCAAGGAATAATATGCTACTTCAAAAATTTTCATTAACTCTTAAAATTACATTACTCAGAGTGTATTTGTGGACTTTTCGTTTCTTAAAACTTTTTTTCAGGAATATAATTCCTTGTATGAACTGGTATACTTAGACAAAGGGGTCCACAGTTCCTATTTACAAAAGTTTATTAATCATTATTCCTGCATTACACTTATTGAAAGAAAAATTTAATTGTCCCTGAAGGCACCCGGTAATTTCACATGATCTATACCCTAATGGTTTTTGTATTAAAAATACAGGTTAAATATGAAATTAGTAAAATGCAGCATATAAAACTTCATGCCGAGCAAAAAAACAAGTCCAAAAAAAAGTTATTCTCTTTTAGTAGAATAGCTTCCACAGTATTTAAGATGTTTCCTATGTAAATCATATTTGAATACAATTTTTAGAACCATAGTTAAATATATTTTGCAATTTGTTAACTGCAGGTATCCACGTTTCCTTCCACCACATAATCTGTTCCTTTGATTAAGTTGGCAACATCTGCTGAAATCCACAGACTGCAGCAAAAAATAGTAGTGGTTTATTTCTCAAGATTTGAGAAATCTGGTCCACCTTTAGAGTAGTTTCCTGAGATTTCTGCTCCACTGAAGTCAAACCCAGGATTCTAAAAGACATGAAAAAAATTATGATAAAATAAATTTGTTAAGGAAAAATCTAAGTGACCCAAAAGGGAAATGGTAAAGACATGAACTAGCAAATGACAAAACAGGAAATCCACATGTCAAGAGACACCGAACCTCACGGTAATCACCAAAATAGAACTTAAAACTATACAGTATACTGAATTTTCAGATCTACAAATATTTAGAAGATCAATACGCATATTAAAATGTTGATAAGTGTACAAGCAAACATATACTTTCATGTAAGTATGAAAACAGATTTTAATAATTAGCATCATTTGAGAGTTTACTACATGCCAGTGTTCTAAGAACAATGCATTTATCAACATATTTAATCCACATAATAATCCTACGAAATAAGTACTATCTCACACTTTAGTCTTTCTGAAGGGCATTTCATTTATTCAACAAACGTTTACTGACTTCCAACCGTTTGGAAGACATCATTAGAGGCATGTGGAATTCAAGAGGGAATAAAATAAAGATCCCTGCACTGGTGGAGCTGCCAGTCTCACAGAAGGACACAAACAATAAAACTGTAAGTTAGCTACTACAAGGGTTGACAAACTTTACTGTAAACAGCCAAGCAGTAAATATTCTAGGCTATGAAGGCCATATAGCCTCTGCTATAACTACTTAAGTCTAGTATAGCTATATAAAAGAAAATAGAAAACAAACAAACAAGCATTGCTGTATTCCAGTATAACTTTATTCAAGAACAGGGAGTGGGGCAGATTTCACCCATGGGCCGTAGCTTGCCAGCCCCTGATCCAGAGTGTTAAAAGTTGGTGCAAGTGCTGAAGAGAGGAGAGAAGAGAGAAGCGAAGAGAAGCGAAGCGAAAAGGGCAGAGTAAGGGAAATGAAATTATAGTATTTAAATAGGATGATCAAAGATCAAAAAATGCTTTACTGAGCAATGACTTGAAAACAATGAAGAAGTCAGCCAAGCTTTGAGAGAACACTGTAGTCAGAAGGGCAGAAAAGGAATGGCCTGGAATATTCAAAAATACAAAAAGGCCAGTATGGCTAAGGTAGAATGACTGAAGGAGACAGCAGGAGAAGTCATCAGGGAGAGATCATGGAGGACCCGATCAGATCAGGGTTGGAAAAAGACTTTGTCTTTTACTAGAGTGAAAGAGTTCTGAGGAGAAGCGATGTGCTCTGACTTGCATTTCAAAAGGACTGGTATGCTATTTTGAGAACACTGTAGCTTGGCAAGGGTACAAGAGAACCATTAGAAGACTATTAGAGTAATCTAGGCAAGACATTACAGGTGGTCCGGATCAGAGTGGTTGTAAAGTTGGTGGCAACAAATGGACAAATTCTGAATATACTCAGAAGGTAGTGCCAGTAGGTTTTCCTAAAAATTGGACAGGATGTGTGAGAGAGAAAGCTAGGAATGGAGGATGATTCCCCATTTCTGAACAAGTAGTTTCCATCAACCAAGATGAGAAGGCTAGAGGTATAACAAGTATGGGAGGAAGTTAGGGAGTTCATGATGAACATGTTGAGTCTGATAGGTCAGATTGGCAAGTGGAGATGCTGAATATGCAACCAGAAATGTGAATCTAAAATTTGGAAGAAAAGTCTAGACTAGATTTACAAATTTGGAAATCACCATTATATACACAGAAATTATCCAACAAAACTGTAAGAGTGCTTTGATGCAGTAATTCTTCTCCTACATAAATAAATGGAACATTGGAATAGTTTCAAAAAGAAGAAAGAACATTGTTTGAAATAGATACAAATAGAAAAATCCAAATCTTATCAAAAGGAAAGAGCTAAATAATTAATGATGAAATAGTCGCACTAGAAAACATTCTGAAGCGTTAGAAGGGGAAAAAAACAACACAAATAATACATGTAGTGTGATCCTGCATTTATGTTAAATAAAAGCAGCAAGCCAATCTATTAGTGAAATAAGAATGAGACAGAAGCAAGGAATGGGGAGATTTTAATGAAAGGAGCTGATCACTTTTTTACACTATGTAAGTTTACATTAATTAAATTTTTATGAGTTCATTTGTGCATTATTGCTGTATATTAAGTAAATTTAAACTTATAAATTATGGCACTGCAAACAAAACCCTCCCCAGAAAATCTAAAAAAAATAAAACCCACAAAAAGAAACATTGGGTAATTTTTCTAACCGCTTAACTTTAAAAATTCCTTTAAAGAACTTTGTGATTTTTCTAAAACCAATTTGAGTTTTAATTTCAAAAAATTATTTTTCTATGATATTAAGATGTTTAATAATACATATTCATATACTCCTTTTACTTACTTCTTTCTGGAATCTTTCTAAAGTAAGTTTTCTCTGCATTTGGTCTTGCACCCAAGGATCAGCTGCATATTCAGATTCTAGAAGAGAAGTCCAACAATTTGCTGCATCTCTCTTTGTCTTTGTAAGAACAATACGGACCATTTTTCTGTCCTCTAAACAAAAATCACAAAGAAATTAGAGACCATATTAAATTTTATACTTTCAAAAACCATTAGATAATCTTGACATATAACTATTTTCAATACATTTCTATCCCTCTGTCATCCAAAGCTGCAAGGACAAAGAACCTAATACAACAGAAACAACATACTAAGTGGGAAGACAAAATTAACTTTTAAAAAAATGTTTTTAAATGCTTATTTTTTATTTTTTGAGAGACAGCATGGGAGTGGGGGAGGGGCAGAGAGGGAGGGAGACACAGAATCTGAAGGCTCCAGGCTCTGTTGTCAGCACGGAGCCTGACACAGGGCTCAAACCCAGGAACCGTGAGATCATGACAGAGCTGAAGTTGGACGCCTAACCAACTAAGCCAACCAGGCGCCCCGACAAAATTCATTTTTAAGAAGATTCCAAGAATTATAGATCATCCTTACCTAAAGTCCATGTTCCCTCATCAGCTATTGTAGAATCAAAGAGTTTGCCCTGAAAAATAAACATTTCAATACAAAAATAAATGAAAATGTTTATTTTAGTTCATGAAATATCAATATACTAAAAACACAAATATTTAATTTTTATAAGACTTTCATGATTTAAGACTTTGCTAATTTCTTTTTTAATAAAATTATTTTTTAAAATATTTTTCTATTTTTGAGAAAGAGAGAGAGAGAGCCGTAAGAGAGGGTCAGAGAGAGCGAGACACAGAATCCAAACCAGGCTTCCAGGCTCTGAGCTGTTAGCACAGAGCCTGATAAGGGCTTGAACTCACATTCTGTGAGATCATGACCTGAGCCAAAGTCGGATGCTTAAGTGACCACCCAGGTGCCCCAGCTTTGCTAATTTCCTATCTAATCCAGATGTTAATTATCTAGGTTGGTTATAGTAGGGAGATAAAGATTTTATACCATTTCAGCATATTGATAGGTTTTCAACCCTATCTTTCCTCCTAGCAAGTGAAATGGAACCTAGTTACACTGTTTGCAATATTTACTCTGGTAACACAGGGCTCTCTAAGGAAAGATCAGGGCTCCTTAATTTTTAGGAGATGAATAAATACTACTGATCACTTAGTAGCCAAATGTGCAATTAATATCTGAAATGCTTTAACGTTATCAACTAAAATGAACTAGCTTCCCTGCTGAAATTAAGAAATGACACCTTTTAAAATAAATGTTAAAAAACTGGTTCAATCTCTTTGTTGGGCAATCTAGCATCAAAAAATTTTAAAGCACATACTATAATTCTGATTTCAGATAAGCTGTGATGAAACTGTTGTTTTAAGAAAATAATCAGCAGAACCTAAGTTTCAAAGAGAATGGATCTGCTCAAATCCATTTTGATTTGTTGCTACTTACCAAATTTAAGTTTTAGGAAATGAAATTAACACATCACATAAACACATTTTTGCATATTTCAATACTCGTGAGAAAAAAATCCTACTAGTTTAAATGTACATCTAACATCCTAAAGTTGAAGTTACTGCTAAATTGTAAATAAAGTTACTAGAATTACTAAGGGAAATTTGAATTGTAATCTTAAACCACTACTCACAAAACTATGAATTGCACTATTCAGAAAGGTCATTAAAATTCAAGCCGACATAATGTCTTTCACATGACTCTCCTTTCCTCTGAGGCACTTAAAGCACTTTCACAGACATAAAAAAATAATAGTAGCCAGCATGTAGTGTACTCTGGTTACATACCAGACACTTGCCCAAATTCCTAATTCCCAAGGATAGCTCTTTATGCTCTAAACAATCCTATCGGAAAGGTTCTATAATTACCACTTTGTGGATGAAGGCATAGAAAGGGAAATAATCTCTTGCCCGAGGTTACAAAATTAGAGCAACCCCAGACCAGGTATCCTACATCAAGGAATCTCCCTTCACTATACTATAATCAAACATCTTGAACATGTAATCTGGGAAAGAAGTCCAACTTCAAAGTAAGTGAATTTATGGGGCGTCTGGATGGCTCAGACGGTTAAGCTTCCGACTTCAGCTCAGGTCACGAACTCATGGGTTCTTGGGTTTGAGCCCCACTTCCGGCTCTGTGCTGACAGCTCAGAGCCTGAATCCTATTTCCGATTCTGTGTCTCCCTCTCTCTCTCTACCCTCCCCTACTCAACGCTCTCTTTCTTTCTCTCTCTCTCAGAAATAAATAAAATATTTTTAAAAATGAAAGTATTGAATTTAATTATAAAGCTTATCCAGGAAAAAGCAGTTCTCAGATCCAAAGAGCATGATGAGAGTAAGAGGTATTCTCTCCAAACACCTCTAGACTGCTTAACCACTCCACAAACAAGCAGATTTTTTCTCATTTTGATGAAAAAATTAATCACCTAACATCATTTCTGAATCCTCATCCCTATATCCTTATCTTTTATTTCCGTCTTTACTTCCCTGTGCCTGCCTAAACAGTTATTAGTTTCATTTTATGCCTCCCTACAAGAATATAACCTAAGTGCAATTAACTTATGTCTTGTTCACCTCTGACCTCTTAGCACCTAAATCAGTGCCTGGAAGAAAATACATGTACGATAAACATTTGTTCCTCTAAAGAACCAAGTGAAGACCCGCAGAGGAACAAAAGCAGCAGCTTCATCTGGTTGAGAAATAAAGCCAGAAAACTGGGCTCCTCAAATCTCCACGTCAACTCAGGACCAGTGGGGTCTCCGACCAGAACAAAACTAGGCGTAAGCTATCGCTCTTTCCGGCAAGGAGCCACTCGACCTTCCAAGTCTTTCCATGGAAACCATGAACCTTAGGACTCGGGGACTTAGAGGCCAGGGAGAAACAGCACAAGCCTCTACTTGCCGCTACCTTAAGGATCTCGCGACCACCCACGGCCAGCGCCACATGCCGGCTCTGCAGGCCGCACTGGATGTCCTGGGCACGAGTCCCTGGCGGCACCTGAACTTCAATGAACACCTCCTCCAAGGTCTGGTACCACTGGCCCCACGGCGTTCCGCACGGAACCACCCCGCTGCGCTCCTCAAACGGGGCCGACATACTCCAGGAGACTCCCAGCAGCAACCGCAAGAAGCGAGGTGAGCGCACGCGCGGAGTCCCCACGCTTAGACCACGCCCCGAACTCGCGGCTCAGGTCACTGCACATGCGCAGGGATGTAAGCGACGCCTCAGAACGTTCCTTTTTCCTTTTCAGTGGCCACTTAGGACCCTGGCAGTAGCCGGTTTAAAAGAACTGGAACCCGGGGAGTTTACCCAAGGAACAGTGGGAGTAGGCTGAAACCAGTGAAATTAGAACTGACTGCACTGCCACCTATATGACGTCAAAGGCGGACTTGCGACCTTTTCAACTATGAAATGCGCTTGCGCAAATGCTGCTCTTCTGTAAGCTACAATTGGGTAACTCACGAATGATTGGACAAGGGTTGGGGTGGGGGAGGGAAGAGGCAGTAATAGTCTCCTATTGGCTGGTTAACCGGAACTCACGGAACGGCTAATGAGACGCGGCGAGGCCAGGTGCGCATGCTCTTTAGCTGTTCCTGTCTTGGATTGGTGTGCTCAGGGTTTTGGTTTTCAAACCTGCTGACGAGAAGGTGGGCGGGGAATAAGCGGGGAGATTTGAATTTGTAGCCAGTAAGCTGTGATAGGCAGCAGGAAGTTGTGGAGGACCGCTAGGGACCTTCGGTTTGTGGAGTCGGTCGTCAGAATGTCCTTTCCTAAGGCGCCCCTGAAGCGATTCAATGACCCTTCTGGTGCGTACGGGGAAAGGAGCTGGGGGAATGGGAAATGTCACGACCTTGCCCCTCTCGGTTCCCTTCATCAGAGGCTAATAGGCGATATTAGGACTAGGATGGGTCTCCTTCAGTTGATTAGTTTTTTTGGAATCTATACGAAGCATTTACTACATGCCTAACACTGTTCAGAGTGAGAAGCCTACAGCGGTGAATGAACCAAAGTCCCTGCCCCATGGAGCTTGCATTCAAATGGACAATACAAGCCAATAAACAATTAGTCTGAGGAAAAACTAAAGCAGGGGGAAGAGAATGGGGAGAAGGAATAAATAAATATGGCTGTTTAGTAGCTGTTTGATGGTCAAGTCCAGAAGGCCTCACTTACTTTAAAAAATATATATTGACTCCCGCTTTTCGTATGAACTTGTGAATTTTTTTTTTTTGGATATTCCACTCAAATAAAAGGTTGATTGGTAATGGCAGTTTATGGGTAAAATTATGGTAGCAGGACTTACTGAGAACATTGTTAATGAAGTAATAACAGGTAATATCAATAGTACCATGCTAATTATTTACATTGATTATTCTGTAATTGCCCAACATTCCTGAGAGATAATCTTGTTATTCATTATTTTATTGGGAAAAAAAGAGACAGATTTGCTCAGTGTTACAGAACCAAAGAAGCAGAAATAGGACGTGAAACCAGGCCTCCATGAATCTGTCCTGTGCTCTTTTTTTTTCTTTTTTTAAATGTTTATTTATTTTTGAGAGAGAGAGACAGAGCGAGCAGGGGAGGATCAGAGAGAGAGAGAGGGAGATACAGAATCCAAAACAGGCTCCAGGCTCTGAGCTGTCAGCACAGAGCCCAACACAGGGCTCGAACCCACAAACAGTGAGATCATGACCTGAGCCAGAGTCGGCCACTTAGCCGTCGGAGCCCCCCGGGTGCCCCATCTTGTCCTGTGCTCTTAACCACTGTAGTGCTTATTAACCAGGAAGACTCAGGTGTGGTTGGTGAGGCACCCATTCAGTAGATACAAACTGTATGCAGGGACTGTTCTCAGGTCTTTCCTATTAGATCTGGTTTACTCTTTCCAACTGCCAGGTGAGAAAGGTACTGATATTGCCCTCACTGTACACTTGAGGAAATGGAGGAGTTTTGTAACTGTACTGAGCAGTAAGTGTGGGTTAGGGCTGAACGTCAAAAAGCCCATGATTTATCCATTACCCATTATAATGTTTATTTTTTAATTGTTTTAAATTTATTTTTGAGAGGAAGAGCACATGCATACAGGCAGGGGAGGGCAGAGAGAGAGGGAGACAGAGGATCTGAAGAAGTCTCTGCTGTCAGCGTAGAGCCTGATGGGGAGCTTGGAACTTAGGAGCTGTGAGATCATAATCTGAGCCATGAAAGCTCTCCAATAATATACACTTTTTAACGATCCTTTGTTACATCTTAAACTTGTTAGCCAACATGCAAATAGAAATAAGAATCACTTTGTTCACAAACAAAGGCCAAGTGACAAATGGATCAGTTCAAGCATATTTTCTAAATTAAGAGATTCAGGGAATGTATTATTTCCTAGCTATTCAAAGAATCTTCTCTTGAGTTTTCTCAGCAGTGTGTCTTTTAAGGAGAATTTTATTTTCTTTATAACAGATTAAATTGGCTTTACCAATGTCACAATATTTCAGATTTTCAGTTTCAGGAGAAATAATAGTTATCATTTATTTGATGCTTTGTGCATATTTGAGCACTGTAGTGATTTATTACTCTAATAATCCCAACAACTATGAGGTAGATACTCTTATTCCTAAGTGGGTAATTCAGCCTCGAATGGAAATAACTTTCCAGGGGTCTTAAAGCTGGATCAGAAAATGAGAGAGTATAATGTTCTTATTCACATCTTTTCCCTATGACTGAAAGTACTTGGCACATAGTAATGTCTATTGATTGGCATGCAAAGCTGGATTTGAACCCTGATTGGGGTAACTACAAAACTCTATTCCCATTCTGACATCCCCAGTGACTTTCTATGTTTTCTTCACCATACTGCCAAACTCAACACTAAGCCAAATACTGGGGTTACAGGCATGATCAAGAGAGTTTCTAATTTCAACCAATTTTGTCTAACTTGAAAGATGAATAAGTACATTATCTAAGGCAGGAGAAGGAAAAGTGTATTAAAAGCCATTACAAACGTGACAGGTTCTTTGATAAGAACGCTATTCACAGGCTGCTGTGGAGGGACGTTTCCAACCTGATTTGGAGATTTAGAGAAAACTGGAAGAGGCTGAGATCTGAAGGGTAAGTGAGAGTTAGCCAGGCAAACTGGAAGATGGGCTGTCTATTCTAGGTGGAAGAAATAGAAAATAAAGACATCTGGAAGTTTGAAGCATATACATAAAATGTTTGGTTTGTTTACAAGTATTGACCACCTTTGTTAGCTTCCGATCGTTGTTGATCAAAATAGAAGTTGTGCGGGAAAACTTGTGATATCTCTCAGGATATCCCATCCTGTTAAGTCCTATGTATCTGTGATGTCGTACATTTAAGCATTAGTAAGGAAAAGACCCGGAGCATGAAAATAGCATATACTACAGTCTCACAAAGTCTGGATTTCAACTTAGTTCTTGAATCTAAATCCCCATAACTATGAAATGTGATTCTTTGGTCTTTGGGGAAGTTTTTGTTAAGTATGATGTTAATTGCTCTCAACTCGCATAATGCTGCTTAGTCACTCTATGCCATTACATCCTTTGCTGGCCCATATCCCCTTTTGAGAGTGTAAACCTAATGATGAACCAGAATACAAGAATTCAACAGCATTTTATTTTTTAGCTGCTCTGACAAGTCTAGACCAGTGCTTCTCACACTTTTCCACATAAACCTTCCTAAAAGCAGCAACATTCTTGCTGGGTCAATTGTTAGAGCATGTGACTCTTCATCTCAAGGTTGTAAGTTCAAGCCCCAAGTTGGGCCTAGAGCTTTAAAAAAAAACTTTTTATGGGGCATCTGGGTGGCTTAGTTGGTTAAGTGTCTGACTCCTGGTTTCAGCTACAGTCATGATCTCACAATTTGTGAGTTCAAGCCCCACATCCGCCTCAGTGCTGACAGTGTAGAGCTGCTTGGGATTCTCAGTTTCTGCCCCTGCCCTGCTTGCTCACACTCTAAATAAATAAACAAATAAAAAAATTGCTAATATGGGGCGCCTGGGTGGCTTAGTCGGTTAAGTGTCCAACTTTCGCTTAGGTCATGGTCTCGCGGTTCGTGGGTTCGAGCCCCGCGTCAGGCTCTGTGCTGACTGCCAGCTCACAGCCTGGAGCCTGTTTCAGATTCTGTGTCTCCCTCTCTCTCTGACCCTCCCCTGCTCACGCTGTCTCTCTCTCTCTCCTAGAAATAAATAAAACATTAAAAAAAAGAAATTGCTAATAAAAAATAAAAGCAGAGAGCAAAGAATAACCAGAGGTTCTGCGTACACTCATCCCCACCGCCCCAAAAAGGCTACTAGTAGTGCTGGCAGTTTTCTTTAAAGTCTCTTGTTAATTTAAAACGTGATATGGTCTGCGCTGCTTCCTCTGACTCCTATTCCAAATGAATGACATAGGTGCTTTAAGATAGGGGACCCTTAAACTGATTTTAGATAGATCCCTGTCAGCTTCCTGTTTACCCCAGGGTGAAAACGGTTTGTGAAGTGTGAGAGATCTGAGCTAGCCAAGATTAATGATTCTAAGTCTGCCTTTACTTTAGATATCCCATTGAATTCTTTACGTCATTTTGGAACCTTGTTCTGATTGGAAATCTACTACCTCAACCCCTTATTGACAACATTTAGATCTAAAGGCTCCCAGGATTTGGAATCTTTGTTGTATCAGTACATATAAAAATGATCATTATTTCTAGAATCTGATGGTAATTACATCAGTGATTCTTTTTGAGTAAGGTTGACTCAAATATTCTTTTTCTTACATTCAATCTTTAATAACAAAGCCATGTTGCTTGTTCTTTCATGATGTTCATTTCAAGACTGTCTTTGCTGTTTTGCTCAGTTGCCTATATTCCTTTGACTCATTGAAATAAAGATCATTTGGGAAGATAATGATATTCTTCATAAAGAACATAAACATTGTTTTGCAATATCAAATGGGTGCCATTTTTACTTTGGAAAAAGCAAACTGTTTTAATGTTTAGTTTTTTTACTTTTGAAAGAGCGTGAATGAGGGAGAGCACAGGGAGAGGGATGACAGGCTATGAGGCAGGCCTGGTGCTTACAGCAGCAAGTGTGATGCAGAGCTCAAATTCACGAACCATGAGATTGTGACCTGAGCTCAAGTCGGATGCTCAAATGACTGAGCCACTCAGGAGCCCCTGAAAAAACAATTTACTAGGGCGTTTTACATTTACATTACTCATTATACTATGGCATGTTTTTTACTTAAGATCATAAGTTGCATGAAATTACATATTAATTAATGTTTTATGTTTCCTCTAGGTTGTGCACCATCTCCAGGTGCTTATGATGTTACAACCTCAGAAGTATTGAAAGGACCGGTATCCTTTCAGAAATCACAAAGATTTAAAAAACAGAAAGGTAATGGATTCCCAAATAACATAATGGTTATATGATCTCATAAGTTTTAAAGTTATGAATAACAGTATTTAAATTAGAAGATGCCATGGTATTTCTAAAAATGCAAAGCTACAGTTATATTTAAATTTTCTTGTTTGATGAATTTACAAAAGAGTCAACTACAGAAAAATGCTTTGATCATTTCATTGTTGTATAACCAGCAAAGCTAAGCAAGACACTCACATAGATAAATATTTTCCCTTCTGGTAATCAGCTTAACCTTCTGTCAGGGAACATTAGGAAAATCAGAAAAGTATTAGATGTGTCAATACTATTGTGCAACTAATTACTTGGACATATACAGCCAGGGAAAAAATAACTCTATACTGCTTCACTTATAATAAGAAATTTAGAAATTGGATTATGTCTGTGTTTCAAACATGTAAGTACCAACTAAAATCTTTACAATATATTTTTATTGTAGAATCTCAACAAAATCTTAATGTTGACAAAGATGTTACCTTGCCTGCTTCAGCAAGAAAAGTTAAGACTTTGGGATTAAAGGTGAGGAACGCTGATATTCCAGCTGGTTTAGTACTTAAATCATGAAAACATTTCTGAAAGTTAGTTTATTTGACTAGAATGGGTTAAGTGTATAAATTAAGGTGGTAAATCTATAAACTAATAAAAAATATTAACATTAGGACGCTAGCAAGATTTATATTTCTGCCTACATCATTACTAAATATATTGTTTAAATGTATCTGGAGTTCAGAACTACAAAATGGTCTCCACTTTTCCGTCATTTCTCTATGTAGATAAATTAACACCTAGTAAACCTTTAAAAAGTAGGCAGTACTTTGATATATTAGGATCATCATTTGAGTTGTTTTAGTTTATTTGCTTACTTGTGCAGAAGGGTAAATCTTGGTGAAGAAAAAGGAAAAAACATTCTAATGCCTAAAAGATATTTATTTGCTACTCAAACACTGCCAAGGAGTGGTGGGAGACTAAATTCTTAACTTTGTGTTTTGGCTTATGCAACAGCCTATTTATTATTACTGTTTCCATTAGTTCATAAGGCAAGTTGTACTTTCTTAAAGATTTGCAAAGAGTGATTTGTGAAATATGGAAAAGATCCTGAGTTGGGAAACCAAAGCTTAGACTTGTTCATTTATTTAGTGATTATATAAGTTTCTTGTTTTATAATATAGGGCTTCATTATCCGGTATGGAAGTGATTAGCCACATGTGGCTATTGAGTACTTCAAAGTAAAAAGCTAAATTTTTAATACTATTGAATTTTAAGTAACATATAAAAACTGATACTTGATTCTACTGTTGGAAAACTTAAATGTTTTTGGAACAATTTTGGATGTGCATCTTCTTTTTCATCTGTACATTTTATGAAATCTAAATATAGATGGCTATTTCTGATGAAAGTTAAGCATCTGAATTGAGATATACTATAAGTGTAAAATACACAGCAAAGTTTGCAGACCTAGTACAAAACATATAAAATATCTTACTAATAATTTTGTGCTAATGACATGTTGAAATGATACTTTTTTACATTTAGGGTAAAGTAAAATATATTTTTAAAATTTTTACTTTTTGTTTAAAAAAATGTAATGTTTATTTATTTTTGAAAGAGACAGAGCTGAGCTGTCAGCACAGAGTCCGGCACGGGGCTTGAACTCATGAACCGTGAGATCATGACATGAGCCAAAGTCAGACGCTTAACTGACTGAGCCACCCAGGTGCCCCTAAAATTTTTACTTTTTAAATTAACTACTAAAAAAAGTACATATGTGGTTTGTGATCTATTTTATTGGGTAGCAGTAATATAGACAATCTTTTCTTACACAGTGATTTTTTTTTATTTTTTTAATATAACTTATTATTGTCAAATTGGTTTCCATACAACACCTAATGCTCATCCCAACAAGTGCCCTTGTCAATGTCCATCATCCATTTTCCCCTCTCCCCCAGCCCACATCAGCCCTCAGGTTGTTCTCTGTGTTTAAGAATCTCTTATGGTTTGCCTCCCTCCGTCTCTGTAACCTTATTTTCCCCTTCCCCTCCCCCATGGTCTTCTGTTAAGGTTCTGAAGATTTACATATCAGTGAGAACATAGGGTATCTGTCTTTCTCTGCCTGACTTATTTCACTTAGCATAAAAGCCTCCAGTTCTATCCACATTGCTGCAAACGGCCAGATTTCATTCTTTCTCATTGCTGAGTAGTATTCCATTATATAGATAAACCACATCTTCTTGATCCATTCAGTTGATGGACATTTAGGCTCTTTCCATGATTTGGGTATTATTGAAAGTACTGCTATGAACATTAGGGTACATTTGCCCCTATGCATCAGCACTCCTGTATCCCTTGGGTAAATTCCTAGCAGTGCTATTGCTGGGTCATAAGAGAGTTCTATTGTTAATTTTTTGAGGAGACTCCACACTTTTTTCCAGAGGGGCTGCATCAGTTTGCCTTCCCACCAACAGAGCAAGAGGGTTCCTGCTTCTCCACATCCTTGCCAGCATCTATAGTCTCCTGATTTGTTCATTTTAGCCACTCTGACCAGCGTGAGGTGGTATCTCAGTGTGGTTTTGATTTTTATTTCCCTGATGATGAGGGACACTGAGCATCGTTTCATGTGTCTGTTGGCCATGTGGATGTCTTCTTTGGAAAAATGTCTATTCTGCCCATTTCTTCACTGGATTATTTGTTTTTGGGTGTGGAGTTTGGTGAGTTCCTTATAGATTTTGGATGCTCGCCCTGTTTCTGATATGTCATTGATTGTTTCCTTTGCTGTGCAGAAGCTTTTTATCTTGATGAGCTCCCAATAGTTCATTTTTGCTTTTAATTCCCTTGTCTTTGGAGATGTGTCAAGTAAGAAATTGCTGCCGCTGAGGTCAAGGAGGTTGTTTCCTGCTTTCTCCTCTAGGGTTTTGATGGTTTCCTGTCTCACATTTAGGTCTTTCGTCCATTTTGAGTTTATTTTTGTTTATGGTGTAAGAAAGTGGTCTAGTTTCATTCTTCTGCAAGTTGCTGTCCAGTTCTCCCAGCACCATTTATTAAAGAGACTTTTTTCCATTGGATGCTCTTTCCTGCTTTGTCAAAGATTAGTTGACCATACACTTGTGAGTCCATTTCTGGGTTCTCTATTTTATTCCATTGGTCTGTGTGTCTGCTTTTGTCTTACACATTGATTTAAGTAAATACACACACACACACATACAATGGAATATTATTCCGCCATAAAAAAAAAATGAAATCTTCATATTTGCAATAACATAGATAGCTAGAGAAGATAACAATAAGCTGAGTAAGTCAGAGACAGACAGATACCTTATAATTTCATTCATACGTGGAATTTGAGAAACAAAAAAGAAAACGACCAAAGGGAAAAAAGACAATCCAAGAAACAGACTCTTAATTGTAGAGAACAAACTGATGGTTGCCAGAGGGGAAATGGTGGGGAGATGGGTGAAAGAGGTGATAGGAATAAGGATGCATGTGTTCTGATGAGCACCAGGTGATGTATGGAA
The DNA here is from genome assembly GCF_003009895.1 of Hyaena hyaena. Classification (NCBI taxonomy): domain Eukaryota; kingdom Metazoa; phylum Chordata; class Mammalia; order Carnivora; family Hyaenidae; genus Hyaena; species Hyaena hyaena. The sequence continues at coordinate 196,698 of NW_024081732.1, forward strand.
TTGTTGAATCACTATGTTGTACACCTGAAACTACTTGAATTAAAATTTTTTAATAAAATAATTTTTAAAAAGAAATTTCTTGATTTGAATTTCTTGAAGAAACAGTTCTGAAATTTTGAATTAATTATAGAACTCTTAGAAAACTAAATTACATACAAATTTGTGTAAAAGCCCTAAATAATAGGCCTTCCTTGATAGAAAATTCCATCAGGTGGGAAATTAATAAATATGAGACTGACATAGCTGTCCCCTCAACTTAGAAGTATATAAAACGGGTTGCGTTTGATATATTTATCCATTTTCTTCCATTTAACATAGAAAAGATAAATACTCAGTTTGGGGCCATTGTATCAGAAAAGCTGTTGGATATAAAAGAGCAAAAATTATGTGTCTTATTTAGAATGAAGGCATTAAGTACATTAAAACCAATTTATACTGGTGTGCTTGAGTGGCTCAGTCAGTTAAGCATCCAGTTCTCCGTTTTGGCTCAGGTTATGATCTCATGGTTTCATGAGTTCAAGTTTCGCTACGGGCTCTGCGCTGACAATGCAAATCCTGCTTGGGATTCTCTCACTTCTTCCTCTCTCTCTGCCCCTCCCTGGCTCGTGCTGTCTCTGTCTCTCTCAAAAATAAATCAACAGACTTAAAAAAATTTTTTAAATTAGATTACACCATTTTAATTTTTATTTGTGTGTGTGAGAGAGAGAGAGTGTGTATAAACATATATACATTTTTTGGTTCTTTGGGTATCAAAGTTTAAGTTGATTTTTCTTTATAAGATTGTTTTCTTTCTGGGATAGCATAATTAAGTATTTACGATGTATTGCTATTTAACATTAGAAAGAAAGCACTCTGTAGCTTTATTCATAAAGTTCTACTGTTCTTTTCCCTGAACTTATTAGGAAAAGCCTAATAATTTATTGGGGTGAAAACTTAAACCTGAAATATTATGAGATTCAAAGAACCTGTTCCTTCTTTTACCAGATCAGTCTATTACAAAGTGTTTAATAGACTCAGTGAAATGTTTAAAATAGAAATTAACTGTTTGGTAGGCAGCTTCCCTCTACTTGCAAGATGAGATGCTGCCTGATTCATGAATCACTTAATAAAGCCAATTAGATTCTCAAGAAAAAAAGAAAAGGGCACCTGGCTGGCCCAGTCAACAGAGTATGTGACTCTTAATCTTGGGATTATGAGTTTGAGCTCCACTTTGGGGACAGAGGTTACTTAAAGAAAGAGAGAAAGTAAGAATTCAAACTCTTTAATCTTTTCTTATAACTAAAAATCAAATTAGGCTGTGATATATGTGGCCCTTTAATTTATCTCTCTTCTTTGATTTTTAAATAGAAGGAGTCTCAAAAGAATGATAAAGACTTGAAGATACTAGAAAAAGAGGTAAGCAATGCTTTCAACTTAATTGAAAAATAAATGTACTGTAAAATACAAAGAGTGCCTTAGAGTTAAGAGACAGGTATTCTGTTGCAGTTTGGGGAATTGCATAGCGAGGCAGATAAACCATCCAGACCAGCGCCTGCCAGGTGACTGTTCCCTAGCTTCATTAGACATTATGTTTCAGAGCATGGCTGTCAGTGTGGTCTACTGACAGAGTCAAGTTTGTTAGCATTCTAAGGGGCAGATTCACCTCATGAAAACCCATTTCATGAAAAATTGATAACTAAAAATTAATATGTTGATTTATTGCAATTATGCATGTGTCAAATATTTACATTTACTCAATGCACATTCTACTTGTATGCTAATCTATATGTTAAGACAGTGACTAGCTAGAGAATTTCTTAGTGAGCATGAAATCCTAGCAGGTTAGTTGAATTGTGAAAGAGTTGTGCTAATCTGACACATCCTCTGCTCTGTAGGTATATATATGCCTTGTTGATGGAGAAAATAGAGCTGGAGGGTAAACCTGGAGCTATCCTGTCCAATATGGTAGCCACTTACCATTTGAGACTATTTAAATTAAGTAAGAGTAAGAACTCAATAGTTCATCTGCACTAGTCACATTTTAAATGCTCAGTAAGCACTGTAGTGAGTGGCTCCCTTCAAAACAGTACATTTCCACCATGCAGAAGTCTCTACTGAGCACCGCTGACCCAAAGAGCCCACTTACTTCCCTAAGCAGGAGTAAGATGATCACTGCCAGTTTTGCTTTTCTGGCAGTCTTTTTTCCATGTTTCCATTGCTGACCAACTCTTTTTCTAGTGCACATATTCTTTTGACATATTAAAACTTTGCAGTGATTACAGTTAAATGTTGGCTTAGGACCAAGGATATGTCAAGATAACTTTGCAAATCTCTGCCCAGGTTGCTCTGATTCTTTTAGTATTTATTTTAATTATATTGGCCATCATTTTATTGAGGATACATGCCTACAAGGTAGGGCTTAATACATAGAGAGGTGATAACTGAGTCTCAGAGAGAGAACTGGTGAGTGGCACTGCCAAGATCAGAACTAAAAATTTGCATCAGTTTCCTGATCTCTTAGACTAAAGCGGTTTTTGTTTTTTTTTTTTTAGGTTTATTTATTTATTTTTGAGAGGCAGAGTGAGAGAGAGAATCTGAAGCAGGCTCTGTGCTGCCAGCATAGAGCCTTACGTGGGGCTCAATCTTGAGACCATGAGATCGTGACCTGAGCCAAAATCAAGAGTCAGATGCTTAACTGACTGAGCCACCCAGGTGCCCCTAGAATAGGGATTTTTTTTTTTTTTGGACACATAGAGCTCTTTTTATTTAATCCCCACAGTTTTTGTTGTTTGTTTATTTAATTTGAGTTAATTACCAGTATTTAAAAGTAGCATTTCGTGTAAAACAAATTCAAATTTCTGGCTTATGTTGTAAAATTAGAAGATCTGTCAATAGTGTTTCCACATTCCACTACAGGGCAACAATAATGCTAGGGCTTTGCAGGGGTACCTCCTTTAAACTCCTCATTTGCTCTTCAGCCCTCACCTGGCTGTCTTTACTCATGTTATCTGCTTGGCCACATAGGCATTTGAGTGTACAAACCCTTTTTTTTGAAGCTTAATCTTCTTTAACTGCAAAAATGTGATAAAGATAATCTTGGTGTTCCTTTTTCTACTTTGTAATGTTATGCTATAAACGTTGGTTGTACACCAATAATGTAAGCATAGAGAATCTTCTGGTAGGGAACCTTAAAGCTCATTCAATTGCTAGCATCTAGTTCATAGCCATGTATGTACAAATGGTGTTTGATACATTTTTAGTTAAGCAGTTTTGGTTTAAAATACTGAGATTAGGGGTGCCTGGGTGGCTTAGTCGGTTAAGTGTCCGACTTTCGCTTAGGTCATGATCTCGCAGTTCATGGGTTCGAGCCCTGCGTCGGGCTCTGTGCTGACTGCCAGCTCAGAGCCTGGAGCCTGTTTCAGTCTGTGACTCCCTCTCTCTCTGGCCCTCCCCTGCTCACGCTGTGTCTCTCTCTCCTAGAAATAAATTTTAAAAAACATTTAAAAATAAATAAATAAATAAAATAAAATACTGAGATTAGTATCAACACAAAGCCAGTAAGAAAGAATAGGAAATACTTCATGTGACTTAATACAGCTCTGCTGTCTTGATGCTTTTATACCCAACAAATAATCTGTTTTGGTAAATGTTTTATGTGCACTAGGAAAGAATGTATACGTACTTGTTGGTATAGTTTATATAGGTCAGTTCAATATGTTTAAAAGTTTTGTTCAAGTCTTCATCTGTACTGATATTTTTGTCTGCTTATTCTATTAGCTTTCCCATTTCCAGCTTTGCAATTAAGTCCATTTCTCTTTTTACTTCTGTCACTTTTTGCTTTGTATATTTTGAAGTTATTAGGTGCACAACAAATTTAAGATTGTATCTTCCTCTTGAAATGACCTTTCCATTGTAAAATTCTTTATCACTAATAATACTTTCTGCCTTAAATGTTTACTTTCTATAATATTAGTATAGGTATCACAGCTTCTTTTGTTTAATATTTACATGGTAGATCTTTTCTGACCCCTTTATTATTAGTCTTTCTATGTCCTTATATTTAAAGTGCAAATCTTGTATCTTGCAAATCTTGCAAATCTCAGATCATTTTTGTTGAGCCTCAAACACTTCAGCACCTTTTTTCTGCATGCCATTGGCAAATCCTCTCGTAAAACATCGTCATGTCACCTTCAAATTAAAAGGGTATTTTCCATGGGAACAGAATTTTGGATTGGCACTTTTCCCCTTAATTTTAAACAAGTAATTTCATTGTCTTCTGACTTCTACATTTTCTGGTGTCAAGATATGTGGTTTTGATTTTGGTTTTGGTTTTGATCTCATAATTGCAACAAGAGTGGTGTCTTACTGATCATTCCTATTGCAGTGCTTACTACATCCTACCCAGAAGCCCTATTCTGCCTTCTTGAAATATAAAAGTTAGCATTTCAAACTGTAATTTGAGTTCATATAACTAGAACTAGAGAAAAGAAGAACTCTTAAGGTAGAAATACCTTAAAAGTGAATAGTTTAATTACACCTGAAAGCTTCCAATGATTAAAATCCTCTCTTCTTAAAATGTTTACAGACTTTAGGGGCGCCTGAGTGGCTCAGTCGGTTAAGCGTCTGACTTCGGCTCAAGTCACGATCTCACAGTTCGTGGGTTCGAGCCCCGCATCGGGCTCTGTGCTGATAGCTCGGAGCCTGGAGCCTGCTTCAAATTCTGTGTCTCCCTCTCTCTCTGCCCCTTCCCCTGCTCATGCTCTGTCTCTGTCTCAAAAAGAAATAAACATTAAATAAAATAAAATAAAATGTTTACAGACTTTTAAGTACTTAGAGATTTTTAAAACATAAAAATATGAATGTTCAAACAGCTAGTGAAATCAAAATATCCAACAGCATCATGTCACAAAGGTTTTTCTAGAACTTGAATGTTTTATTTTCAGTAGCATCTAGTTACATTGGTGTTGTATTGGTAAATCATTTATCATCTTGTTTCTGTCCAGATTCGTGTTCTTGTGCAGGAACGTGGTGCTCTGGATAAGCGGATCCAGGATCTGGAAGCTGAATTAGAGAAGACGGAGGCCAAGCTAAATGCTGCAGTCAGGGAGAAAACCTCTCTCTCTGCAAGTAATGCTTCACTAGAAAAACAGCTTATTGAATTAACCAGGACTAATGAGCTACTAAAATCAAAGGTATTTGAATCTCATGATAATATTTACAACTGAATAAGTTATAAACATGTTGCTTTTTTTTTTCTTATGTCTTGAGAATTTTAGGCTCTAGTTTAGCCTTTTTCCTTCACCAATGTACTGAAATATTAAGCTGCTTCCAAGAAGAATTATTATTGTCTGTTTTATTATGGTATCTGACACATAAGAAGTGATAAACAAGTTACTTTTTGTTTTAATGTCTGACGTTTTCTCACCCTCCTTCAAAGTCACTCCTCGTAAATAAGGCCATTAATAAACCTTGTAGAATTTATATCTAGAAATCACTCTATAGATCTTTCTCTGAAATAAATAATAGCATGACAACAGGCTTCCATTTCAAATCCTTTTGGGATTGAAGTGGGAAGTGAATATATTTGTGGATTAAATGTGTTTAATAGATAAATTCTATTTAATATTTTATTTAATATTAATATACTAACAGATCTTTAAGGATATAACTTGGTCATCTACTTTTGTCAGAAGTTAAAGGAGACTGTAAATCACTGTTCAGTTTAATAGTAGTCATTTATTCAGAGCCTGTAATGTGCTGAGCTCTTTGACTAAGGATGCATAAGAAATCAAACTTGGGGAAGAAAGCAGATTCCTGGGCCCCATCCTGGGAGATTCTGATTTAATAGGCCTGGGATGGACTGTATAGTCTATGTATTTTAAAAATAGGCTGGGCAATTTAAATGCATTTTGTTAAGCAAGCACATTTTATAAAATCTTCTCTGAGAAGCTTGTTTTAGAGGCTTGCAGTGGACAGCATGTAGAGGTAGGTAACTACCCAAGCAGGTTTAAAATGTAAGCAGGAAGGGGCACTTGGCAGGTTAAGTTGGTGGTGCTTGCAACTCTTAATATCAAGGTTATGAGTTCGAGCCCCACAGTGTGTGTGTGTGTGTGTGTGTGTAGAGATTACTTAAAAATAAAATTGTTAGCTGTGTGTGTGTGTAGAGATTACTTAAAAATAAAATCATTAGCTGGGGCGCCTCAGTGGCTCATTTGGTTAAGCATCTGACTTTGGCTCAGGTAATGATCTCACAGTTAGTGAATTCGATTCTTGCATCAGGCTATGTGCTGACAGCTCACAGCCTGGAGCCTACTTTGCATTCTGTGTATCTGTCTCTCTCTGCCTCTCCCCCAGTCATGCTATCTTTCTGTCAAAAATAAATAAATATTTTTTAAAATTTGTTTTTAATAGAATCTTTAGAAAAAGTAATATAAAAATAAATATTAAAAAATTGTTTTAAATAAAATAGAATCTTTAGAAAAAGTAATATAAAAATAAATATAAAAAATGTTCTAAATAAAATAGAATCTTTAGGAAAAGTAAAATAAAAATAATTAATTTAAAAAATTAAAATAAACCGGAAAGTCATATTAATCAAAAAAAGGAACAAAAACAGTAGTAATATAGAACAAAATCAGTAATCCTGATGTGATCAAAGGCATTTTCTCTGCCAGAATATGTTGTAGGTAAATTATAGTCCTAATAATAGAATAATCAATATTTATGTGATTCTATGTAGGATCTAGTAGAATATATTTCTAAATATTTTTATTATATGTTCCTTGTACTTAGTTTTCTGAAGATGGTAACCAGAAGACTATGAGAATTCTAAGCCTTGAATTAATGAAACTTAGAAACAAGAGAGAAACAAAGATAAGGGTGAGTGTTACTTTTGATGAGTTTGCTATGTCTGGATCTGGAGATCTGAGTTATTTCTCCTTTCCTAACACCTGTTTTTGTGGTGTAGGGTATGATGGCTAAACAGGAAGGCATGGAGGTGAAGCTGCAGGTCACTCAGAAGAATCTTGAGGAGTCTCAGGAGAAAATAGCACAACTGGAGGGAAAACTGTGAGTGCCTAAAAAGAAAGAGAAATTGTTAACTGTAACTAATTCTTGACTGACCTCTCTCACCTCTCTCTTGTTTACTGAGACTTAAACTTCCTTCATACTTCTCTCATTCTCTCCCTGCTTGCCTTATTTCTCTTCTTCAGCTGAGCCCTGATCATTCCCATTTAACGCTGAAAAGATGTATAAATATATTACTTGTGTCCATCTTTTGTATAAATGATGAGGAAAGGCCTCCTCATTTTTGTAGTGGCATCGTCTTATGGAGGTGGTAGACCAAAACTGAGGAATATTGGTATAAGAAAGCTGTGATTAATATACAATCCTAGCTTTCTTTTTGTGACTGAGCTGTAAGTTACCTACAAAAAATATATAGATCATAAGTATTCAGTTTGATGACTTTTGACAGTTGTGTACACCTCTAATCACCCTACAAACAAGATAGAGAACATTACCATCCTCTCAGAAAATTCCTTTCTGCCCCTTCCTGCTCCCCTGCCCTTCCCTATTATGAGGACCCCAACCTGTGAAGCTACTTTGTGACTTTCATCATCATAAATTAGTTTGGCCTTTGGGGGAGATGTTTATCACAGTGTGTGTGTGTGTGTGTGTGTGTCCTCTTTTGTTTAACATAGTATTTTAAGATTCCTCTATACTCTATTTTTGAGTAGTATTCCACTGTCTGAATATACCTCCATTTATTTACTGTTCCTCCATTGGTCATTATTTGGGTTTCCAGTTTTCTGACTGTTTTGAATAAGACTGCTATGTATGTCTTTTTGTGGTTGTAAGTTTTTATTTCTCCTGAATGAACATCTAGGATTGGAATATGTGGGCCATAGGGATAGTGTAGTATATGTGTAAATTGTTAAAAACAAAACAAAACAAAAACTCCGAAGTGGTTGGATGAACCATTTTATAGTCCCACTTAGCATTGTGTGGTAAGTGCGACCATTCCACATCTCCAAGGTTTGATATTGTAAGTCTGTTTGATTTAGGCCTTTTAGTAGGTAGGGAATGGTATCTCATTTATAATTTTGTTGTCTAAGGGCCAAGCTTCACTTTGAGTGCTCACTGACCATTCATATATATCCTTTTGTAAGGTGTCTATTTAACTTTCTTGCTCAGTTTTTAAATTGAGTGGTTTGGAGGAGGTAAACACGTTAAGTAATTGCATAGAAAGCAACCTGGAACAAAGGCTTTATAGCACACAAAATGCTATTTTATATGTGCGATGGGTAGGGAAACCAGGAATGCTACACGAAAGACCATTTCTAACACTTGGGAGTGTTATAGGTGATAATTTTCATCATCATAGCCCTTTTATCAGAATTTATTTGGAAAGCATTCTCCACTGTTAAAAAAAAAAAAAAAAACCTTCAGTTTCTTATTTGCATATACTAAATTGTCAACTTGAGAATTTACAGAAAATAAGAATTAAAAATTTAGAATCTAGAGATAGCCTATCTGATATAGCAGTATCTGGTACAGAATAAGCATTATGTGTGATTACTCTGTGTATTCATATATGCAATTCTTTTCAGTGTTTCAATAGAGAAGGACAAGATTGATGAAAAATCTGAAACAGAAAAACTCTTAGAATACATCGAAGAAATTAGGTAATATGAATAGTAGTTTTTTTTTTAAATATAGCTTATTGTCAAGTTGGTTTCTATACAACACCTAGTTCTCATCCCAACAAGTGTCTCCTCCATGCCCATCACCCCCTTTCCCTTCTCCCCCACCCCTCATCAACCCTCAGTTTGTTCTCACTATTTAAGAGTCTTTTATGGTTTACCTCCCTCCCTCTCCTTAACTATTTTTCCCCTTCTCCTCCCCCATGGTCCTCTGTTAAGTTTATCCTGTTCCACATGTGAGTGAAAACATATGGTATCTGTCCTTCTTTGCCTGACTTATTTCACTTAGCATAACACCCTTGAGTTCTATCCGTGTTGCTACACATGGCCAGATTTCATTCTTCTCTCATTGCCATGCAGTATTCCATTGTATAGATAAACCACATCTTTTTGATCTGTTTGTCAGTTGATGGACATTTAGGCTCTTTTCATGATTTGGGTATTGTTGAGAGTGCTGCTATGAACATTGGGGTACATATGCCCCTATGCATCAGCACTCCTGTATCGCTTGGGTGAATTCCTAGCAGTGCTATTGCTGGGTCATAGGGGAATTGTTAATTGTTAACCTTTTGAGGATTCTCCACACTGTTGAATAGTAGTTTTAAATTGGACCTTATTTTGTTAAGTGGTGATCAATATACTATTTTCATCCTTTAAGGGTTAATTTTCCCTATGCCTAAATCATGTGCTATTCAAAATAATCTGTTTTACTGCAGTTGTGCATCAGATCAAGTAGAAAAATACAAGCTAGATGTTGCCCAGTTAGAAGAAAATTTGAAAGAGAAGAATCATGAAGTTTTCAGCCTTAAGCAATCGCTTGAGGAAAATGTTGCTATACTTTCTAAACAAGTTGAAGACCTGAACACTAAGTGTCGGCTGCTTGAAAAAGAAAAAGGTATTTAAATGAGTAGCATGTATAGTATGTAAGGACTGTACTGCTATATTAAAACAAGTTTTTTTTTAATTTATTGTCAAGTTAGCTAACATACAGTGTAGTCTTGGCTTCAGGAGTAGATTCCTATGATTCATCACTTAAATACAGCACCCAGTGTTCATCTCAACAAGTGCCTTCCTTAATGCCCATCACCCACCTCCCCTACCCCTCTACCCTCCACTCCAACAACCCTCATTTTATTCTCTGTATTTAAGAGGGTTTTTTTTTAATTACGTAAAAAACATTAAAATCCTATTCTCCATATGAGAATTTTTGTCTTTTATAATGCTAGTTTTCTGTCTATTTCAATATATTGCTTGTGTTAATTGAAATGTATACAGTGGTGCAGTTCTTGACTTCCCCATTGGGTGGCCATTTAAAATGAGAAGATATGTGGGGCGCCTGGGTGGCTTAGTCGGTTAAGAGTCCGACTTTCGCTTGGGTCATGGTCTCACGGTTCGTGGGTTCGAGCCCTGCGTCGGGCTCTGTGCTGACTGCCAGCTCAGAGCCTGGAGCTTGTTTCAGTCTGTGACTCCCTCTCTCTCTGACCCTCCCCTGCTTACGCTGTCTCTCTCTCTCTCCTAGAAATAAATAAAACATTAAAAAAAAAAAATTTTTTTTTAAATAAAAAAAAAAATGAGAAGATATGTATTGAGCTAGATGTGGAAGTTTTATTACATACCATAGAATATGCACTTCATTTTATATAGTAAATGATACAAACTACAGAATTAATGTTTTGGCTTTATTTGGAAATACTAGATCTGTATGTCATGCTAATAGCAAAAAATGGGTATATGGAAATCCAGTTTCTTAAAGTTAGTATCTAAATATAGCATTTTTCACTTTTATAGAAGACCTCATCAACAGGAGTAGAAAACAAGATGAAATTCTGAATTCTGAAGTGCAGAACTTAAAGGAGGAACTTATTCTTGAAAAGGAAGAACATGAAAAGTTACGACAAAAAGAATTGCAAATTGATTCACTTCTGCAACAAGAGAAGGTAATATACTCCAATTAAAAAATAAAAACTTTTGCTTGTCATGTCATACATTTCCCCATGTATCAGAAAACCTTTAAATATCATGTATGTCCTTCCATCCAATAATTCTATTTTTAAAATCTTATCTTGAGGAAACAGTCATGTATATGCTATTTAGCCACACAGATGTTCATCACATTATTGATGAGATGAAAAAATTATAAGAAACTAATAAACCAAAATAATAAAATTGTTTAAAAATATTTTCTGGCACATTCTTGTGTTAGATTACTACTTAGGCATTTACAGTTATGTTGTAAAATAGTGTCTAAATGCATGTGAAACAAAATTGACAAATTTTTAAAATCTAGATTACATAAAAAATATTTTATGTGAGAAAAAAGTTTACTAAAAAAATGAGCATAGGATGGAAACTTATAATTCTCAGAAGTAGAAATGCAGATAATATGTAAACACGAATACTCTACCTTACTAATAATCAAAGAAATGGAAATATTTTTTTTCCCTTACAAGAATGGCACAAATTAAAGCATTTGATAATAGGGGCACCTAGGTGGCTCAGTCGATTAAGCGTCTGATTTCACGGGTGGTGAGATCAGACTCTGTGACGAAAGCATGGAGCCTGCTTGGGATTCTCTCTCTCCCTTGCTCTCTACCTCTCCCCCACTCATGTGTACTTGCGTACACAGGCACACACCTTTGCTTTCTATCTCAAAATAAACATTTAAAATATGTGATAAAATATAGAACACATTAGTGAGAGTGGAGCAATCAAGTAAATGCACTGATGTGAAATATTACGTTGGGCAGCCTGCAACAACTGAAGGAATTAAATAGATCTATATATACTGACTTGAAGATCTCAACTATTTTTAGGATTTTTTAAATGTCCTTTATGTAAATAGTATATATTATTTATATTATATATTTTTTAGGTATATAAATGTGTAAAAAAGACCAGAAGGCATACATATGAAAACTAATGGTTATCTCTACAATGAGGAAACTAAGATTGGGGTGGGTTGTACTTAGAGACATTTTTCACTTTATTTGGGTACTTTTTGTTTTTCGTTATTTTTTGCCCCATCCAGTCCCACAATTACAGTTACTGTTGGCAGACCTTTCAAATGTTTTTTTTTGTATCTTAATATTTAAGAGATGTGTCTCCTAAATGCATTATTAGGAATGTAAATGATGGAGAGAATGCTTATTTACCATGACCATTCTTTTAAAAAAAATTTTAATGCTTATTTATTTTTGAGAGAGAGAGAGGCAGAGTGCTAGCAGGGGAAGGGCAAAGAGAGGGAGACACAGAATCCGAAGCAGGGTCCAGCACAGAGCCCAACACAGGGCTCAAACTCACAAACCACGAAGTCATGACCTCAACCAGTCAGATTCTTAATGGACTGAGCCACCCAGGAGCCTCATACATTGACCATTCTTTTTAAAGTCCCTGTTTTCTTTCATAGAATGTTCTGAGCACATCTACATCACATTTTCGTTTTGGTTTTGGTTTTTGATTGAGGTATAACTGACATACGACATTATATAAGTTTCAGGTATATAACATAATAATTCAACCTTTGTATAAATTGCAAACTTTTTACCACGATAAATCTAGTTAGCATCTATCACCATATAGAATTATAAAATTTTTTTCTTCTGAGGAGAGTATTTAAGACTGTCTTAGCAACTTCCACAGTACAATACAGTATTGTTAACTATAGTCACCATGCTGTAAATACATTACAGTCCATGGCTGAAGTATTTTATAACTGGAAGTTTATACCTTTTGACTTTTTCACCCATTTTACCCACAACCACTTCTGGCAACCACCAGTCTGTTCTCTATGGTTGGGTTTTTTGTTTGTTTCCAGATTTCACATGTAAATCATATAATATTGATCTTTCTTTGTCTGATTTGTTCCACTTATTATAATGCCCTCAGAGTCCATCCATAGCATCACAGATAACAAGATTTCCTTTTTTGTGGCTGAATATTATTCAATTTGTGTAAATATATACCATGTTTTCTTTATTCATCCATCCATCAGTAGACATTTAAGTTTCTTCAATATCTTGGCTATTGTAAATAATGCTTTATGAACATTGGGTGCATATATCTTTTCAAGTTTTTATTTTCATTTTCTTCAGATAAGTACTTAAAAGTGGAATTACTGGATTGTATGGCAGTACTGTATTTAATTTTTTGAGGAACATTCATGCTCTTTTCCATAGTGACTGCACCAATTGACATTCCCACCAACAGTGCACAACCATTCACTTTTCTCCACATCCTTGCCAACACTTACTGTTTCTTGTCTTTTTTTTTTCCAAGTAATCTCTGTGGGGCTCAAACTCATGACCCCAGATCAAGAGTCACATGCTCCACTAACTGAACCAGCCACACACCCCTATTTCTTGTCTTTTTAATAATAGCCATTCTGGTATGAGGTGAATCTCCTTATGGTTTTGAATTGCATTTCCCTGTTGATTAGAGATGTTGAGCATCTTTTCATGTACCTGTTGGCCATCTGGATGTTTGGAGAAATGCCCGTTTACATCCACTACCCAGTTTTTAATCACAGTTGGGTTTTTTGCTTTTGAATTGTAAGAGCTCTTTATATATTTTGGTTATAAGCCCTATCTGTCCTATCTGATATATGATTTACAAATATTTTGTCCCATGTAAGTAAGCTACATTTTCATTTTCTTGATGGATTCTTTTCCTGTGCAGAAGCTTTTTTTAAAAATGTTTTTAAAGTTTATATAAATATTTTTTTTAATGTTTACTTTTGAGAGAGAGAGAGATTAGGGTGCGAGTGCAGGAGGGGCAGAGAGAGAGAGAGGCAGACCCAGAATCTGAAGCAGGCTCCAGGGTCTGAGCTGTCAGCACAGAGCCCGATGCGGGGCTGGAACCCATGAACCACAAGATCTGACCTGAGCCAAAGTTGGAAGCCTAACTGACTGAGCCACCCAGATGTCCCAGCATTTATATATTTTTGAGAGAGAGAGTGAACAGGAGAGGGGCAGAAAGAGAAGAGGGAGAGACACAGAATCCAAAGTAGACTCCAGGCTCTGAGGCGTCAGTACAGAGCCCGACGTGGGGCTCGAACTCACGAGCCATAAGATCATGACCTGAGCAGAAGTCGGATGCTTAACCGACTGAACCACCCAGGTGTCCCCAGAAACTTTTTAGTTTGATGTAGTCCCACTTGTTTATTTTTGCCTTTGTTTCCTTTGCTTTGGTGTTCTATCCAAAAGATCACCAAGATCAATGTCAAGAATCTTACTGCCTTTGTTTTCTTCTAGGAGTTTTATGGTTTCAGGTCTTACATTCAAGTCTTTAATACATTTTTACTTAATTTTTGTGAAAAGTATAAGGTAGTAATCCACTTTCATTCTTTTGCTTGTGGTTTTCCAGTTTTCCCAGTACCATTTATTGAAGAAACCGTTTATTTTTCACTCCTTTATCATAAATTAATTGGCTGTATATGTTTCTTGTTTCTAGGCTCTATTCTGTTCTGTTGATCAATGTGTCCGTTAATATGCCAACATCATACTATTTTGAGTGACATAGTTTGAAATCAAGGAGCATGATACCTCCAACTTTGTTCTTCTTTCTCAAGATCACTTTGGCTATTCAGGGTCTTTTGTGTTTCCATATGAATTTTATTTTATTCCATTGTTCTTTCTGTGAAAATTCTCATTTTGATAGGGATTGCAATGAATGTATAGATTGCTGTGTTTGGATGGATATTTTAACAATATTAGTTTTTTCAATCCATGGGCACAGAATCTCTGTTTGTGTCTTCTTCAATTATTTTAATGTTAGAACTTTTTCCCAGTATTGATATATTTGTGTATTATGTAACTTTATGTTTTTAACGTTTATTTATTTTGAGAGAGCGAGAGTAGGGGAAGGGCAGAGAGAGAGAGAGAATCCCAAGAAGGCTCTGTGCTGACAGCACACCACCACTGTGGGGCTTGAACTCACTAACCATGAGGTCATGACCGGAGCTGAACTTGAGAGTCAGAACATTTAACAGACTGAACCACCCAGGTGCCCCTGTATATTACATAACTTTAAAATATATTTATATACTGTCGAAATCATAGTACGCTTTTTCTATGTTCTCATCTGAGAAAAATATATGCTATAAGTCCATTTTAGAATATAATTTTAGTTTTATAAGAAGTGTGTCAGTGTATGTTGCATAGAAAAAAGACGGAAATAACATTTACCACATTGCTAACAAAATGCAGGATATAATCCATGACAACATCCAGGTGATATCCATATTTTCAAGGATATTTTTTGAGGCTCTTGAATTTAGTGTTTATACTTTATTTTCTGTACTTCTTTTTTTTCTCCTTAGTAAAAACCTCTTGATGCCATTTCATATTATTCTGGTGGTTTTCTATTTGGATGTAGGAATTGTCCTCCAGTCTTCAACAGAAGCTAGGTTCTTTTCAAGAGGAAATGATGAAAGAGAGAAATCTCTTTGAGGAAGAATTAAAGCAAACACTGGAAGAGCTAGATAAATTACAGCAAAAAGAAGAACAAGCTGAGAGACTGGTCACACAACTGGAAGAGGAAACAAAATCTAGAGCTGAAGAACTGAAACTCCTAGAAGAAAAGCTGAAAGGGTTGGTATCAATAAGACCTCATACATAACATGACTTCTGATGTTAAAATGTGCTTTCCAGTACATTCTCTGAGCATTCTCACTTCAGTCATGTGAGTAAGTGAGGCTGGAATTATTTTACAAATAAGGAATAGACTCAGAGCGGTAAAGTATACCCATAGAAGGGCACCTGGGTGACTCAGTTGCTTAAGCATCTGACTCTTGATTTTGGCTCAGGTCATGATCTCATGGTTTGTGAGATTGAGCCTGGCATTGGCTCTGTCCATGCAGAGTCTTTTTGAAATTCTCTCTGCCCCTCCACCCCCACCTCTCTGAATATAAATAATAAATTTTTATTATTTATTTATTATTTATTATAAATAAATAAAATTCAAAAAAAATAAGTATACCCATAGGATGTGCATACAAACAAGTATTACAGCAAAAACTAGAAGCTATACTATTTTTTCTTAATGTTTTTTTTTTTAATTTTTTTTTTAATGTTTTATTTATTTCTAGGAGAGAGAGAGAGAGAGACAGCGTGAGCAGGGGAGGGTCAGAGAGAGAGGGAGTTACAGACTATGAAATAGGCTCTAGGCTCTGAGCTGGCAGTCAGCATAGAGCCCAATGCCGGGCTCGAACCCACGAACCGCGAGATCATGACCTAAGCGAAAGTCGGATGCTTAACCAACTAAGCCACCCTGGCACCCCAATGTTTGTTTATTTTTGTGAGAGAGAAAGGAAGGGCATGAGTGAGGAAGCAGCAGAGAGAGAGGAAAACAGAATCCGAAGCAGGCTCCAGGCTCTGAGCTGTCAGCACAGAGCCTAATGTAGGGCTCGAACTCACAAACCTTGAGATCATGACCTGAGCTGAAGTCAGATGCTTATCCGACTGAGCCACCCAGGCACCCCTGCCCTTTCTTTTTTATAATGCAAGAGGTTTAATTTAAAAGGCTTTTATTAAACAAACCCAAAGTTTGGGGTTCCTTTACTGCTCTTATGTTGTCTAAAATTATTGGACATATGCATTGTAGCAATAACAGATTTAGAAATAAAGCTAGGAATCCCATCTTTTAGTAAGAAACACTTCCACTTTTTCCCTATGTGTACATCAGTTCACATAGCATAAGTTATACCTTTAATTATCTTTCATGAGGGAGCACAAATACTCAGAAGTAGCAATGAAAACAAAATGAGAAAAAAAAACAACCGAACCTGGGCAACATTCAAAAATAAGAACTTTAAGAGATCTTGGGCTTTTCTTTTTTCTTTCTTTTTTTCTTTTTTAAAGTAAGCTCTACACTCAACGTGGGACTTGAACTCACCACCCCAAGATCAAGAGTCACATGCTCTACTGACTGAGTCAGCCATGCACCCCTCCAGCTTTTCTTTTAATGCTATTTCCATATTATTTTCATCACATTATGCATATTCTCCACTACATTTATTTAGATTAAAATATCCAAGTGGATGGGCATCTGGGTGGCTCAGTCGATTAAGCATCCAACTTCAGCTCAGGTCACGATCTTCCAGTTTGTGGGTTTGAGCCCCGTATGGGACTCTGTGCTGACAGTTCAGAGCCTTGAGCCTGCTTCAGATCCTGTGTCGCCATCTGTCTCTGTCCCTCTACCGCTTATGTCTGTGTCTCTCTAAAAAAATAATAAACATTTAAAATTTTTTTCCTTTTAAATATCCTAGTGGATTCTTGAGTTCAAATTGTATCTAAAATAATTACGTTATTTGACTCCTTAAGATTTCATCCCTCGGGGCACCTGGGTGGCTCAGTTGATTAACCAACCGACTTCTGCTTGGGTCATGATCTCGCGGTTCATAGGTTCGAGCCCCACATCAGGTTCTGTGCTGGCAGCTCAGAGCCTGGAGCCTGTTTCAGATTCTCTATCTCCCTCTCTCTCTGCCCCTCCCCGCTCATGCTCTGTCTCTCTCTGTCTCAAAAATAAATAAACTATATAAAAAATTTCTTTTAAAAAAAAGATTTCATCCCTAAAGATAACTTGTAGCAAGGAAACAAGAACTGTACATGAGTCTACAGGATTGTAGTATATCTCACAGCTGTGTATCTGTCTCCCGTTGGATACTTTTGTTAAAATCTTTTTTTAGTTTTCTTGTGGTGATAAGTGATAGAAAGGATGCAAAGGTTTTATATATGCCTGAGCAGTACCAAAGTATTCTTAGGGAATTGTTCTATACTGGAGCCAGTCTCAAGGAACAGGCACTTTAAGAAACTGAGCAGATGATACCAGTTTCAGGGAGGAAAGAAAGTTGAGATAATCATTTATTCAACTCAAGGAATTCAGTGCAGAGGTCAGGAGATAAGGATTTTATTGCTGTCTCTGTTAATTAGCTATGTGATTTTAAGCAAGACAATTCTAATTTCTTTAATATTCTTTCATCAGATATAAAATAAACAGGTTTTAATAACATAATCTGTAAGGTCCCTTCCAGACTGAAATCTTGTCATAAGAGAAAAACTAAAAAAATTGAAAATGATTTCTCTTGGGGCAGGGAAGAGAATATTTTTATTATAAATCCTTTAGTACTGTGTGATTACTTTTAGCTGTTGGTGTGTGGTTTTTTTTAATTTTTTTTTTAATGTTTTATTTATTTCTGAGAAAGAGACAGGCAGCGTGAGCAGGGGAGGGTCAGAGAGAGAGGGAGACACAGAATCGGAAGCAGGCTACAGGCTCTGAGCTAGCTGTCAGCACAGAGCCCAACACGGGGCTCGAACCCACAAACCGTGAGATCATGACCTGAGCCAAAGCTGGACACTTAACCGACTGAGCTGCCTAGGCGCCCTTGGTGTATGTATTTTTTTAATCCCATACTCATTACAGAAGGAATTTTATTAGCTCCATTTATTTTATCTGTGTCTCACTTAGCCTTTAAGCGAATAAAGCTTCTTATTTATAGTCCTTAGTTCTATATGTTCTTTAAAAGGTCTCTTATAAGCTCATGTCCTTGTCTAAAAAATGTTATCACTATTTTGATAATATATAATTTAATATTTCAAAAACTTTGAGGTTTGTAATATATAGGAATAAAGATGACTTAAAAGATAAATTGTTTATGAAAATACCAAGGAATTTATTGAATCTTTAAAAATAATAACAAATATGTGGATTACTGAAATAATCAAAATAAATTTACTTAGCTCTAAGGGAACCTGGGTGGCTCAGTTACTTAAAAGTCCAACTTCAGGGGCGCCTGAGTGGCTTAGTCGGTTAAGCGTCCGACTTTCGCTTAGGTCATGATCTCGCGGTTCGTGGGTTTGAGCCCCGCGTCGGGCCCTGTGCTGACTGCCAGCTCAGGGCCTGGAGCCTGTTTCAGTCTGTGACTCCCTCTCTCTCTGACCCTCCCTTGCTCACACTGTCTCACTCTCTCTCTCCTAGAAATAAATAAAACATTAAAAAAATATTTAAAAAAAAAAACAAAAAAAACCACTTAGTGTTTCTTAAATGCAGAGACACTTTATTCAATCAACCAGCTTTTTAACTGGTAATTTTTCACATTCTTTTTCCTTGGCTGCTGCCTTAAGAGTGTTTTAGAGTCTTTTTACTTTCTTGTTTAAAAAAATGCTTACACTACATACATAAGTGCATATAGTATCAAAAGATAAATTCAGAAATGAGTAAATTAGGATGAAAATGAAAGTATAATAAGCATGCTGTTAGAAGCAGGTCATGAAGTTAGATCTGAGGTGTCCAGTAGTTTACGCAAAGATAAAGACATTGGACACATGATCACAGTTCAAAGGTAAATACTAACCTCTTTCTTAGAATGATGATTTGTAATTAGCCTTTCATCTTTTAATTTTTCTTTAGGAAAGAAGCTGAACTAGAGAAAAGTAATGCTGCTCACGCTCAAGCCACCCTGCTTTTACAGGAAACGTATCAGAGTACAGTGCAAAACCTTGGAGATGTTACTGCTCAATTTGAAAGGTATTTTTATTGGGAGCCTACACTCTCAAATATAATATGAGTGGGGAAAGGTGCTTATCTAGCAATATCTGAAAGAGCAATCACACAAATAGATGGTTGGTTTTACTGTAGATTCCTTAATGACCAACCATAAATGGGCATTTAGGGTTACCTGGTAATCCTATGATTAGAAATTCCTTTTCCTGCCATCCGCTTCAAATTTCATGAACTCTCAAACCTTCGGGCACTTCTGTCTTATCTCCTGACACCATTGTTTTCCTCATGAAGAATTCTAAAGCTTTTGTCTCATTACCTTGCCTGTAAACACACCTGCATTTATGCTCATCCTGTCTTCCCACCTGTTAAAGGAGAAGTGACATCATATTCCACTTATCCTTTATAGCCTTTACTGGATTTTTTCCTATCTGTATTAAAACATGTTCATGTTCATTTATCTTTGTTTTTTGTTTCGGTTTTTTTTTTATTTCTGAGAGACAGAGAGAAAGACAGCATGAGCAGAGGAGGGGCAGGGAGAGAGGGAGACACAGAATCCGAAACAGACTCCAGGCTCTGGGCTATCTGTCAGCACAGAGCCTGACGCGGGGCTCAAACCCACAAATTGTGAGATCATGACCTGAGCTGAAGTCGGACGCTTAACCGACTGAGCCACTCAGGCGCCCCTGTTCATATATCTTTGAAATACATAAATCCTAGGGTTGCCTGGGTGGCTCAGTCATTTAAGCATCTGACACAGTTTTGGCCCAGGTCATGATCTCATGGTCTTGAGATTGAGCCCCATGTGGGACTCCGTGCTTTGTGCAGAGCACAGAACCTGCTTGGAGTTGTCTCCCCACTTCTCCCTCTGCACCCCCTCACTTGCATGCACATGTGCATGCACACTTTATCTCTCTCTCTCTCAAAATATACACATAAATTTACAAAAAAAAAACTTAAAAAAATAATAAAGTAAAATAAAATATATAAATTTTATTCACTCCTTTGACAACCCCCCCACTTCCTTCTGCAGCTATCCAGCAACACCTCTCACTCCCAACCCCCTTTTTTAATCCAAAATTCTACTCATCTTTATAGCTCATCTAAATAGAAGAGTCTCTACACCCATTGTATCCACATCCTCACTTCCTATCCCATCCACTTATTATTTTCCCTTTAAAAAAAAGTTTATTTGTGGGGGAACTATAAATTGCAGAGGATAGTTTAAGAAATGTGTATGCATCTTGCACCAAGAGCATATTAATATGAACATTTTTGTTTACTACTTTAGATTGTTTCAAGAGGAGGTCTCTTTCTTGTATCTGTTTTAGTATATTTAATAAATATGAAAGATAAACATTTACATAAATTATAAAGCATAAAGATAAAATCAACAAGTATGAGACCATAAAAGACAAGCCAACCCGTAAGCCAAAAGATTCAACAACTTGGTATCTCTATAAGGGAGTCCCTTCACCATCTGCATGCATTCCACTAACAGATCACACCATCTCAGAGCCTCCATTTATAATTGCCTCGCTTTTTTTCTGTGTATAGTTTTATAACATGTATATCCATACAAATAATATTTTATGTAACCCTGCTTTTTTGTTGAACTTGAACTTGGCCAAAAAATGACATCATGGTGTACGTAATTTCCTGAGACTTGTCTTTTTTAATCTGCAATATGTATGTTTCTAGAATTGAATCATATTGTTGACTGAGGTTATAGTTTGTTCGGAGTAGCTGCTGTAGAATATTCGATTTTATTAGTACACCACAACTTACCCATTCTCAATTTGGACTTCCAGGTTGTTTTCTTTTTTTGTTGTTTGTTTCATCATAAGTGCAAGCCCCATCCTCTACTTCCCCCATACACCTTCACCAACTTAACCCTCTGGTAACCATCAGCTTGTTCTCTATAATTAAGAGTCTGTTTCTTAGTTTATCTCATTTATTTCTCTATTTTTTTGGGCTTGTTTGTTTCTTAAATTCCACATGTGTGATTATAAAGTACTTGTCTTTTTCTGACTTATTGAACTTAGCATTATACTCTCTAGTTCTATCCATGTTGTTGGAAATAGCAAGATATCATTCTTTTTTTCTGGCTGAGTAATATTCCTGAGTGTGTGTGTGTGTGTCTAGATATATATACACCGCATCTTCTGTATTCATTCATGTGTAGATACTTGTCATTTCTTGTGTTATTTTGATGTTAGCCATTCTGACAAGTGTAAGGTGATATCTCACTGTAGTTTTGATTTGCATTTCTCTGATGGTGAGTGATGTTGAGCATGTATTTGTTGGCCATGTGGATATCTTGTTTGGGGAAATGTCTGTTCATGTTTTCTGCTCATTTTTTAAATTGGACTATTTGGTTTTTGGATATTGAGTTGTATCAATCCTATATATATATTTCAGATACTAACCCTTCCTCAGATATGTACTTTGTAAATATCATCTACTATTCAGTAGTTTGCCTTTTAGTTTTGTTGACTGGTGCCTTCACTTGAAGTGCCAAAACTTTTTATTCTGATATAGTCCCAATCATTTATTTTTGCTTTTATTTCCCTTGCCTCAGGAGACACACCTAAAAAAATGTTGCTATAATCAATGTCAGAGAGATTAACTCTGTGCTCTCTTCAAGGATTTTTATGGTTTCAGGGGCGCCTAGGTGACTCAGTAGTTAAACGTCCGACTTCGGCTCAGGTCATGATTTCACAGTTTGTGGGTTTGAGCCCCGCGTCAGGCTCCGTGCTGACAGCTAGCTCAGAGCCTAGAGCCTGCTTCAGATTCTGTATCTGCCTCTCTCTCTGACCCTCCCCTGCTCACACTGTCTCTCTCAGAAATAAATTTTAGAAAACGTTAAAAAAAATTTTTTTAAAGGATTTTTTATGGTCAGGACTCACATTTAGGTCTTTAATCCATTTTGAATTTATTTTTTGTGTATGGTTAAAGAAAGTGGTCAAGTTTCATTCTTTTGCATGTAGCTACCCAGTTTTCCCGACACCATTTGTTGAAGAGACTATGTTTCTCATATTGTGTATTCATTCTTCCTTTGTCAAAGGTTAATTGACAATATAATTGTGGTTTATTTCTGGGCTTTCTGTTCTGTTCCATTGATCTATGTGTCTATATTTTTATGCCAGTACCATATACTGTTTTAATTACTGCCACTTTGTAATATAACTTGAAATCTGGAATTCTTTTTCAAGATTGCTTTGGCTATTCGGAGTCCTTTGTGGTTACATACAAGTTTTAGGATTGTTTGCACTAGTTCTGTGAAAAATGCTGTTGGTGTTTTGATAGGGATTGCTTTAAATCTGTAGACTGCTTCAGATAGTATAGACATTTTAACAGTATTTGTTCTTGCAAGCTATGGGCATGGAATGTCTTTCCATTTTTTCACATCATCTTGAATTTCTTTCATCAGTGTTTTATAGTTTTCAGAGTACGGGCCCTTCACCTCTTTGGTTAAGTTTGTTCCTGTATATTTTATTGGTTTTGGTACAGTTGTAAATACTGTTTTCTTAATTTTTTGCTGCTTCATTATTAGTGTATAGGAATGCAACAGATTTCTATACATTGACTTTGTATTCTTTAACTTTACTAAAAACTTATTTATTCATTTATCAATTCTACTAGTTTTTTGGTGGAGTCTTTAGGGTTTTCTATGTATAGTGTTATGTCATCTGCAAATAGAGTTTTACTTCTTCCTTACCAATTTGGATGCCTTTCATTTCTTTCTTGTCTAATTGCTGTAGCTAGGATTTTTTCCAGTCCTGTGTGTGGAATAAAAATGGTGAGAGTGAATATCCTTGTCTTGTTCCTGACCTTAAGGAAAAAACTCTCAGTTTTTCACTATTGAGTATGATTTTGCTGTGTGTCTTTCATAGATGGCCTTTATTATATTAAAGTATGTTCCCACCAGACATACTTTGCTGAGGGTTTTTATCATGAATGGATGTTGTACTTGGTCAGATGTGTTTTCTGCATCTACTGAATGATCATATGATTGTCATCCTTTCTCTTACTAATGTGATGTATCACATGGATTGTTTTGTAAATATTGAATCACCATTGCATCCTGGGAATAAATCCTACTTGATTGTGGTGTAAGACTTTTTGATGTATTGTTGGATTCAGGTTGCTAATATTTTTTGAGGATTTTTGCATCTATATCCATGAGAGATACTGGCCTGTAGTTCCTTCCCTCCCTCCTTCCCTCCCTCCCTCCCTCCCTCCTCTCTTTCTCTCTCCCTCTCCCTCTCCTTCTCCCTCTCCTTTTCCCTCTCCTGTTTCTCTATCTTTAGGTTTGGTTTGGTTATTTGGGTGTCTTTATCTGATTTTGATATCAGGGTGATACTGGCCTCACAGAATGAACTTGGAAGTTTTCCTTCCTCTTGTATGTTTTGGAGTAGTTTGAAAAGTATAGGTATTAACTCTTCTTTAAATGTTCGGTAGAATTTTTTGTTACTATTGATAGCATTTTTACAAATATTCTTGTAGTCTCCTAGTATACTTGAATATGAATTACTTGAAAACCATACAATTGTGAGTGCTCAACTTTAAATTTTAATGCCAAATGGCTTTTACAAAGCAATTTGTACACTCTGCACTCACTAACATTGTACCAGTAACCATTGATCTACTTCCTCTCCACAGCTTGTTAGATTTCTTCAATTTTGCCATTGTACTTAGTATAAAATGGCTCTTTTCCTGGAGATAATATTCCTTCCCTTTTCTATAAAAGGCTTATATATAAAAAATTATTTAAAAAGAACTTTCTAGGGGCGCCTGGGTGGCTTAGTCGGTTAAGCGTCCGACTTTCGCTTAGGTCATGATCTCGCGGTTCGTGGGTTCGAGCCCCGCGTCGGGCTTTGTGCTGACTGCCAGCTCAGAGCCTGGAGCCTGTTTCAGAGTCTGTGTCTCCCTCTCTCTCTGACCCTCCCCTGCTCACGCTGTTTCTCTCTCTCTCTCCTAGAAATAAATAAAACATTAAAAAAAATTAAATAAATAAATAAATAAATAAAAAGAACTTTCTATCCCAGAAGGTATTTACCTATTTTTTTAAGTTTCTTTTTTCCATTTAGAATGAATTTCTGTGTGTGCATTAATACAGGGATCAAACTCATTTTTGTTTTGTCATATGGCGAACATATTACTTAATGCTTATTCACTTAATAGTACTTTCTTTCCCCAGTGACCTGTTCTTACATGTATTATCATATATTATATGATTATGATTATGTTATGATATGATATGATGTGATGTATTATGACGTGTATATCATGTGTTATGTTTTAGTGCTGTTTTCAACCTTGTGAAGGGACTTCCCTTCCTGCTGCTTTAAAAAATTGTGCCTTTGGAGGTTTCTAGCCATTCTGTGACTTCACTTACCATCAGTATGCCAATAGTATTAAAATGTATTTCTTCAAACCAGATCTTTCCTTTCAGCTTTATACCCATATATCCAGAGCTGCCTACTTGACATCTCCAAGCAGATATCTCACTACCGTGTAATATTAACCTGCCTAAAACAACTCGTGATTTCCCTTCTATCTCTTTCTGCCTCTCCCTCAGTCTTTTTTATTTCAGTCAGTGACATCTTCATCTTCCTAGCTTCTCTTTCTGTAAATCTTAGAGTTGTCTTTAATCATTTTCTCTCCCTTTCTCTTAATATCCAACCTATTTGGTGAAATTTTCAATTCTGCCTTCAAAAGAGATTTCACATCTTTCCCCTGCCAAGTCCTCAGTCTAACCCTCCTTGTCACTCAGCGGGGCTGATCTGTGTCTGCTCCCGCCTCTCTTATTCAGCAGACTCCAGTCTCACCTTGTAGTGCACAGTGTAGCGCCTCAAAGCAAGTATGCATCTTTTCCCTCGGAAATACCTTTTCGTAAATCCTTTGCTAACTTTTCTTTGTCCATCACATCTCAGCGTAACTATAAATTCCTTAGGCCTTTTCTGAATCACCAAAAAAAGTACGTTCCCCTGTTTTGTCTGCTTAAGGTACTCTCAAGTTTTCTTCATAGCATATACCACGAACTTAATTATACGTATAATTTTCCACTTTTTTGCAAAGACCTGGAGAGGAATTTCCTTATCTTTCCCACAAGACCATAAACTCTGTGACCATATGTGCAGGGATCATATATTTGTTTATTTTGGAATAATTTTCATGTTTAGTAACTATACTAAGTTTACTTTAAAGTTTACTAAAGTTTACTATACTTATAACTAAAGTTAGGGGCGCCTGGGTGGCTTAGTCGGTTAAGCGTCCAACTTTCGCTTAGGTCATGATCTCGCGGTTTGTGGGTTCAAGCCATGTGTTGGGCTCTGTGCTGACTGCCAGGTCAGAGCCTGGAGCCTGTTTCAGAGTCTGTGACTCCCTCTCTCTCTGACCCTCTCCTGCTCACGCTGTCTCTCTCTCTCTCTCCTAGAAATAAATAAAACATTAAAAAAAAATAACTAAAGTTATAAGTATACTTCATATACACAGTAGGCACCTGGTTTTTTTTTTTCTTTGAATGAACAGCATATGTCCTATAAGCTCCTTACTACAATCCTTAGAACACTGACTTCTTGCCTGTGTAAATGCAAAGTTTATATTGCATAAAATATAAAATAATCATCCAAATATTTGTCATGCATACAGTAGTTAGAAAATCCTTCAACCTTTTATTTTCTTTTTACTTAGTTATAAAGCAGTAACAGCTAGTAAGATAGAGGATCTTAAGCTGGAAAACTCAGCACTTCAGGAAAGAGTGGCCAGTGCCGAGAAAAGTGCAGAGGACGTTCAACATCAGATATTGGCCACTGAGAGTGCAAATCAAGAATATGCAAGGTATGTGGGAAAAATAAAACCTGCCCTCACTTGTATCCTTAGAACTATTAAGACAATTTAATGTTGAAAGCCAACTTCAGAATGATGCAGGGAATTGTAATTTCATGACTTGCTTTGGGTGATCTTCAATTGCAGAGTAAGAATTTACACTGTTAAAAAGGTACAGTTCTTGAAGAGTTCTTTGAATTGTGTTTTTCATTTGTTTTTTAAGTAAAAGAAAGTGGGAAAGTTACTAAAATGGCTATAAAATGTTTTTTGGACTCTATTTTCTCAAACCCTAGGATGCTTCTAGATCTGCAGACCAAATCAGCACTTAAAGAAGCAGAAATTAAAGAACTCACAGTCTCTTCTCTTAAAACAATAACTGATTTGCAGAACCAACTCAAGCAACAAGGTGAAGAGTTTAGGAAACAAGTAGAAGACGAAGAGGCAAGGTAATGTAGATTTAGACCCAGATTGCCACATAACCTCAGTTATTTCTTCTAGCACATTGTTTTTTGTTTTTTGTTTTTCATTCATTTTCCCTTACAGAAAACCTGGAGAAGAAAACACAGTGGCAGAAGTAACTGAGGAAATGAATAAGTGGCGTCTCCTTTATGAAGAGCTGTATAATAAAACAAAACCTTTCCAGGTTTGTCAGGACCACAATCACTTGTGTTTAGTTTAGGCACCTTATTCCCTGTCACAGTCACAACAGTGATTTGATTTTCCTGAAAGATCATTTTGCTGTGCATTTCCAGTGCCAATTTATGTCCCCATTAAAGGATACTTTACATTATTTAAAATTATTCCACAGGCATTTTTATGTAGCCTCTATAAGCTAAAAACTACCTTCTCATAAGAGACTTAATAGCTTAGAAGGCTCTCCTGATTGAAATTTTTTGTAATTAATCTATATAAATTTGTGATGCTTATTTTGGTATGATCTTGCTTAGTGTTTCTCAAATTAATACACTAATCTTAAAAAAGGATAAAGGCTAATTTTAACCCTTAAGAAGAGTGGGAAGGCAGTGTTGGTCACAATGTGATGAAGCAGCTGATATACAGAGTAGACTGGCTAGCTGGCCTTCTTTCCCTGGGTTTCTCCCTGCTTTAATGACTTTTGAAATGAAATACACAAAAGGTTTTTTTTTTTTTTAAAGAGTCCCAGAATTTATGGAGAACCTGAGACTATGTCAGCATGATCTGTTTTCGTCCATCTGTTTTTTATGTTCTTGTATATGAACTTCCTCTGTAGTTTCTATAAGACAGGTAAATTTAACATTTCTAAGTCTGTGAAAAAACTCTTTTTCAGCTGCAACTGGACGCTTTTGAAGCAGAGAAACAGGCTTTGTTGAATGAACATGGTGCAGCTCAGGAACAGCTTAATAAACTAAGAGATTCGTATGCTAAATTACTGGGTCATCAAAATCTAAAGCAAAAAATCAAGCACGTTGTGAAACTGAAAGATGAAAATAGCCAACTCAAATCGGTTTGTAAAATAATGCTTAGTCCTTTTGAAGTTATCAGGGTGGAGTATCTTTTATTCTAACTGTAAGAACATTTAAGTTCAACAAAGAACTTTGGTATCAGAAAAAACTTATGTTTATAGAGGAAAATCCATCTGAGAATTCTGGATTTATTTTAGAGCATTGACCAGATGGGTATTATGTTCTCAGGTTTTCCACATACGTCATTAGTATATTAAAAATTAGTATAACTAATTTCTAGTTAGTTCTATATTTCTATATATTTCTAGTTTCTATAACTAGAAATTAGTATATTAGAAACTAGGGCCGCCTGAGTGACTTAGTCGGACTTCAGCTCAGGACATAATCTCAAGTATATTAGAAATCACTAGTGGGATACCTGGATGGCTCAGTCGGTAAAGTGCCTGACTTCAGTTCAAGTCATGATCTCACTCACAGTTCATGGGTTTGACCTAACATTGGGGTCTCCGCTGTCATCACAGATCCCCCTTCAGATCCTCTGTCTTCCTCCCTCTCTCTTTCTCTCTCTCTCTCCAACCCTCCCCTACGCTCACACTTTCTCACTCTCTCTCACAAATAAAACATTTTCAAAAATCACTAGGGGCTCACGGGTGGCTCAGTAGGTTAAGCGTCTGACTTCGGCTCAGGTCATGATCTTAACAGTTTGTGGATTTGAGCCCTGCGTCAGGCTCTGTGCTGACAGCTTAGAGCCTGGAGCCTGCTTAGGATTCTGTGTCTCCCTCTCTTTCTACCCCTCCCCATCCCCCACACTCTGTCTCTCAAAAAAAGTAAATAAACATTAAACAGTTTTTCAAAAACATCACTAGTGTAATTGGAAGAACTCACAGAGCTTTACACATCTATTTCTATTTGAAAAATTACAAAGTCCTTGGTATAAATAAATATCATAAAGGTAAGCAGTACTTACAAATAGTTAAGCATTTGGGACACCTGGCTGGCCCAGTGGATAGAGCATGTGACTTGTGACCTCAGGGTCATGAGATTACTTTAAAAAAAACAATTAAGAATTTAACTGGTTCTTAACACCTTTATTAAGACATAATTTACATACCATACAATTCACCATTTAAAGTTGAGTTTTATACTAGTAGGTGGGTTTTAGCCCATTTACAAATATGCAACCATCTCCACAGTCAATTTTAGAACATTTGCATCACCTCAGAATGAAACTCCTTACCCTTTAACTGTCATCTCCTTACCTCCTCATTCACCCCTCCCACCACTAATCTACTTTTTGCCTATAAATTTACCTATTCTGAATATTTCCTGTTTGTGCACCCAAATAATATGTGGCCTTTTGTGGCTGGCTTGTTTTGATTAACAGTGTTTTCAGAGTTTGTCCATGTAGTAGCATGTATCCATACTTCGTTCTTTTTTATGACCCAATATTTAATTACTTGGATATGTCACATTTTATTTATCCATTTGTCAGTTGATAGACATTTGACATGTTTCCATCTTCAGAATGTTTATAAGTAATGCTACCATAAACATTCATGTACAAGTTTTTGTGTGGACATGTTTAGGTTTCTGTTGGGTTATACTTATAAGTGAAATTTCTAGGTAGTTTGGTAACTTAATGTTTAATCATTTGAGGAACTGTTTTCCAAAGCAGCTATAGATTTTTACATTCACCTACAATGTATGAGGGTTCCAGTTTTTCCATATCCTTACCAACATTTGTTGTTACCTGACTTTTTCATTCTGACCATACTAGTAGATATGAAGAGATACTTAATTGTGGTTTTGACTTCATTTCCCTAGTACTGATGTTGACCATCTTTTCATGTCCTTATTGGCCATTTGTATATCTTTCCTGGAAGAAAAAATCCTTTTCCTGCTTTTGATTGGATTATTGTTTTGTCTTAACAATTTATGAGAGTTCTGTATATCTTAAATATATGTTTTATATCAGATATAGTCTTTGAAAATATTTTCTTCCATTCTGTACATTCACTTTCTTGATGTTTATTGAAGCACAAAATTTTGACAGTCAAATATATCTATTTTTTCCTCTGTTTCTTATTCTTTGTTCTCTAACAATCTTTTGCCAAATCCCAGGTCTTAAAGATTTATCCCTATGTTTTCTTCTAAGAGTTTTTACAGTTTCAACTTTTACATTTAGGTTCTTGATACATTTGAGGATTTTGTATACAGTGAGAGGTAAGGGTCCAACTTTATTCTGTAGCATGTGGATCTCTAGTTGTTCTCATGCCAAATGTTGAAGAGACTATTCTTTCCCCCACTGAATGGTCTTGGCACCCTTGTGGAAAATCAGAAAATCATGTATTTAGGTTTTATTTCCAGACTCTCAAATGTTTTCCACTGATCTATACAGCTATCCTTGTGTTCCTCACTGTCTTAATTATTGTTGAATTGTAGTAAGTTTTAAAACGAGAAGGCATTAAAAAAAAGCCGGGGGGGCACCTGGATGGCTCTGTCAGTTGAACGTCCAACTCTTGATTTTGGCTCAAGTTATGATCTCATGGTTCTGTGGATTCAAGCTCTGTGTCGGGCTCTGCACTGATGGCACAGAGCCTGCTTGGGATTCTATGAAGGAAGGAAAGGAGGGAGGGAGGACAAAGGGGAAAGGAAAGGCATCTAAAACCAGGAGACATGAATCTTCCTACTTTTCTTCTTTTTCAAAATAGTTTGGCTACTCTGGTTTCTCTTCAGATCGTATAAATCTTTCGCCTTTTACAAAATAGTTTGGCTATTCTGGGTCCCTTGCAATTCCATATGAATTGCAGAATCAGCTATTCAATTTTTACAGAGTCATCTGAGATTCAGATGGGAATTCTGTGGAATCTGTAGATAGGTTTGGATCATATTGCCAACTTAACTATGTTACATCTTCTGATCCATGAACCTGGGATATTTTTTCAGTTATTTACACCTTTAATCTCTTTCAACAATGTTTTAGAGTTTTCAAATTGTAAGTTTTACACTTTTATTAAACGTGTTCCTAAGTATTTTATCCTCTTGGAGGTTATTGTAAATGAAGTTGTTTTCTTAATTTCATTTTTAGATGGTTCCTTGCAAGTGTATAGAAATAAAATTGATTTTTTATACCGAAATTATATCCTCCAATATTGCTGAACTCATTTATTTGTTGTAATAGATTTTTAATGGTTTCCTTAGGATTTTCTGTATAAATGATCATTTGTAAATAGAGATAGTTTGACTTCTCTTTTAACCTGAACACCCTTGATTACTTTTTCTTGCCTAAGTTCCCTGGCTAGAACCTCCAGACAATGTTGCATAGAAGTGGTGTGAGTGGACATCCTTGTTTTGGTCCTGATTTGGGTGGGAGAAAGCATTCACACTTTCACCGTTAAGTATGTTATTAGTTGTAGGTTTGTCATAGATACTCTTTATCAGGTTGAGGAAATTTCCTTCTATTCCTAGATTTTTTAAGTGTTTGTATTATGAAAGGGGTATTAAATTTTGTCAGAAGCCTTTTCTGTGTCTATTGAGATGATTACCTGACTTTCATTCTGTTAATATGATTTCTTAAATTAATTCATTTTTGGATATTAAATTAACCTTGCATTCCTGATAAATTTCACTTGGCCTAGTGTATAATTCCCTTTATATTGCTGGATTCACTTTGCTAATATATGCTGAGGTTTTTTTTCATCCCTATTCCCAACAGATAACTAGTCTATAGGTTTCATGTAATATTTTTGTCTGATTTTGGTATCAAGATAACACTGACTTCATAAAATTGGGAAAGATTTTGTCTTTTCTATTTTTTGAAATAGTGAATTGGTATTAATTGTTCATTGAATGTGCAATAGAATTCAGTAATGAAGTCATCTGTATCTGAGCTTTTTTTGTGTAGGTAGTTTTTGATTATTATCTAGTCTCTTATGAGTCTGTTCATATTGACTTTCTTTTTGAGAGAGTTTCAGTAGTTTGTGTCTTTCTAGGAATTTGTCTATTTCATTTAAGTTGTCTGACTTATGGATATACAACTCTCTGTAATATTTTTTAAAAAATTTTTTTAATGTTTATTTTTGAGAGACAGAGAGTGAGTGGGGGAGGGGCAGAAAGAGAGGGAGACACAGGACCCAAAGCAGGCTTCAGGCTCTGAACTGTCAGCACAGAGCCCGACGTGAGGCCCAAACCCATGGACCACAAGATCATAACCTGAGCTGAAGTTGGATCCTCAACTGACTGAGTCACCCAGGTGCCCCTCTTTGTAGTATTTTTTTAAATCCTTTTATTTTGGTAAGGTCAGTCACCATGTCCCTTCTTTCATTTCTGATTCTAGTAATTGAGTATTTTCACTTTTTTTTTTCTTAGTTCTTTTAGTTCTATGAATGTATCTATAATGGCTACTTTGAAATTTTTTTTTGGATCCAATATCTGGTTACTGTCACAGGCAGTTTTTTTCCCTGCTCTTTTCCAATGTATAGGTCATGCTTTCCTGCTTTTTTGTTGGAAAGTGGATTTTTTAATGTTTATTTATGTTAGAGAGAGAAAGAGAGAATGTGTGAGCAGGGGAGGTGCAGAGAGAGACAGAAGCAGAATTTGAAGGAGGGTCCAGGCTCTGAGCTGTCAGCACGGAGCCGCACGTGGGGCTTGAACTCACAAGCTGTGAGATCATGACCTGAGCCGAAGTTGGATGCTTAACCAACTGAGCTACCCAGGCGGCCCCAAAAAGTAGATATTTTAGATTATCTATTTTAGTGCCCCTGGTTACAGCACTTTCCTTCCAGGTGTTTGGTTATTTTCTTGTTGATTTTTTTTATTAATGAACTGAGTTGTGCTAGTGAAGTCCGTTCCTCCTCCCCACCCCCGTAGTGTAGTGCCTCTGATGCTGCTCAGGGAGGTTCATTCTGAAATGTGCCCACAGTCACCCTGGGATGACACTGATTTTGGTAGGGCTGTCTTCCTCTATTTCCCTCATCATATGTTAAACTCCACATGTTGCTAGATAAGTAGTCGCTTATTGCTCTTATTTTCAACAGTGCCCTGGAGTATAAACTGCTCTTCAGACTACTCCAGTTGAATTTTGGCTTGTTTGTTGGAATTGTGTCTGAGGTCATTGATTGATTGTGTTCTGGCTCCAGAAGGACTTCTCCCAGCTGACTTATTCACCAGTTCTAAACCTACAGCTTTGCCTGTATTTTGAATCACCTCCCAACTCCCTTGCACCACCATCTCGACTGTTAGAGCACCCTCCAGCTTGAGCTTCTCCAAATGCTGTTGGAAGTGAAGTCAGTTCCTGTGGGAAGAAAGTAGGAGCTATGTGTTTTATGGCCTACTTCTCCACCACTGCTCATGACAAGGCTTTCTCTGAACGAGACATCTGGCCTAGGAACTGAGTGCTTGGCAGACATAGGGGAGAGGGGCAAGGGGAGCACCCTGAGGTTATGTCAACTTGCCTTTCCTACCATGGAATCATCACCTTATGGACCAGGGCAGCAAAGGTGATCAGGGTCCCAGCATTTTGGCACACAGCACCTAAGGTAGAGCCCCTGTTATAGCACAGAAGAAAGGATCCTTTACCCGTCAACCACATTTGTTTGGGACGTGGCCTTAGCAACAGGTAGCTGGGGGCAAGAGGAGAAATGCTAAGATCATGCTCCTGGCAGGAAAAGCCTCTGAGCAGGAGCTAGAGAAAGAGAGGACCCTATTCTTGACTGCAGCTGTCTGTCCCACCTTGCTCAAGTGGCAGTTGAGACATTGGGAGCAGACTTGGTTCACATACCAGAGACTTCTGCCTTTTTTTAACCGTATTTTTCTAGATTTGCTTGAATAGATGTTTCTTCATTGGCTATTTTGCCTTAGGACCATTTTTAAAGGCCTTAAATGGTTGCCTTTGTAAAATAATTTTTAGTTTCATTAGGAAGCAGGTTACTGCAGCTTCTCTTGGTGTCATGCCACAAGTTCACCTCAGCATTTAATTTGGAGATGAACTGTTATCTAGAGCGTTGCTTTGTACCTGTAGAGTGGCAAAAAGATTTAAGTGTCTCATTATCTCCTTTGTCTCAGCAGTTCAGAGTCATTTTATAATTTGTAGTCTTAAAGCCGGTATCTCGTAGTGAGTTTTTGCATTTTGGTTGGATACATGAGGCGCTTGGGAATCTGTAACACTGATAACACACTTGACCAACATGAGCTTTAATAATTATTTGTTGTCTGTCTTTCTCTTACATAGGAGGTATCAAAACTCCGCTCCCAGCTTGCTAAAAAAAAACAAAGTGAGACAAAACTTCAGGAGGAATTGAATAAAGTTCTGGGTATCAAACACTTTGATCCTTCAAAGGCTTTACTTCATGAAAGTAAAGAAAATTTTGCTCTCAAAACCCCATTGAAAGAAGGTAAGAACTGAATACATAGGTAAGTGTTACCTTCCTTTGAATTTGCTTTTGCAGCATTTCGCAAGTTGTCCATTTTTATGAACTGTGAAAATTTGTTGATAGTTTTTGATATAAAAATTCATATTGGGACACCTGGGTGGCTCAGTCAGTTAAGCATCAGACTTCGGCTCAGGTCATGATCTCACTGTTCATGGAATCAAGCCCTGCATTGGTCTCTGTGCTGACAGCTCAGACCCTAAAGCCTATTTTGGATTCTGTGTCTCCATCTCTCTCTGCCTTTACCCCACTTGCACTCTGTCTCTCTCTGTCTCTCAAAATTAAAAAAAGTTAAAAAGAATTTTTTTAAATTTGTATTCATCTTTAACAATAAATCAAAACTGGTTGAAATAGTGGATGAAGAGGGACGCCTGGGTGGCTCAGTTAAGCATCCGACTTTGGCTCAGTTCATAATCTCACAGTTCATGGGTTTGAGCCCCATATTGGGCTCTGCGCTGACAGCTCAGAGCCTGGAAACCGCTTTGGATTCTGTGTCTGTCTGTCTCTCTGTCTCTCTCTTTCTCTCTCTGCCCCTCCCTGCTTATATGCCGTCTCTCTCTGTCTCTCTCAAAAATAAATAAATAAATATAATTTTAAAATGATGAATGAAGAAATATATTTATGGCACAGAATGCAAATATTGCTTCACCTGCCTTACAGATGGTAGGAAATGCCTGTTTTTAGTTTATAATGACTGATAGATTAGTTTTAACTTAGATTACTAATATCTCTTTTTAATAATTCTTCCAGGCAATACAAACTGCTGTTGAGCTCCTATGGAGTTTCAGGAATGATGCAAGTAAACATCTGAAAAACCTGTTAAAGATTATTTCATTCTTACTATTTTTATTATTATTATTGCTGTTGTTCCTGTTACTATTGTGTTTGTAATGAGTATTTTTAATGTATTTAATATTAACTTCCTATCTTTATGTATGTGAATGGAAGTTCAACATTTTTATCAATATGACTTCTGACATTTTTTTCTATTGTCTGTATCTCCTCCTTGATGCTTAGCTTTATTGCCTCATTTTAAACCTTTTCACTGGCTTTCCATCTTTACAACTTATCCCACCAAATCAACATTCCTTTAAAAATCACTCAAATTGTTATTCCCCTACTCTGAAACAAACATTATTTGGTTTCAAGATTCAAATCCGTAGGTTTTTTGGTGTGATGCTGGAGGCCTTTTCTAATCTGAGCTTCTTAAACTAGGCGAAAACACCTGTTCCTACCTCTGCTTTGATTGTCTAATAAGGTTCATTCTGTCATACCCATCATCCATTTATCCCATTCAAATAAGAAATAAGGGTATGCCTAACTCCATAGTAATCTCTTTGTCTCCTACCAGGGTCACTAAGTTGGTCAATAATTTGTGGATTCCTCGACTCCATCTCAGTCCTACTAAATTAAAATCTGGTGTTTAGCTTGAAAATTTGCATTTTTAACAACTGCAGTCAATTCTTAGATACACTAAAACTCTGAAAATCTATGCTCATAACCTCAACAGAATTTGTCATTAGAGTGCCTGCCATCTGACTGCTGGATGCTTGATTAATACTTTTGTAATATGAAATAAAATCACACATTAAATCATTTACTCAGTTATTCAACTTGTATTACATGAAGTTATTTAATGGTTCTATTTAAGGTGTATTGTCTCTGCTCTCGCCTCCCCATCTTGTCCTCAGAATAACACTTGGTAGTATGTTATTTAGAAAATGGTGAGCCTTCATCTAAAATGACTGATTTACAAAGTTGGTATGATATTGTAAGCTACAGTTCTGAAGAAATGTAGAAATTAGAAAAAACAATGTGCCTCAAGTGTAAAGACAAAAGGAAGTGAAAATTGAAGCAATGTTAAAACATGTACGTACTGAGACATGACATCAGTAGTATGGCAGAGTAGAAGCCTTGGACCCTCCTTCTCCCCACAGACATACAGAATCAGCAATAATACAGAGACAAATTCCCCTTGTGAGAAATCCAGATTCTCGTTGAGAGTGCCAAGAATATAAGTAGAGAAAGGATAATGTATTCAACAACTATATCTAAATGCAAAAGAATGAGGCCGTACACAAAAATCATCTCAAAACCCTTAAACTATAAAACAACTAGAAGAAAATATAATAGGAAAGCTTCATGACATCGGTCTTCACAGTGATTTCTCATACCAAAAGTCACAGGCAACAAAAGCGAAACTGGACAAGCGGGACTACAACTAAATTTTCTACATGACAAATGAAACAACAGAATGAAAAGAACCTATAGAATTCAGGAAAATATTTGCAAACTATACGTCAAAGGGGGTAATTCCCAAGATGTATAAGGAACCATACCCAATAGCAGCAACAACAACAAAAAATCTAATGTAAAAATTGCCAAAGAATTTGAATAGTTATTTCTCCAAAGAAGACCTACAAGTGTTTAACAGGTATAGGAAAAGATGCACAGGGTCACCAGTCATCACAAAGAGAAGATATTTCATACCTGTTGGGATGGCTGTTAAAAAAAAAATAAAGATAAGTACTAGGATATGGAAGCATTAGAACCTTTGTTTTTTGTGGTTTATTTATTTAAATTCAAGTTAGTTTACATACAGTATAGTTTGGTTTCAGGAACAGAACCCAGTGATTGGAACCCTTGTACAGTTGTTGGTAAGAATATAAAGTAGTGTAGCCACTATGGAAAATAGTATGGAGATTCCTCAAAAACTTTAAATTAGAACTACCATGTGATTCAGCAACCCAGCTTCTGAGTATTTATCCAAAAGAATTGAAACGAAAATCACAAGAAGGTATTTGCACTTCCGTGTCCATTGCAGCCCTATTCCCATTAGCCAGGCTATGGAAACAACCTAAACATCTGCTGACCAATGAATGGATAAAGGAAATACATACAATGGAATATTATTTGACCTTAAAAAAAAAAAAAAAAAAAAAAGGAAACCCTGCCTTGCTGCTATAACAAATTAACACAAATTTAGTGGCTTTAAAGACCACATATTTATTATCTAATAATTCTGGAGGCCAGAAGTCTAAAATGAATGTTACAAGGCTAAAATATAGATGTTAGTGGGCTGTGTCCCTTCTAAAGGCTCTAGGGACAAATCTGTTTTCTTGTCTTTTCTAACTTCTAGTGGCTGCCTGCTTGCTTTGGCCCATATCCCCTTCCTCCATCTTCTATGCACATCACTCCAACCTCTGCTTCAATTGTCACACCTTT
Source organism: Hyaena hyaena (assembly GCF_003009895.1). Taxonomy (NCBI): domain Eukaryota; kingdom Metazoa; phylum Chordata; class Mammalia; order Carnivora; family Hyaenidae; genus Hyaena; species Hyaena hyaena. The sequence goes on from NW_024081732.1 coordinate 233,802, forward strand.
GTTACTCTGACCTTCCTGCTTCCACCTTAGGACCTTTTGACTATATTGGGCCCACAGAGTTAATCAAGTATAATCTCCTCATCTCAAAGTCTCTAATAACATCTGGAAAATTCCTTTTGTCATATAAAGTAGCATCCATAGGTTCCAGAGATTACAATGTAGACATCATTGAAAGAGTCATTATTTTGTTAACCATGGTCATCAAGGATGATATAGCATTTCCAAGATGTTCTCGGACACTTGCTCTTGGAATCCAGCCATCTTTCCTCAATTCCCTGCCTTTAAGCCAACTGCTCTAGGTGACATAGAGCAGCAATAAATGGCCTGGGCTGAGTCCTACCCAAATTACAGGTTCATGGGCAAAATAAATACCCAAATTATAGATTTGTGGGCAAAATAAATAATTGGGATGGCAATTGATCCTAAAATTCTTACCAGGCCACCTTCTGTTTAATTCACTTTACTATTTATGTTAGGTGTAATGGCCCATTACTCTATCCTTTATCTTTCTGTGTAGTTCCTCCCACCTTTGTGTTAAAATTCAACACTGCACAAATTTACTTGCCTGCATCTTATGCCTTTGTACTCAGGCTTTTGAACAGTACTAAATAAAATCCTCTCACATTAAAAATAGTGGCCATGTCCTGCTTTCCAACCTCACATAGGCTCTTGATGTCACCAAACAATTCTGTATTTTTTCTTTCACATTTTTTTTAAGTAAGCTCTGCACCAAACATGGGCCTTAAACTAATGGCCCTGAGATTAAGATTCACATGGTCTATAGACTGATCCAGCCAGTCACCTCTCTTTCCCATTTTTAATTTTCCCCAAATCTTAGACTTCAGCATCTCCCTCTTAGCCAATGATAGCTATTTCTACTTCACAAAGAAAATAGAAATAATCAATGGTAGAATTTTCTCAAAATGTAGGTTATCCAATAAATAGTTTGAGGATGACTGGCTTTCCATATAGAGGAAAGAAGTTGTATCTTTCACCTCACTTTCAAGCCAAAATTAAATTACAGATTAAATTTAAAAATCTAATCACAGTACAAGATAATGTGTCTTTATAATTTCAAAATAGAGAGATTTTGTAAAGAAGACTATGAAGCCACAAAATATAGCTGTGGTTTCATAAAAAGTAAAAGAATCTGGATGGAGAAAAGCTCCATGTTCAAATGACAAACACATATGATAGGCAAAGCAAATTTCTTCTGATTGGAGAGTACTATAAATGAATAAGTATAACACCTAAAGTCCAAAAGTAAGCAAGATCTATGCAGACAGAACCTAGAAGAAATGCAAATGTTCTTTAATTTTGAAAAGATAATCTTACTCATCATATAAGAAATGTAAAATGAAATGCTGATATTTCCATATCAATTAGCAATGATCAAAAAACATGATGATAGGGGTACTTAGGTTGCTCAGTCAGTTAAGCATCAAACTCTTGATTTCACTTCAGGTCATGATCTCATTGTTTGTGGGTTCAGGCCCGCATTGGAGTCTGTGCTGACAGTGCAGAGCCTGGTTAGATTCTCTCTCCCTCTTTGTCCCACCCCACTCATAAGCTCTCTCTCTCTCTCTCTCTCTCTCTCAAAAATAAACATTTTTTTAAAAAATGATAAACTGTGATGATACACTGTAGATACATCACTGTGTAAAAATCAACTGAACAGTATCTGTTAAAGTAAAAAAATCTTATTCTCCAGAAATTTTTTCCCAAGACTTCATCTTTCAGATATCTATACAAAGCCTTCAGTATAAGAATGTGCCCTGTAAAATTGTTTGGTAGCAAAAGGGAATACAGTCCCTGATGAGCTAAGTGGGTAACTAAGATCTTAGTTTGCAGAGTACTTAGTGACCTGGTGCAGTCTTACCCTGACCTTACCTATCCAGGTCAGTTCAGGAGGTAAGCATGACCCAAGACCTGAAGAATGGGTAGGGGTGATTCAGATGAAGAAAGATCATAGATATGAGGATTCACTCGAAATGTAACATCAAATGGGAAGGTACAAGAGTTTGGCACTTTTGAGAAACCACATTTAATATCACCAGTAGAGGGGCGCCTGAGTGGCTTAGTCGGTTAAGCGTCCGACTTTCGCTTAGGTCATGATCTCGCAGTTCGTGGGTTCGAGCCCCGCGTCGGGCTCTGTGCTGACAGCCAGCTCAGAGCCTGGAGCCTGTTTCAGTCTGTGACTCCCTCTCTCTCTGACCCTCCCCTGCTCATGCTCTCTCTCTCTCTCTCTCTCTCTCCTAGAAATAAAAAAAAATTTTTTAAAAAGTAGAAAAATGGCAAGAAGTTAAACTGCAAGGGTAAGCAGATCTCACTGTGTGAATGACAATAGAGTAAAATACATAAGAAATTTGATCTTTGGGGTGCCTGGCTAGCTCAGTCATTAAAGAATCCAACTCTTGATCTCAGGGGAGTTCAAGCCCCTCATTAGGCTTGGAGCCTATTTAAAAAAAAAAAAAGAAAGAAACTTGTTCTTTAACCTGTGGATAATGATGAGTCATTAAAGGGCATTAGATATGTTTTTGAATGTCACTCTGGCTGCTGAGTGGAAAATTAATTCTATGGGAATAAACCGGAAGTCAAATCATTCATCCAATAATATTTACTAGTACCTAGTATGTGTTAGACACTGTCTAGTTGCTTTAGAAAAAGAAGAAAAAAAGATAATAATTGGGTAAAAGCAGAAGATGGCCCGTAGCCTGAGGGAGAGTTGAAGGATTTCTGGTTTAGACAATGGATGGGGGACCTTGATATCCCCTGAGATAAAGAACTTGGGTGAAAGAGCCCATTTGCCAAGTGAAGGAAACACATTTGGTTTGGAACACACTGAGTTTGAGGTAAAGTGGAGTAATCAGGTAGAATCTTGTATATACAGGTCTTCAGGAAAAGGCTCTAAACAACACACATCTGGGAATGATGAGTGTGCACATGGTAACTGATCCTTACGGATCAGTCATGTAACAACTACCAATGTTTTTTAATCACCACTATTCCAGAGACTATAGAAATGTACAAAGACAGTTCCTATCTTCCCAGAGCTTTCAGTCTACCGAGAAAAAATCACACTTATGCATATATGTTACAAATGGATTTAATTATGCTGAAGAAAGAGTAGCACAGCTTTTAATAATATGAGAATAGAGATAGAGGGTAACAAATGACCAACAATGGATTATACCAAAGACTACATGAGTGAGTGGCCAGTGACGTTACCTTTCTGTACCGTTGCCAAAAATCCTCCTCCTCCTCCTCCTCCTCCTCATCCTCCTCATCATCCTCATCCTCATTATCATCATCATCATCCCAGCCCCAAGCTTTCCCCAAAGGAGGAGGATATCTAAGGAAGAAAGTTCAGACCTTTCAGAAATCAGCTGTGAAATGAATGGATTACATTTCTGAGGAAGCGCCAGGCTAGGATGTACTGAATGTGTGAATGAGGTCTTTGTAGAAGGGCTGAACTTTGGACCGTTTTAATCCTTCAGGTTTTTGCTTCAAGGGTTTTGGCATACTGCCTCCCAGGAACAGGCAAGATCTGGCCTGTGTCTGCTAAGACTGACAGGTGAAAATCCGAGTAATCAGAAGCTTGGGCTGTGGAACTGAGGTCCATGTCTAGTTCAACTCAGGCCTGTATATTTACATTTACCCTTAACCTGGAATACCAGTCCATGCTCACACTACTGATTAGAAAGCATTGTCCACAGTTTAGGATGCCTGCTTCCTTCCTCACATCCCTAGAACCCTCCCTCCAGATCCTCTCTTTTTGCTGCTATTCATGACTTATATGGAAACATCCACTGAAAATAGGGTGGGGGTCCAAAAAGTGATGGCAGTGTAAAACAGAAGGCCACAGAACCTAGAGGCATGGAGACATCTCTTTACAAAAGTTTTTTTTTGAGGGTCCAGGTCTAACTCATTCAATATTCCTTTATCTTTTTCAATGTTTTATTTATTTATTTTTGAGAGAGAGAGTTTGGAGGAGGGAGAGAGAGAGGAGAACACAGGATCCGAAGCAGGTTCTGTTCTACAGCAGCAAGCCTGTTGCAGAGCTCAAAGTCATGAATCCTAAGATCAGAACCTGAGCCAGAAGTCGGACGCTCAACTGACTGAGCACCCCAGGTGCCCCCAATATTCCTTTAAATTAGGAGTCGCCTGAGCATTAATCTCAAATCAAATTTTGTCAACTAGATTTTTCTGGAGACAGAGACAGAATGGTTCCAATGACAGAGAGGTTCCAATACCCTCCCTTCTCATCTCAGTCACAATGTTCATCTCTCCTCCCTGAGTCAGGAAAAAGGACTTACCCTTCTTACCCCCATCCACTTCATAATCCTCATTAGCTTTAGATTCAAGAGAATAGCAACAGCAGGACAAATATTTGCTTTTTTGTGTATTTTCACTTGAACCGTCCTAATTCTGACTCTGTGGATACTCTAAGGTGGGTAGGAGAAAATTAAGAGAGTGCTGTAAGAAATAAAATTTTAAGAAGTACAAAGATTAAAATTTCAAAATCTTATCTTACTACATAATACTTTAAAGCTCATATTCAGAGAGATGACCAAAGGAAGAGAAATAAATATAAAATTTGTGAAAAACAATAAATATTTATTGACAACCACAAGCTAGAGATATTTTTTTTTTAATTTTAAAATTTATTTTTGAGAGAGAAGCAGAGCATGAGCAGGGGAGGAGCAGAGAGAAGGAGACACAGACTTCAAAGCAGGCTATAGGCTCTAAGCTGTCAGCACAGAGCCTGACATGGGGCTCAAACTCAGGAACTTGAGATCTTGACCTGAGAGGAAGTTGGACACTTAACTTACTGAGCCACCCAGGCGCCCCAGGATAAAGGTACTTAAAGCCACCTCTGAAAAAGGTACATAGTATAGATCTATAGATCTTTCTGCCTTGTCTTTCTCATTCTAACCCACTATAATCTAGTTTCTGTCCCCAGTCCTCTGCAAACCTACTGGCAATTTCTCAGGTGAATTTTTGAAATGCTGTATTTTACAGAGAGCCAATGCCATATATTTGGTTTTCCTTTCACCTAAGGAAAACCTTTCTCACTCCATTATTCACTCCCACCATCTTGTACCTAACTTGTAATTACTGGACGGAGTAAGGAGTTGAACTTTAACTCTCTCCTTGATCAACACTCTCCCTAGATGGTCTCATTAAGTCTTATGGACTTTGCCACCTCCATATAATCATTGACTTAGATTAGGAATGGCAATGGAGACAATTAGGGGAAAGTTGTTCGGTTACAGGATACTTACAGGTTCCAAAGTGGGAACACAAAGATTACTTATTAATTGCAAAGGGTAAAAATTGTGCCACTAGGGGCACCTGGCTGGATCAGTTGGTGGAGTGTGTGACTCTAGATCTTGGGGTCATGAGTTTGAGCCCCACATCGGGTGTAAAGATTACTAAAAATCAATCTATATATATATATATATATATATACACCAAATGGAAAGACACCAATGATATTGGGATGACTTTTCGTCAGGTGCCTCCTAATATGATACAATATGCATATGTAGCACTATGAATCTAATCAAGTCTCCAAAAACAAAAATCACTTTACAGAAAATACAGGCTTAGTGAAGTATTATATGAACCCTTGAAGAAAATCATCAGGTAACTGGGTACCATCTCTTCAAAAAGCCAGTGTGGTGGGCAAGGACCTAGAACAAAGCGGGGAGTATGAATGTGCACGCAAAAACCTGCGCACAAATGTTTATAGTAGCTTTATTCATATTTGCCAAAACTTGGGAACAACCAATATGTCCTTCAGTAGGTGAATGTATAAATACATTGTGGTACATCCGGACAACAGAATATTAACCAGGGCTAAAAAGAATGAGCCATCTAGCCATGAAAAGCCATGGAGAAAACAAATCCATATGACTCAGTAAAAGGAGCCAACCTGGAAAGGCTCTTTACTGTACGATTCTAACTACATGGCATCCTGGAAAAGGCAAAACTGTGGAGATGAAAAGATCAATGGTTTCCAGGAGCCGGCTAGGGGACAAGAGGTATGAATAGGTGGAACCCTGAGGATTTTTAGGGCAGTGAAAATGCTCTATGGCACCACAAAGACAGATATGTTCAAATCCACAGGATGTAAAACACCAAGAGACTACTAATGTAAACTGTGGACCTTGGGTGAATTCGAATTGTCGATGTAGGTCCATTCACTATAACAAGTGTACCACTCTTGTGGGGAGTGTGGATAATAATGGGCACTGTGCAAGTGTGAGGTGCAGGGGTCTATATGGGGAATTTCTGTACCTTCCACTCATTTTTCCTATAAACCTAAAGCCATTCTAAAAACAGTCTGAAGAAAAAAAAAGAGATGAATAGAGTAAACAAAACGTGAAAATGTGCAAACCTTGGTGGTATGTTGGGTTTTATTTTTAAGTTATAAAATACATGCTTGGAACAATTAGAGAAACTTCAATGTAGATGATAATATGGAATTGTGAATCTTCCTAAGTATGACAATCCTATTGTAGTCATATGAGACACTGACCTGATTTTTAGAAAATGAATGCTGATGTTTTTAAGACTAAAATGTCATGACATAGGAAAAAAAAGAGTAAAATGATAAGATGTCTACAACGTATTTTGAAGTGTTTCAGAAAAACAAATTTAATTTAAAATATATATAGAGAAAGCAATTATAGTAAAATAAAAAATTGTTTAGAAAGTATAAGGGTGTTTATTCATTGAACTCTTCTTTAAATTTTTCTGTAAGTTTGAAAAAAATCTTTTTCTTAAATAATTTATTGTCACGTTGGTTTCCATGTAACACCCAGTGCTCATCCCAGTGAAAATTTTTACAATTAAAAAGTCTCCTATATTAGTCTGGACACAAAGTGCCCCCCGCCCCCAAGCAAAATCTCTTGCATTAGCTAAAAACTTACTTATGTACAATTTTAGTTCCGGCCTCTCCTCAGCATCCTGACTCATGTATCCCTCCTTCCTCATCACCCCCCGCTGATGGCATTACCACATACTTAACTGAAAATTGAAAAAGACGGGCAGGACTTCCTCATCTTTCCTCTTTTAAATGTGCCAATCTGAATATATGTGTCCTCAGATTCTCTTGCCTTTACTCCTTGCAGTACCTTTTATTATTGTTCAAAATACGGTAATTCCAGGGGAAGGATTGTACTTCTCCACTCCATTGATGGCAGGCTAAGCCATGAGATGTGCAGTGTCTCCCTTCAGGAGAATTCTACATCCCTGTCTCTATAAATGTGAACTGGACAAGGATCCTATTTCCAAACAAAGTCACACTCTGACCGTGGTGGGGATTAGGACTTCAACATGTCATTCTGGGGGGCACAATTTAACCCATAACACCTCCTGTCAGTTAATGGATCATCCTCCCTGCCATACAAACATTCTCTAGTAGTAGACCTTCTAAAACTAACCAAAAAACAGGGCAAAACAAAACTCACAGTCCTCCTTGGATCTTAAATCTGCATCCTGCCCACCCCCTCACCCCCATGCCTTTACTTCTTCACATTGTTTGGAAGAGTTTTCTACAATGTTGAGGTCCACGTCTTTATTTTCCATTCTTTTTTCTCACCCTTTGGTTGGACTTTTGCACCCCTCCTCCACTAACCTGCCAAATTCAATGGCCACTTCAAATAATTTGAGTAGTGGTGCATATCCAGCATATCACCCTGAATAGTGGTGATAGTTTCATAGCTCTGGATATACTGAAAACCATTGAATTCTACACTTTTTTGTTTATTTTTTAAGGTTTATTTTATTTTGAGAGAAAGAGGAAGAGAGGATGTGAGTAGGGAAGGGACAGAGAGAGAAAGGATGTGAGTAGGGAAAGGACAGAGAGAGAGGGGGAGGGAAAGGATCCCAAGCAGGCTCCTCACTGTCAGCACAGAGCCCAATGCAGGGCCTTAACTCACCAACCCTGAGATCATTGACCGGAGGCAAAATTCGGAGTCAGCACTTAACTGGCTGAGCCACCCAGGAACCCTGAATTCCACACTTTAAAAGGCTGACTTTTAAGGAGTTTTTTTTCCTGTGACTTTGAAATTTCCTTGTATACGTAGCAATTAGCTCCTGAATTCTCATGCATCATATATATTTTCTCCCAGTTTGTCTTTAAAACAATTTTTTTTCATTTATTTGTTTTTTAGAGATACAGTGAGACAGAGTATGAGCGGGGAGGGGCAGAGAGAGAAGGAGATACAGAATCTGAAGCAGGCTCCAAGCTCTGAGCAAGCGGTCAGCACAGAGCCCAATGCGGGGCTCAAACCCAAGAACCACGAGCAAGATAGCTCATGACCTGAGCTAAAGTCAGACTGACTTAACTGCCTGAGCCACCCAGGTGCCCCCCAGTTTGTCTTTTGACTTGGTTAATTATCACTATCACTGTTGCTGTTGTTATGTAGATATTTACAAAAATCTAGATAGTCTATTGATATTTTCACTTTTGGCTTCTGAATTTAATGATATGCTCATAAAAGACTTTCTCCATCCAAGATTATTGTATACATTTCCCTCTAGTGCCTTTCCCCCACATCTTAAACTTTTAAAATCTGTTATGAACTTATTTTAATGGGGCATGTAGGTGGTTCAGTCAGTTGAGATTGAATACCCAACTCTTCATTTCGATTCATGAGATTGAGCCCCAGGTCATGCTGTCTGCTGATGGCACAAAGCCTGCTTGGGATTCTCTCCTTCACTCTCTCCGGCCCTCCTCCACTCTCGCTCTCTCTTAAAATAAATAAACATTTACAAAACCCTTAAAAATAACTTATTTTAGTACAAGTGAAGTAGGAAACCAGATTTATTGTTTTTAATGATTAAATTTTAATTTATCTTCATTCCCTAATAAATCCCTATATGCATATTAGAGTCTATGAGTTAACTAGTATAAAAAATATCTTTTTCACAAACCTCAGGGTTAAGAGGAAGATCAGGTTTGGAGGACAAGATGGTGAATTAATATTAAATTTACTTTTAGTTTCTTGGACCTGTGAGTTTGATATACCAGAGGAACATACAGGTAAGATACCTTTTAGGGATTTGGAAATGGGAAAACATAGCTTGGGGCAGAGCCATTCATGTAGGTATAAGAGTCACAGAATTGGAAAGAGCTGGGATGGTGGAATCAAAGGGTATTTTAAAAATGGAGGGGAGGGGCACCGGTGTGACTCAGGTCACTCTTTAAGCTTCCCACTCTTGATTTTGGCTCAGGTCATGATCTCACAGTCATGAGAAAGATCCCTGGGTTGTACTCTGCTGACAACGTGAAGCCTGTTTGGGATTCTCTCTCACCCACTCTTTCTGCTTCTCCCAGCTCTCTAAATAAATAAATAAATTTTAAAATAAAAATAAGTAAAAAATTTTTAATGTTTTATTTATTTCTGAGAGAGAGAGGGAGAGAGACAGCGTGAGCAGGGGAGGGTCAGAGAGAGAGGGAGACACAGAATCTGAGGCAGGCTCCAGGCTCTGCGCTGGCTGTCAGCAGAGAGCCCGTCGCAGGGCTCAAACTCACAAACCATAAGATCATGACCTGAGCTGAAGTCGGATGCTTCACCAACTGAGCCACCCAGGTGCCTCCCAAAAAACAAGTAAAAATTAAAATGGTGAGGATTGAGGAGATGAGAGGAGGTTGTAAGAAGGAGGAAATGAAAGCCTTTGTTCTTGCCCTTGGGGTATTATTCATTATGATTTAAGAGATATATTTCTTAAACTTGAAAAAAAGTGTGCATATCCTATCAAGGAAAAAGATTTAGATTTCTTAGGTCCTAATAAGTTTAGAAATTTAAATACTCTCTGTTTAGTTCATCATTCATACAGTAACTGAACACAAGGGGTGGTTCACCTCTTGGAGTGTGTTACATTGAACACAATCCAAGGAAGCCTTGAAAGCAAAGAACTTTTTGTTACTTGTTACAAGTTAGGAGACGGGGGGGGGGGGGGGGGGGGGCTCAAAGCACTATCTCCCCATGGGGTTCATACAGGATACAGGAAGCTTTTATTCAGAGCCTTAGGGGGCAGTGACAGGGAGACTGCATGTGCATTAAGGAACATGCGCATATTCTATTATTTAGGTACTTTCATTCCATTGCACATGCCTAGCACGTCAACATGTTAGAACATACTTTGTATGTTCAAAAAATGGTGGAAACCCCCATCCATTGGAGGAGATCTTAATATTATCATGAACTAAAGGTACCTTGAGGACAGCTCAGGGGGAATTGTGTGTTCCAAATTAGTTCAAATGGCTCATACAAGGGGCTACCAGGCAAAACACCTAGCCAGGTGTCTGCTTGGCAAGAACTACTGGTCCTCCAAACAAGACACATTTTGTCCCTTCCTACCCCCCTCCCTTTTGCTGATAGCTTGCATCCTAGAGAATAGTACCAATGCCATGGTTAACACTACCTCAAATAGTATCCTGGATATTGTTGACTGAGTCTAAGGTTGTGACCCAAATGCCCAAAATATGACTGTGATATTATTTTGAAATTGAGGTATAAATTACATATAGTAATACAGACAGTCAAATGAACAGATCTTAATTCTTAAAAAAAAATTCTTTTGCAACTTATTTTTTTAAATTTTTATTATCTTTAAAATAACCTATACACCTATAAAATAACCTATACAATATAGAGCTTGAACTCATGACCCTAAGATCAGAGTCACATGCTCTACCAACTGAGCCAGCCAGCCAGCCACCCTCAGATCATAATTCTTATAGTTTGATAAGCATATCAAATATATAAAACTATCAAGATAGAGAACGAAATATATATATATTTATAAATATTATATATATATATATAAAATATTTCCATTACCTCAGAAAGTTCATTTATGGCTTTCACAATTCCTACCCTTCCCCCAAGCTAGTTTCTTTTACCATAGATTAGTTTCGTTTCCAGAATTTCACAAAAATGGAATCATACTCTTTTGTGTCTAGCTCCCTTAACTCAGCATAATGATTTTGAGTTTCATTCATATACTTCATTCCTTTGTATAGCTAAGTAATATTTCAGTGCTATGAATATACCACAATCTACTTATCCATTCATCTATTAATGGATACTTAGGCTGTTTCCAATTTTAGGTTATTTTGAATTAAGCTGCCATGAATATTCTTGCACAAGTCTTTATGTGCATATACTTTAATTTCTCCTGGGTGATTATCTAGAAATGGAATTACTGAGTTAGGGGTTCAACTTGTATAATAAGTTGACAGTTTTCTAAGGTGGTTGTATCATTTGATATTCCCACTAGCAATAAATGAGCAATCTAGTTGCGGAAAATGCTTGTTAGCATATGTTATTGTTGTGCCCGATTTGCGAGTTCCCAGAGACCTCCAAGGAGCCGACACCGATGCAAATACAAAAGGGTCTTTATTACAAGCTCGAGCAGGGGCTCATCCATCTACTGGTGTCGTGGCAGCAAGATGAAGCCCTGAACAATAGCGAACAGGGTTTTTAAGGAGTAAGGGATGGGGGTGTTACAGTACACATAGCATCATCACATAAGCATCAATTACAATTGTACAGCACCCCTGGTAACAGCTTTGACCATTCCGTATCTGTGAGGTGTTCATTACTTTTGGTGGGACCCAATCATGACTTTTGAGAATCCTTTGGAAATGACCAATTATGAGGTGAGTTCAAAGGGCCCACGTGGGGTTCAGGCAAGCGGTGAGAAATTGGCTAGTTTGTATCTGCAGTTCCCAGCCTTGACTCAGACCATAGGAGTGTTTTTTTCTTTTTGTTTAGCTGAACTGAGGGCAGTCCCAGGATGGCTTTAGCCTTGAACAATCTGAGGCTTTTCCTGGAACTGGGACTGGGCCTACGTGCAGCCCGAGGTTTCTCTTAATGGAGGGCTTAATTTTTGGCTCTTCATTATCAGTCTTGGTAAGTCACAGATAAGGGCTACACCAGGTAGAGTGGTCACAAACACAATAAACTTTATTTGCAGCGAATAAGGAGATCACAGGGAATAGCTTTCAAAGCCATGAGCCCCTTAGCAAGAGTGAATGGGTTCCTTTTATTTAGGGTTAGGATGCATATAGAAAGGGGAACTTCATCATCATTTGTAGAGGCGGGCATAAGTTTGCACATGCGCCTTAAGGAAACATGCCTATACATGTGTTATGTGAATGAGGCTTGTCTCAACCCCTCCCCCCAACTCCCATGGAGATCTTAGTATTATAATGAGGTAAAGGTAACTATCAGTCACTCCACAGATCACTCAATGGTCCATTTCCACAGGCACGATTGAGCTCAAACTGGTTTGGAGGTTGGGGCCAGCAGAGTTCTTTGCCAGGCCATTTGATATTGCTTGAGGGGTAGTTGCAGTTTCCATCATGGGATGCTATGCTTTTAGGTCTTTTGCCTGAGTTAAGAGATAAGCTGGAAAGAAAAGCTTAAGGAAAAATGTGGGGCAAAGGTTGGTGGGTATAAGAAGGTAAGTAGTAAAGGTCAGGTCTTGGGGTCTAGCTAGTGACATAATTTCAGTATGATTTTAGTTTGTATTTTCCATATATTGAGCATCTTTCTATGTGATTATTGACCAATCTTTTGTCTTTGTGAAGTATGTGTTGAACGCATGTCCCTGTTTTTTAAGTTTATTTATTTATTTTGGCGGAGGAGGGTAGAGGGCAGGAGAAGGGAGAAAGAGGCAGGGAGAATCATAAGCAGGCTCCATGCTGTCAGCGCAGAGTCCCACATGGGGCTTGAACCGACAAACCATGAGTGAGACGGTAACCTGAACCAAAACCAAGAGTTGGACACTCAACCGACTGAGCTACCCAAGGTGCCCCAAAATTGTGCCCATTTTTTAAAATGATTTTTAAAAATTATTGAGTTGTAGTGTTGTCAAAAATCAACCTTTGTGCTTCAGTTCCAAAATATAACACAAAAACAGAAGTTTGGAATACAGAGGAACAATAGCTTAATTGCTTTGCAGGGTAAAGGAAGCTGCAGCAGGCTATGGCTTTCAAAAACCGCAAGCCCCCCTCCCACCCACCCTCTCTACAGAGAAAGGGGCTGGGGAATTTTATAGGGAAATAGAGGATCTAGCCAGTTTGGACAAGAATTGTGTTTGTTTTCAGGGTGGTACTAGGTTCCTGAAACAAAAGGTTAAGAAGAGAGAAGGGAAGGTTTACTGAACTGAGGAGGGAAGATTTGAGGGAGAGAGGGAAGAGGTTACTCAGTTTAAAATAAAGCTTTGCTGAAGCATTTGTGCAGTCATTTTGATTTTTGTTCAGCTTTATGTGTTTTCAAAATAAGTTATTTATTTTTAAGTAATCTCTATACCCAATGTGGGGCTTGAACTCACAACCCCAGATCAAGAGTCATGCCCCTCTGACTCAGCCAGCCAAGTGCCCCTCAGCTTCGTGCTTTTAGGCAATTTCAATAGGTGTTCTTTAAATATTCTGACTAGAAGTCCTGTTTGGATATAGGCACCAAGATTTTTCCCCCTCAGTTTGTGATTTGCTTATTCATTTGCTTAATGTTATCTTTTGATGGATACGAGTCCCTTTTGATAATTTTGAATTTATCAACTTTTAAAAGTTGTATGGTCCTAAATATCATATGTTTGCACGTATAGGAGGATTAGGAGGAACTTGACGGAGGAACAAGGGGGAGAAGAAGGGCGGAAATGGTGGGGGAAAGGGAGAGAGGCAAACCATGAGAGACTCTTGAATGCTGACAAAAACTGAGGACTGATGGATGTGGGGGGGAGGGGGGATGGGCATGGAGGAGGGCACTTTGGGGATGAGCACTGAGTGTTATGTGGAAACTAATTTGACAATAAACTATTTGTAAGAAAAAAAAAAAAGTTGTATGGTCCTCCATTACCTACAGACCTTCTGCATGTCTCATAGAGTTTACTACGTGCTGTGTGCCCAAAGTGTGTAGAATATAAAGAGGAAGTGGTTAAATGGCAATTTTTAAAAATTGCTCTTAAATTGTTACAGAACCATAGTCCAGAACAGTGGTTTGAATTTAACTGAGCATAATCATTGTCCTTGAAATAGTTAAAAATAAGATTACTGGACTTCACTCCTACAGAATGATTTGGTTTCCTAGGTTCTGTGATACAGGCAGGTTTGGGAATCACTGATCTAGAAGTCCTTAATGCCTGGCCAAACTTAAAGCTATTCTATCTACCATTTTCTCAGTCAGAAGGTAGATCAGTGTTAATAGAAATGATCTGTTGGATTTTAATTGTTGAGAGCTGTTACCACCCGTGTCTTTCAATGTCCTTTGAAATAGTTAATTAGAAGGCACCAGGAGGAAAAACACTGAAAAACTTTACACAAAGATTCTGTTGTAATAACCATAATGCGTAACTGAATAAAATACTTCAGAACAGAAATCAAGTGCATGATCTTCCTGCTTTCCAACTGTGAGCTCTTGCTTTTCTTCTTCTAGAGAAATTGCAACAAGTATTCACAGGAAGTTTTTTTTGTTTCTTTGTTTCTTCTTCTTTTTTAAAAAATAAAGTGGTTCTCCTAATGGTTTTGTAATGGACCTTAACTTGGCTGGCAATTAAAGATGAAACTTCTCATTGGGTATTTTCAACACTGCCGGGGGAATCAGCTGCCAGTTTACTGGAATGTGGAAAACTGCATGAGATTCTGGGATTGGAATCAAAATGCTAATTTAAAAGGTCGAGTGAAGCTGAGGCTCACGTTTTTGTGTGCCTGCGCTCTCTTCAGGCAGAACAAAGACCCAGACAGAAGAGGCAGAGGCAGAGGCAGAGGCAGAGATTCATCCCAAATCTGTTTTCCTGAGATAATTTTGGAATCATGCCTGAAATGCCGGAGGACATGGAACAGGTAAGAGCTAGATATTCAAGAAATGAAGCATTATGGAGTTTCTTTTAAAAGCATCCCAGTGAATGGTAAAAACCAAAAGGGCGTGTTAAAAAAAAAAAGAAAAAGAAATAAGAAACGGGTGTCATTCATTTCTTTAAACCATGTAACTTTGTGACATGAAAGAATAAACCAACTTTAATTATTGACCCTGGGCACCAGGTTATGGAGAGCTCGGCTAAGTCTCATTAAAATTGCCAAAAATAAAATGCAAAGCAGAACAGCAGTTTCACTTACCAGATTAAATACAATGATCTAGGTGACGGTTCTATATAAGTAAGGATTTTATCTATAAAGTGCTCCAGACTTTCTTTGTCTTAGCATGAACTGAATCTGCTAACGTAACTTTTAGCTCCAGGCTGCTCTCTTTAAATTTATAGACTTAGCCACGACACGAAGTTGAATACTGTCTGTACAACAATGGCATTTTTGTTCAAAAACTTTCATCTTTAAAGAGAAGAATAAAAAAAACTATACATGAACATATGCCTTTATAACGATACGCAAGTTTTACCTGGGAGCTATCAAACCAGGCTCTCGAAGGTAGGCGAGAAAACTCTTGTTCCTAACTCTAGACAAGGCTGCTCAGAGAATTAAAAAAAAAAAAAAAGTAATTGCAAATGTAATTAAATTTTATTCACTTCACTTAATTTTTTTGTTACTAGAAAATTAGGTTGCATCACAACGTTGTATCTAGAAATTAAAAAAACAAAAAACTCCCAGTATTTAAAGGAGGAGGATTAGGATCTTAAATTTGCCTCTCCTATCTCCCACTCACATTCACCTTTCTCTTTGTCTGCAGATTATGAATTAGGACTGAGTAATGCTAAACTGATTAAGGGTAACAGCTTCCATAATAATAAAAATCGTAAAGTGAGGGGCCTCAGGTTCTTTTCCCCCAACGTTCCAAAAAAAAAAAAAAAAAAAACCAAACAAACCAAAACTGTTTACACGAATAAAGAACTGAATTCTTGTTGGGGGTTGGGCAGAAAGGAAATTCACGAGGCTCAGACAAAGGAAAACTTTTTAAAAGGCTGCTTAGTCTTTAGCTCTAAAGTAAACCAAAAGGGGTTATGAAAATAAGCCCTTTTAAGAAAAATCCAAGCAGCGGTCACATTTGTGGGACTTGATATCGTGTGTGTCTGAAAAAGAACACTCGGATTGGAGGGTGAAATGTTGGCGAACCTTACACGGTCTACGACGGGTTTTTTCCTTAGTAAATTTCACAGGCATCCCAACTGATGGGCATTTTGCTGTTCCGAGCTAGGAAGTAAACCAGTTGCCTGAGAGGTCGTTCTCAGCACTTGGAGATACTGTTTCTGATTTGTTACTTTTAAGAAGCCATACAGGTGACGGAAGATGTAGACATTACTGTGGTTTCTTCTTTAATTTACGGTGGCTGCGCACGGCCTGAGGGGGCAGCCCTTAATGTGATGCTTCTCAAAAGAGGTCGGTGGGGTTCTGACTCCTGTTAAATACGCAAAAATGTAGAGTCCCTGGTTCTATTACCACTGATTCTCATTCTGTAATTATAGGTGAAGTCCGAGAATCTGCGTTTTGAAGAGGCACCCAAATAATTCCTCCCCTTCGCCCCTTCTTTTTAATTTTTTCTTAGTTTATTGTAAAGTTAGTTTCCATATAACACCCAGTGCTCATCCCCACAAGTGCCCTCTCCCATGCCCATCACCCCCTTCCCCTCCACCCCATCAGCCCTCAGTTTGTTCTCAGCATTCAAGACCTCTTTTTATTTTTAACTAGTTAAAAATAGTTTGATTTATTTGGAACTTGACATGTACTACTTTTTAGCAGACCAGAAGGACAAATGGGTTGTTGAGGTTGTTAATGATTAAGATGCCAGCACTTGTATTTTTACTCTTCGTCTTTCTCTAAAAAAAAAAAAAAAAAAACAACACTCCTAAAAGCTGTACGTCCACTGTGCTCCCTCCTTTCCTTCTTACGCAAACACAACCCATGGCTTTAAAATCTTTTCTCCTACTTTACGTATTACGTGCTCAGTTGATTCCCATGTACTGCGCAGTCTGCAAACTTGAAACTCCAGGCGATCCAATTTAATCCTTCCCTAGCCAAGAAGAGAGACGAGGAGAGAAAATACATAAAATAAACAACCTTCCCCAGAACAAAACTCGTATTCACTGCTTAAGGCCAAGGTCTTTTTTTGTGTATCCCTTTAAGAGCTGGCGGGTGGGCGGGCAGCGCACAGAACGCTGCCCGGCCCCTTTCTGAGGCATCCGCGGAGTGTGGCCAATCAACGGGCGCAGCCTTGGCGGCGGAAGCCGGAAGCAGTGAGCGGGGGGCCGGCCCGGACCTAGGGAGGCGGGCCGAGGGTGAGGAAGCTGCGGCCCTTGGCGCTCCGGGGCAGGAGGAAGTGGCGGTCGCCGCGGCGGCGGCGGCGGCGGCGCGAAGACGGCGGGCATGGTGGGGCGGGAGAAGGAGCTCTCCATCCACTTTGTTCCCGGGAGCTGCCGGCTGGTGGAGGTGAGGGAGTCGACCTGGGCGGCTCGTGCAGCCGGGAGTGCAGCGTGGGATGAGCCACGTCGGGGGGGAGGGGGCCTCGACTGGTTTACCTTGCGCATCCTGCAGCTATCCGAGCCCCCAGCCCGGAGTCGCCCCAGCACCTCCTTTCTAGCTCCGGGAGGAGAGGGCGGCGCCACCGAGTTTGTTTACCTCGGCACACAGCCGTTTGTGTCGGCTCTTCCAGCCCTGCGGCAGGAAAGGAATAGATCTGGTTTCACTCCCTTCTAGAGAAGTTTTTCAGAGCTGTTTCGATTTTGGTTTTATCTTTCTGTGTTTTTTTTTTTCGTTCTTTGATCGTATTCCTCGATCTTACCAGTTCTTATCGCTGAGAAAGAAGGCGAAAGTGGCTTTTCAGAAACGGCAGTTTTAGAGATAACAACTTACTGAACTTGTGAGTTTTGTGCAGTGCACTATATTATGCACTTTACAAGCATTGTTTAATCGTCATAACTATGAGATAGGGGTTTTGCTCCATTTTACGGATGAGAAAATTGAGGCTTGTTGAGTCCTTGGCCCAACCAAGTTCATTCAGTTGGCTTGGAGCTGACAAATTTCTTTCGCTTTCTCGGGCTTTGAACCACTCCAAAGGTTGCTTTGGACAACAAAAAGGAAGGAACATAAAGGAAGGTTGTTAGTGTGGGAGAGCTATCCCAGGTATCCCCCTTTCTGCATTCTCTCTCTTATTTCAGTCCAGGCCTCAACATTCTATCCACAGAATTGCTAGAATTTATCTAGCAGTGGAGATAAGAATGTTAAAGCCTAGACCAGTTATGTTTTGCGGAAGTAAGAGATCTGGGAGGTGGATGTTTTTGATAATGCAGAAGTTTTACACTGTGCTCCCTCCCTTCCTTCTTACACTTCTAGGATATAGCATAGTGTTTCTAATCATTTTGGGATTAGTGGGGTAAAGTTAAACTTAACGTATTGTCTGTATTTGCTCCCAAAAGTACTGAACGTATAATGTTACATATTGTTTATATAGGCATAGCGTGTATGTAAAGTTAATCTTTTTTTCACAGTGGGAGTTCAGTAGACTAATGAAAATAGGTTTTCATGATTTCCTTCATTAAAAGCGATACACCCTGAATCTTTGTGGGGTTCTTTTTTTTTTTTTAGGATTTTTTTTTAAACTTGAATGTAATCTGTATGCTCATTGCAGTGCTTGAACTCAACAGTCCTGAGATCCAGAGTTGAATGCTATACCAACTGAGCCAGCCAGGCGTCCCCACCCTGAATCTTGACACATATTTGCTGGTCTCTGAAAACATGTAGAATTAAAATTCACTTGAGATAATGAGGACTGCCTTACATACTGTTGGAGAAGACAGCTGCAGTGTTACCTGCTTACACTGCCGTGTAGGATAGGAATCGAGTAACAGTAGGAGTTAGACCAGGGTCGCCTAGGTACTCACAGGATTTTGAATTTCTTGAGTCCGGGTACTGTCTACTTAAAAGATCTGCCTCCAGGGGAATGTTGTATGAGGATCAGTAAAAACCAAACAAACAAAATAACCAGAAACTGCCAAATTTGAGAAGTTCCAAATAGCAAAGTATTATATTTGCCACTAAATTGTAAGAAAATCTCTATTTAGATGTTAGTCTTTTCTAAGACATTTTTAGTAGAAGTTAATGCAAGTATTGCTAAAGTAGAAATCATCCCAGAGTACTATGCCCATTTGGAAAGAACCATTTATCTCATTACCTGTAGTTTGCTATCATTTGATTAGGTAGCATAATAAAAGTGGTAATTCTACATTTATTTATATATATTTAACTTTTCAGGAAATTTTTTGATGTCTATCAATCTGGTCACTTGAAGTTCTGCACTTGTAAGAGTTTATGCAGGGCATAGCAAAGAGGTTCAGAGTAACTTAAAGTGATGCTTGATTCTTGACATATTAATGAAGTAGACTTTTCAGGCAGACACTATTTTCAACTCTTTATTGTGGTTTGGGTTCACTAGAAAGCTTTTTATTCTTCATTCTGAGTTTTTTGAAGTGCGTGGACATTCCTGTGTTTAGCAGGACTAAAATATTTTATGAAGTAATGGTCCAAAATAATTTTTTAGAGGGATATTTCTTTTCTTGTGAAAATAAAAGAATCAAAACTGTGTTTTTAAAAAGCTTAAGGTAGATTTCTGTTTATATATAGAAAAATCAAAAATAGAAGAGCTAATTTTGTTTGGCATATTTTATTTGCCAACAACCAATAAATTTGCAGTCCAAATGAAAAAAACCATGTCTTGGCTCCTATACTGGTGGACAGAAGGTGCTCATTGAGTCTCTAGATAGAACTCTGAAGAGGAAAAATTACTTTAAGTAAATAAAGCTCCTTTCACTCTTTTCATGCTCTGTCCACTCTGTGTTAAGAATAATGTTGAAAATGTTAAAGTTGTATGAAGAGCCTTAGTCATCTTGTCCAGGTGAGGAATTTGATCAATAGAGACTTCAGTAACTTCCCAATACCATGTTTTGTGGCAGAACAGTTAAAATTTAATCATTATGAAGTCAAATAGATCAAAAGATTAAGACAAAACTCAGTATATATTTGGCTAGACCACAGAAGCAAGTTCTGTTCCCAACCTTTTCCATTTTCCATAAAACCTTTAACATCTTGGGGCTTCAGATTCCTCAATTTGGAAATATTTACATGTTTAACAAGGCTGTCTTATGATCAAAAAGTATCATATAGCCTCATGTAACACTCCATAGTTTTCAAATATAATATAATGCAGTATCATTTTTGTTTTAGGAAATGGTTACACTTCAGATGTCTGCTATTTTAATAAAGAAAATTCTTGAGAATTGACATCTGACCACTAGGTACCATGGACTGTTTCATATTTTCTTCTGGGGACCATGCAAGTTACCCCAGAGGATAAGGATACTAGGTGGTATTTTTTCCTCGCAATCTCATCCTTTTTTAAAGTTAAGCGTATTCAATTCCCAAAGAGCCTTGCTGTGCTTGTAATTTAATACTGTATTTCATCAAATCCAAATTGTACTTGATTATAAGATCATCTGGGTTCTTTTTTTTTTTTTTTTTTTTTTTTTTTTTAGTTTTTTTAATATTTATTTCTGAGAGAGAGAGAGAAAGACAGCATGAACAGGGGAGGGTCGGAGAGAGAGGGAGACACAGAATCTGAAACAGGCTCCAGGCTCTGAGCTAGCTGTCAGCACAGAGCCAGATTCGGGGCTCGAACCCACGAACTGCAAGATCATGACCTAAGCGAAAGTCGGACGCTCAACCCACTGAGCCACCCAGGTGCCCCTGGGTTCTTATTTTAAGATGCACTAAAAAGCAAAAACCACTGCCAGTCTAGGACAGTAATAAGATGCATCTCTATTTCATTCAACAGGGATGTAAAATGAAAAGGTATTTCACAGAATCAATAAAGTATGCAGAGATTTGAGTTCATTCTTCAATAACCTTTGTGAAATGAGTAATGCTTGTTTGACTTTTTTTGTTTGTTTTTCTTTTTTAATGGGGGAAGTGAGAAGGAAAGATTGTAGTTGCTTTTAGAAAGGTAGACACCAATTTTTTGGCTTGTTCAAATAAGATAAATTTATCTTTAGGAAAATCTTGGATTTTTCCTGGAGTTCAAGATTACAGTTGTCAGGGCAGTTCCCAAATCACTATCATCAGCACATTTCCTGGCAATTTGTTAAATGTAAATTATCAGGATTTACCCCAGATGTACTGGATCTGAAAGCCTCAGTCATGGTTCTTATCCATAGTAAAGCCTCAAACCACTAACCTAAGAACTATTCTATATTCCTTTACTTCTTTAAAATGAGGTAATAGAGTGAGAAACTCTGAAGAAACCAAATTGTAGCTTTTTGTAATATTTTCCCAGGGATACTTTATGGTATTCTGTGTAAATTGTTTTCTAATTGTATCTATTAGACCTGGCATGTTTTCTTAACAATTTAGTCTTTGTAGAGCTCTTTTCTTGCCAAAATTCAAAGAAAATATTTTGTTGGCTGAAATCCTTGTTTTCATAGATCAGTTGGCTTACAGCCAAGTTTTACACCAGAGAGCCTAGATGAATTTTACTTCAATTTTTAAAATGTTTTGAAATTGGTTGCACTAAGGAAAACATATCTTCAAAAAATTTACCTTTGTACTGTTTCTGCTAGCTCTTTCATTTCAGGTTTTTCCTATGGTAGAAATAGATAATTTGGTGGGTTTTTTTGTTTGCTTTTTTATGTATACTGCCAAGTTATTATGCTGACCTAAGGGCTAACAAAGAGATTTTTACTTATTGTATGCTTGCTTAAAGTTTTTGACAGCTCAGAAGAGATGACTATAACAGCACTTGAAATAAAAGACCTCAAATTGATAAAATTTACGAAAACTTTTTTTTTTTAAGTAGGCTCCACACCCAAAGTGGGCTTGAACTCACAACCCTGAGATCAAGAGTTGCATTCTTTACCAACTGAGCCAGCCAGGCACCCTTAATAAAACTTTGTTGGTGTTTTTTTTAAATAGTAAATGTTGATTTTATCCAAGTCTTGGAAATTTGGGAAGAAGGGAAATTTTAAAACTGCTTTGGCAACAACGTATTTTCTAAATAGTTCCTTTTAATTTCATTGTGTAAAGAATTTTTTCTTTCACAAGAGCAACATGTCACTTTAAAATATTTCTTTTTTTTCCTCATGTTTAATTTTTTTTTTGTGTCCTCTTGTATTAGTTTTTTTTTAGGTTTATTTTTGAGTGAGAGAGCGAGCACGAGTGGGGGAGGGGCTAATAGAGGGGGACAGAGCATCCGAAGCAGCTTCTGCACTACAGCACAGAGCCAGATGTGGGAATTGAAATCGAGAGACACAAGATCATGACCTGAGATGAAGGTGGACACTTAACCCACTGAGCCACACAGGTCCCCTTGTCCCTTTATGTTAGTTTTAACAGGTCTAATTAAGATAAATTTAGAGTTACTCAGGAACATTTACTGATTAAACTTAGAAATGCTTTTATTTAAACCATTGGTTAAATTTGAATATTTGCTTTGGTAAAACTTAGAATATTATTGCTATTAGGACCATATTTATTTTTCCTCCACATAAAGACCTGTGAAATGTGAATTCCTTAACTCAGATGTATCAAAATATAAATCAGTGAAATGTGAAAGAAAATTTGAGGTTATAAACTGAAGACCAGAAATGTCAACTTGTGAGTTTATTGTGGAATACAGCCAAATTCATCAGGCCATAAAAAATAAGTAAGCTTCAAACTAATTGTGCATTTTATAAACTGGAGAATGTAATTAAAATTGCTGTTTGTTTATTTGGACATCACTTGTTTATTTGGACATCACTCATCATTAAAATAAGATTTTCCAGGGGCGCCTGGGTGGCTCAGTTGGTTAAGCATACAACTTTGGCTCAGGTCATGATCTCACGGTTCATGGGTTCGATCCCCGCATCAGGCTCTGTGCTGACAGCTCAGAGCCTGGAGCCTGCTTTGGATTCTGTGTCTCCCTCTCTCTCTGCCCTCCCCTACTTGTGCTCTGTCTCTCTCTGTTTCAAAAATAAACAAAAAAATTAAAAAATAAAATAAGATTTTCCATTATTAATATAGGAAATCGGGGCACCTGGCTGGCTCATTAGGTACAACATACAACCCTGGATCTTGGTGGTGTAAGTTTGAGCTTCATATTGGGTCTAGAGGTTACTTAAAGATATTTTAAATTTATTTGTCTTCAGAGAGAGAAAGAGTGTGTGCATATAAGTAGGGAAGGGACAGTGGGAGAGGGAGAGGGAATCCCAAGCAGGCTCCACACCTAATGCGGGGCTCAAACCCACAAACTGTGGGGATCGTGACCAGAGTAGAAATTGAGGGTCAGGCAACTAACTGACTGAGCCATCATGGTGTCCCCCAAATAAAATATATTTAAAAAAAAGGAAATTTAAATCTAATTGACTAGGTATTTCCTTACAGTATCATTTTAGGTTCTTTTTCATGGACAGGACTGATAAAACTTTTTAAGTGATACAATTATTGATGCAGTGTGTTTTTATACTAACTGAAGAGTTGTCTAATAGATGTAGGACATGAAGCAAACTTCTTAAAGTATTCAGTGAACAATGATGGTGACTCATTGCATAGAATATTTTCAAAGTGAGTAATCCTATTTTCTCCCATTTCACCTTTTAGGAGGAACTTAACCTCCCCAGTAGGCGAGTTTTGGTTACTGGTGCCACTGGGCTTCTGGGCAGAGCTGTGTATAAAGAATTTAAGCAGAATAATTGGCATGCCTTAGGCTGTGGTTTTAGAAGAGCAAGACCAAAATTTGAACAGGTTAATCTTTTGGATTCTGAAGCAGTTCATCACATCATTCATGATTTTCAGGTATGGTTGAGTCTGTTTATTTTAGCACATATATAAACTATGTTAAGAATTGACTGGATGGGGGGCGCCTGGGTGGCTCAATTGGTTAAGCGTCCGAATTCAGCTCAGGTCATGATCTCATGGTTTGTGGGCTTGAGCCCCGTGTTCGGTTCTGTTCTAACAGTTCAGAGCCTGGAGCCTGTTTCAGATTCTGTGTCTCCCTCTCTCTGACCCTCCCCTGCTCACGCTGTCTCTCTGTCTGTCTATCTGTCTGTCTCTGTCTCTTTCTCTCTCTGTCTCAGAAATAAATTTTTAAAAAAAAATTTAAAAAATAAATGATTGTTCTAAAAGATTTGAGTTTATGAATTTAATTTGAATTTTGTATTCTCCCTTTAATGCAGATTTATTAAGTATTTAGGTCATATTAATTACATAAATATTAGTTCTTGTCTCCCACCCAAATTAGAGGACAAAGCTTATTTTGATTGAGAAGTAATAGTTGTTGACACTGATTTTGGTTTTGCCTGGGGATTACTAAACTGCTCTTTTCTCTCCAGGACCTATCTATTTGTTAAGGAAGTTCGAAACTTGAAAAAGGGAAGCATGACAAAATTACATTAAACATTACAGCAATTCTTTAGTTGAAGGAATGTTGATTTAACAAACTTTTTTTTTTTTTTTTAATGAAATGAGTTACTTTTGGAAGGCTGTAGCTTCTCTGTTTTATTCCTTTTGGTTTAAAACTACATCCCTGTTTAACTTCCAGCCCCATGTCATAGTACATTGTGCAGCAGAGAGAAGGCCAGATGTTGTAGAAAATCAGCCAGATGCTGCTTCTCAACTTAATGTGGATGCTTCTGGGAATTTAGCAAAGGAAGCAGGTAATGATGACTTTATAAAATCTACATGAAATACTAAATAATTGCTGAGTTTATAAAGATTAGCATTTTGTAGGTTGCTTATAAGAGGTTTGTTTTATATATGAATAAGCTGTTATAAATACCAGTACAGAGTAATGTTGTGTAATAATTTCATAGATTATGTTTTTTCTGTCATGTCTTTCCTTTTTAGCTTTAATTGGAGCGTTTCTGATCTACATTAGCTCAGATTATGTATTTGACGGAACAAATCCACCTTACAGAGAGGAAGACGTACCAAATCCACTAAACCTGTATGGCAAAACAAAATTAGAAGGAGAAAAGGCTGTCCTAGAGAACAATTTAGGTAAGACGATTTCTTTAGCCCCTGATTGTTTTGAGGATTCCTTTCGTTTATAATATATACATATATGACATATATTATATTTATGTAAATGATATATATAATGTTTTTTAAATTTTGAAAAAATCAAGTGACATAAATCATTGGAGAAAAATTAGAGAAGGCAGTTAATAAAAAAGAAAAATAAGAATTTAGAAATCATGAAGAATTTATGAATCTTTACAGACTTTCCAGAAATAATATATACATAAATGCCATATTCTAGGGGCACCTGATGGTGCTCAGCCCATAGAGCATGTGACTCTTGATCTTGGGATTGTGAGTCCAAGCCGCACATTGGGCATAGAGCTTACTTAAAAAAAATGTTACTGTATTTAAAAAAAGAAGTCTTAATAGCATAAATATTTGTAATCTACTTTCAAAAAACAGGTCAGTATCATTTCTCCTAGATTGAGGTATTTGTTATATTTTTGTATGGTTTTTATTTTTAGTACTTTATTTTTATCTTTTTATTTTAAAAAGAGGTGGGGAGAGAGAGAATCTTTTTTTCTTTAATGTTTATTTAATTTTGAGAGAGAGAGACAGAGTATGAGCCAGGGGAGGAGGGTCAGAGAAAGAGGGAGACAGAATCTGAAGCAAGCTCCAGGCTCCAAGCTGTCAGCACAGAGCCCAATGCGGGGCTTGAACCCACGAACCATGAGATCACTACCTGAGCCAAAGTTGGACACTTAACCAAACCAGCTGAGCCACCTAGGCACTCCAGGAGAGAGGGATCCAAAAGATTAATCTGTTCAAATTTTGGTCTTGCTCTTCTAAAACCACAGCCAAAGGCATGCCAATTATTCTGCTTAAATTCTTTATACACAGCTCTGGATGGCTCAGTCAATTAGTTGCCCGACCCTCAATTTCTAGTCAGGTCATGATCCTACAGTTTGTGGGTTCGAGCCTCGTATTAGGTGTGGAGCCTGCTTGGGATTTCCTCTCCCTCTCCCTCTGTCCACCCCCTGTACTTACACTCTTTGTCTCTCTGAAGACAGATAAATTTAAAATATCTTTAGGTAACCTCTAGACCCAACATGAGGCTCAAACTTACACCACCAAGATCCAGGGTCGCGTGTTGTACCTAATAAGCCAGCCAGGTGCCCCGATTTCCTAAATTATCATGCAAGAATCATCCTTGAATACATATTTGTACACAGTTATCCAATATGTTGATTTAATTAAAATAGTTTGTGGGGTGCCTGGATGGCTCAGTTGGTTAAGCTTCTGACTTCGGCTCAGGTTATGATCTCCTGGTTTGTGGGTTTGAGCTCCGTGTTGGGCTCTCTGCTGTCAGTGTGAAGCCTGCTCTGGATCCTCTGTCTCCCTCTCTCTGTGCCCCTCCCTGCATGTGCCCGCTCTCTCAAAAATAAAATAAAACGTTTGAAAAAAAAAAAGTTTGTTAATTTTCAGTTAAAGTGTTAATTATCCAAAGTCTGTTGTGACAGCTCATTAGGGACCAACATGAAATCTAAATATATCATTATTCCTTACTCAGTGGTTTCAAGAATTATGTGGTGAAACATTCACATAACCTTTATATAGATTCACCACTTGTTAACCTTGTACTATGTGTGGTTTTTGTATGTTTTTCTTGTTTTTTTTTTTTTTGCTGAGCTTACTGAGTATTGGTCGAATTTCACCCCAGAATAGTTCATTATGCCAAGGATCTTCTAACAAGAATGTTCCTTACATAATTGCAGTGTGGTTATCACACTCAGGAAATTTAACATTAATACAATGTTATATACTATAATGTATTGTGTATATAGGAATTTTCCCACTGGTCCCAATAATGATCTTCATTGCATTTTATCTTGTATTTATTATTAATTCTTAATAAGTCAAGGATCACTTACTGTGTTTAGTTGTCATGATTAGTTTCATTTCTTCATTACTAGGATTGCTGAAAATAATATATAAAAATACCCCAAGTGATAGAGACCCTTATAAATACACAGTATCACATTTTTGAATGGGCCTTAGTACAGAGGAGGTGTATGTCATTTTGGTATACTGCACGTTTTCTACCACAATCTAGTTTAAATTCACATACTTTCAATTTATATCAAGACTTAAGAATCAGTTCTTTAAAAGATAATCTGTTTTTATTAATTTGTAGGAGCTGCTGTTTTGAGAATTCCGGTTTTATATGGAGAAGTCGAAAAGCTTGAAGAAAGTGCAGTGACTGTTATGTTTGATAAAGTGCAGTTCAGTAACAAGTCTGCAAACATGGACCACTGGCAGCAGAGGTTCCCCACACATGTCAAAGATGTAGCCACTGTGTGTCACCAGTTAGCAGAGAAGAGGATGCTGGTGAGAATCTTGGGAAGGAAGAATTTCTGATTTCCACCAATGAGTGAAAGTCCAAAGTGTTTTTGCTTTCGCTAATATTTCTTTCTTTTTAAAGAAATGGAAAGTCATTGAGGATTTTTTTTTTTAAGTTTATTTATTTATTTTGGGGAA
Source organism: Hyaena hyaena (assembly GCF_003009895.1). Classification (NCBI taxonomy): domain Eukaryota; kingdom Metazoa; phylum Chordata; class Mammalia; order Carnivora; family Hyaenidae; genus Hyaena; species Hyaena hyaena. The sequence continues at coordinate 261,295 of NW_024081732.1, forward strand.
AGGAGAGATCATGTCCACACAAGTGGGGAGGGGGCAGGCTGAGAGAGAGAGAGAGAGAGAGAGAGAGAGAGAATCCCAAGCAGTTTTTTAAATAAGGTTTTATTTAAAACTCCTTAGAGCTACAAAGAGACCAAACACAAGTAGTTTGCAGTAGTAGGCTATATTTATAAATAGTAAAAATATTATGCTCTTGTGTTTGAATTTATTTTTTCATAGACTGTCTGTCATTCTTTTATTGCAAAATGACTAGAGACTTGTATTTTTTTCTTTGGATGACAAAATAATCTAATGTCTTTAAGACATTACTCTGTTACAGGGCACCTGGTTGGCTCATTCTGTAGAGCATGTGACTCTTGATCTCAGGGTTGTAAGTTTGAGTCCAATGTTAGGTGTGGAGATTACTTAAAAATAAAATCTTTACCAAAAAAAAGTTACTCTGTTTAAGATCTGTGTAGTGCCAAATAAGAATGTATCTACATAGGAATTTATAATTCAGCCATTTTAAGAATGATTTGTAATTTTTTTAGATATTTGAATAGGAGTTAATTTTAGACATGAAAAAGTTGGAACTAAATAGAGTATTCATGGAAAGATGAGAGACTGATTTACTTTAGTAAGTTTGTCTATAGTTTTTTAACACATAAAAATTTGTATTTTAAATATGTGTTATACCAGTATTTAATGATGTTATGACTAATTAGCTCATCCTGCGAAATGATTCTATTCAGTTTTGGTTTTAGCTTCTTAGGATAATTAGAAATATCCATTAAATTGGCCTGTTTCCATAAAAATCTGGCATCATTTTTAGGATTCCCATTAAATAAAATTGGAGCCATTTATATTTTTATTTAAAAAAATTCTTAAGCCTAAATTCAAGAAGTTGCTTCTCATGTTTAGCTGGGTATATTTATAGGAATTTGATTTTCGATATCCTGTGGAGAGCATTCCAGAAAGGGATGTGTTTCAATTCTTGGACCTTTTAAATTAGCTTTTTTGTCACACCTACCTTTCCAGTCAAATGAAAAAGTTGATTCTGTTTTGAATTCTTGTGTCCTTCTTAGGATCCGTCAATTAAAGGAACCTTTCACTGGTCTGGCAACGAACAGATGACTAAGTATGAGATGGCATGTGCAATTGCAGATGCTTTCAACCTCCCCAGCAGTCACTTAAGACCTGTAAGTCCATGACATTTTATTTTATTTTATTTTTTTTAAGGTTTTATTTATTTCTAGGAGAGAGAGAGAGAGACAGCGTGAGCAGGGGAGGGTCAGAGAGAGAGGGAGTCACAGACTGAAACAGGCTCCAGGCTCTGAGCTGGCAGTCAGCACAGAGCCTGACGCAGGGCTCGAACCCACGAACTGCAAGATAATGACCTAAACGAAAGTCGGATGCTTAACCGACTGAGCCACCCAGGCGCCCCCCCATGGCATTTTAAACATGACTTGTTGAAAGCCCAGATCGGTCACAATAGTATGGATGGTTGATGAAATTTTTCTTGTTACTTTGAAAATAGTGAATAACTTTATTTTCTGGTACAAATTAAAGTTCACTTTGCTTGCTTGTTGGCAGTTTATATTGTTACTCACCTCTAAATCCTCATTTGCAAGGAAGCAAGCCCATAAGTACTGGTGAAGTTTATACAAAAAGTATTATCTTAATTGTTTATTTGTGCATTTTTCCGGGGATCTGATCAGATTTGCAGTAAGGACAGAGTCAAATAGAGAATACAAAACCTCAATATGGGCTTCTTACTTCTTTTAAAATTTTTTTTGGTTTATATTTTTCTTTAAAGATAACGGACAGTCCTGTCTTAGGAGCACAGCGTCCAAGAAATGCTCAGCTTGACTGCTCCAAATTAGAGACCTTGGGCATTGGCCAGCGGACACCGTTTCGAATTGGAATCAAAGAATCGCTCTGGCCTTTCCTCATCGACAAGAGATGGAGACAAACGGTCTTTCATTAGTGTATGTGCAGTTTGCTTTTTTCTAAATTGAGAAGTATAGTATGTGGCACTTTTTAAAGAAAAAAAGGAAATAGTTTTGTATGAGTGCTCTTTAATTGTGACTCATGATCTTTCAGGTAAATGTTGCTCTTGCACTAGTGAAATTGTCTAAAGAAACTAAGGGCAATAATGCCTCATTTGCAGTAATGATTTTTCTGTTTATCGTTTTGTTTATTCTGGCTTAACTTTGAGTATAGTAAATTATGATTCTTAAATATTTACGAGGCAGGAGGAGACGGATCTACTGTAGACTTTCTCTTGGATGAAATGCATTGGTCATTCCTATAACCTCTACATTTTCAGGACTTTTGCAGCTGTTGACCTTTTTATGTTTTAAGATGTGTTAAGTAGTATGAAAATCATTGGTGTTCATTATTTGCATTGCTTGAGCTCTGATCAAAATGTTTGAAGAAAGAAACTTTATTTTTGCAACCTAAGTACAGTTTTTAAGCTTGAGATATTTCAAATGGTTATGTGTAATTGGAACTCGTGCAGCTTGATGCCTCCTGCTTTTGTAGCAGTGTATGGTGGGCACTTGACAGAGAGAGTATGTGTGTATGTGTATGTATTTTTTTAATGTGTAAAACTGTCCTTTTCACTCCATGTCACTAAATGATATTTCATATCTGTGGTTATACTAATAATGGGTCTTGTAAGTCTTTTGGGCCATTCATGAATAATAATAAATATGTACTGCTGGCATGGTAATCCTTAGTTTCCTTTTATTCACTTTTTAAATGTAAGGACTACACATCTAAACTCGTTATTTTGTTGCTTTAAGTTTTAAAAATTACATTCTTCTGTTAACATCTGATGCATATATGAAAATATAGTTACTTTCGAGATTTATAAAACAATAATAAAATGAACCCTGGTGAACTCACTTGAGATTCAGAATGTGACAGATACTGTATTTACTTTTGCCAGTTGATTGTTTTTTAACTAGACATAACTATGTAATCATGCTACATGTTTGCATAGAATGTTCCTTCTGAGGAATGCAGAGTATTTGAATGTGTTATCAATACCAAGTAATATTCAGGTGACCTTAGCCTCAAGGATATGTTTGGTTCTTAGTAAGGATTTAGAATGGTGGAGTGACTTGTTAATGACTTGGCTTCTACTCAGGCGTCAGTGCAAACCCTGGTTTTAGATTTTTTGATTTTGCTTCTGAAGTATCCTTCCTAGGTTATGATCATATCCTTCATTGGACAAAACATACTCGTTTCTGAGTTCCTAATTTACTTATAGTTTTAGATTTAGAGAGAATCCGGTTTGGGTAACTTGGTTAAAGCACCAATTTCCAAACCATGTTATATTTCCGAATTAGGGAAATTTAGGGATACCTGACCCCTAACCTGGACCTACTGAAATAGAATTTCTGGAATCGAGGACTGCTAATCTAGTTTTAAATTTTCCCTGGATGTTTCTAGGGGTAGCCAGCCTGGCACTTGCATTTACAACCACTGAATGAAAGCATTTTTTTTTTAAGTTACTTAATTTCACAAAGTACAAAATTGAAAAGTTTCAGCATAAAAAACCTTCCTCGTTCTTCTCTAGCTACTGACTTTCCATCTGTGGAAGAAACCAGTGTAGATCAGATCCTTGTATGTTTCTGCAGGCACTCTGTATCTTTAAGAATACACTCACTACATATGTGTGTGTACATACATGTCATCATCCCCTCTTTATAAAAGTAGCTAATGTGCATTTTTCTAAATTAAATTTAATATATCTTAGTTTATATTAGTTATAAAGAATGTCTCTGGTTTTGTTTGTTTTTTACAATTCACTTTGAAATTTTGATCTTTTTTTAAAAAGATTTTAAGCAATCTCTACCAAAGTAGGGCTCAAACTCACAGCCCCAAGATGAAGAGTTAACACGCCCCCACCAAATGAGCCAACCAGTTACCCCTGAAATTTCAGTCTTAAGTGAAAAGTTGCCATAATAGCACAAAGAGTGTCTGTATCCTCCCTTCCATATTTCCTATTAACATTTAGCCATATGTATCGTATCATTTTTTCTTTCTCTGACACAAAGTATGGTTTTTTCCTGAACCATTGAAGAATAAGTTGCAGACATGACTTCTAATCATCTACTTAGTATCTAAATGTCAGTGTATAATTTCTAAAACTCAGGATGCTCTTCTACATGACCCCATAATGTAACCATCAAAATCAAGAAATGAGTATCGATACAGTATTACCCAGTCCACAGATCCTGCTCACATAAGTTGTTCCCAGTAGTGTCCTTTAGAAGTCTGTCCAATCCAGGATAACTCACGGCATTTCTTATCATTTTTCAGCTTCAACCTGGAACAGTTCTTCAGGGTTGTTTTCTCTTCATGATCTTGACTTTTCTGACATCTCTCTATGACAAACTAAATTCACGCTGATACTCCATTGCCAATATTCTTTTCTGTGTTTATAGCTCCGTTCTCTGACAGAAACCTAGCTCCATTATTCTTAATGTGCTTACTAATTGACTCAAATCCTCTATAAGAACTATTCTTGGGGCAGCTGGGTGGCTGTGTTGAGCATCCAGCTCTTGATTTCAGCTCATGGTTGTGATCTCGCAGTTCATGAGTTCAAGATCTGCGTCTGACTCTGCACTGGCAGTGCCCAGCCTCCTTGGGATTCTGTCTCCTCTCTCTCTCTTCTTCTATCCAAATAAATTTTTTTAAAAAATAAAAAAAAGAACAATTCTTCTGATCTGATCACACAAAGTTCTTCTGCTACCCTCATCATAGACCTCCATGAGCTGGTTGAGCATGCCTGAACTCTGCACCATGGCCTATTTGAGGCCACAACTTTCCTCTCCCAGCTGATGAGGCACCACACCAAGAGCCACAGAAGCACCACATACATGCAGAGCACCAAAGAAGGAACTAGGTATTCTTTCATGGCCATATATATACCATTCTATCGTGAATGAACCAGAGTTTATTTAATCTGTTTCTTGATGATTTGCTATAGGTTGTTGGAATTTTAGAGCATGCTTTTAATGAGCCCAATGTATAAAATATTCAAGTTAGTGAGACCTTCTTTTCTACTATATATCCACAGATTATACCTGTAAGTTCACAGGTATATTCTACAGGTACTGGATATATCAGTCTGTGGAATAAGAGTGAATTCAGAAGAAATTCATTGCCAAAATAGGAAAAGAGCTTGAAATGGGTCTTAGTGTATGAAGAAAAGTGGAAATGGGAAACCTCCAACTGTCCAATAAAACCTTTAGGAGAAATTACTGTTGGAGTCTAAATTAAATTATCTCTTTGAAAACCAAATCATATCATTAGCCATAAATAAGGTAGATTTAATTCAGTTATGTAGGTTAGTCAAAAGAATTTTCTGACTTGAGGGCAGTATTCATGTATAGTGAAAAGGAACCATCAAATCTGGATTTGAATGTGGTTCTAACACTTGCTCTTGGCAAGGTATTTTTCCTTTGAGTTCCAGTTTCTTTTTAGGGTTAAGTGGGAGGAATACTGCCTGTTTCACAGGTGTGTTATGGAAATGCCTAGAGCACAGATGATTAGTAAAAGCGGCCATGGACTTAACCGAGTGCCTGGGGAAGAGCTAGGGAGTGTGTGGAGGAGCCTGTGCTTAGACCCTCTAAATCAGCTGTATTTTCTGCCCAAGACCACAGGAGTTTCCCTCCAGAAGCAGGATTACCAGTGGTGGGTTTTCTTTGTGATTTTTTATATTTTCCAAATTTCTCCAGTGAACATATGCTTAATAATTTGGAAATACACTTTAAAAGATTGTTTTTAAGTTTATTTACTTTTAGAGGGTGCGAGGGGCAGAGAGAGAATCCCAAGCATGCTCGTGTGTGCTGTCCGTGCAGAGCCCGCCGTGGGGCTTAATCTCACAAACCTTGGGACCATGACCTGAGCCGAGATCAAGAATGGATGCTTAACTGACTGAGCCACCTAGGTGCCCCTAAAAGATGTTAAGTAAGATAAAGTATTCTCGTAACCTGTTTAGCCTAACGGCTTCTGAAGTTCTGTATTTTGCTACACAAATGGCAAAATACTTGAATTTATAAATGTACCTAATTGTATCTCTGGAAATTGAATAAGTTAAAATTCCTGTATTTGCAATTGATTTATTTTTAAATTTTTACTTAAAAGTAGGCTACACACCTGACATGGGGCTTGCATTCATGACCCTGAGATGAAGAGTTCATGTTCTACCAACTGAGCCAGCCAGGTGCTCCCCCTGACCCACTTTTTAAAATATTGTGGGGGTAGGTTTTGTTTTTGTTTTGTTTGCAATTGACTTAATCTTAAAATCAAAAAATGACCATGAACTTCTCAGCTCATTCCCAAGAATTGTTTTGCTTTCCATTGACCCCATCTTCATTCTGATTCTTAACAAACATACCACATATTGGACAATTTCAGTTTCCCCAGTTTGTTAAAGAACTCAAAAATAGTAGCCTTTAAAATGTAAACTTGGTATAAGAGGTTTCAAAATGTTTTTTTTTTAGTTTGTTTGTTTAAGTAATTTCCATACACAACATGGGGCTTGAATTCACAACCCCAAGATTAAGAGTCATGCTCTTGTGACCGAGCCAGCCAGGCGTCCTGGTTATAAAAGTTTTAATATGAAATGCTAAAACTTATCCAGGATAAGTTAAACACTTGGGCATGTTGAAGGGCTGGGAATAATTTTTTATTCTCTCCCTCAGGCTTTATGTGCTTAGTACATATTAAGTTGTTGGATAGTTGAATTTAAAGAGTGATGAGGGTCTGGCCTTTGGAAGTGTTCTTCTGTACTTAAAATTCACCCTGAGACTAGAGGGCAAGGATGGATGATGGAAAAAATCTGAAATGGCACCATTGTCTGTCTAGTTTGATGACATCTCTCAGCAGCATGAGGGATAATCATCTTTAAAAATGTCAAACTCAAAGCATTCCTAATTACTCTTCGTGATTCATTATAGATCCATCACCCATGATCCACTTAAGTCAGCTAACCCAATTTAAGTTAAAATCATCTCCAGCTACAGACGGGCTTAGCAAGCCCAGGTTATTTATTTAAAATTTTGACTGGTGAAGAAACCTAGATATGACCTTTGGTAAATAGATTGGTTTCATCCCAATCTTCGAACATAAATAAATTGTTCTAAATTGTGATAAGTCATACATACAAAAGTGCATAAAATGTATGTACAGTTTAAAGAAAATGATAAACACCATGTGAGTGTACCATGTACAACAACCCAGGTTGAGAAATAGAACATTACGGACACCTTAGCAGCTCTCTATACAGTAGTCCCCCCTTATCTGCGGTTTCCCCTTCTGTGGTTTCAGTTACCTGCGGTCAACCGCGGTCCAGAAGCAGATGATCCTTCTGACGTATGGTCAGGACAGTCGTAGCACTAGGCCTATGTCATTTACCTCACTTCATCTCATCACATAGGCATTTTCTCATCTCCTATCCTCACAAGAAGAAGGGTGAGTACAGTACGATAAGACATTTTGAGAGAGAAACCACATTCACATAACTTTTATTTTACAGTATATTGTAGTTCTGTTATTAGCTATTGTTAATCTTTTACGTTGCTTATTTATAAATTAAACTTTACCATAAGTGTGTATGTATAGGAAAAACTATTTAGGGTTCAGTGCTATCCACTAGGAGGTCTTGGAACAGATCCCACATGGATAAGGGAAACTACTGTGTGCTTTTCTCCTGTTCTGCGTGCATTAGGATTCTCCAGAGAAACCAAACCAATAGGATGTGTATACAGGTTGAAAGAACTTATTGTAAGGAATGGACTCATATGATGAAGAAAGCTGGCAAATTCAAAATCTGTTTGGTGGACCGGCAGGTTGGAGGTCCAGGGGAGCGTCTTTCAATGTGAGTCCAAAGGCAGTCTGTTGTAGACCCAGGAGGACCTGATATTGCAGGTAAAGTGTGAAGGCTGCTGGTCAGGTTATTGAATTGAGGCCCACACACATGTTGGAGGCCAGTCTGCTTTACTTACTGTCCACTGATTTAAATATGAATCTCTTCCAAAATACCCTCACAGGCAGCTCTTTCTGCCCATGGGTCTTGCCCCCCTGCTTTAATAAAATCATCTTTTTGCAGCGAAAAATAAAATAAAACACGTTCACAGAAACATCTAGAATAACGTTTGATCAGATATCTGGGCACCTTGTGGCCTAGACACGTCACAAAAGTAACCACTACAGTGCCACTTCTCCCTCCAGAGTTAACCATTATCTCCACTTAAAAAAAATTTTTTTAATTGTGGTAAAAACAAACATAACACAAAATTTGTCATCTTAACCATTCTAAAGTATATAGCTCAGTAGTGTTAACTGAACTAGGAGTGTTATACTAGTCATTCACTACTAGTAGAACGCTATACTAGTAGTGTTCAGTTATTTACCAACACGTTTGTAGAACTTTCCCATCTTGTAAAACTGAAACTCTATGTCTGTTAAACAGTTTTCTATTTCCTTTTCCCCCTGGCCCTGGGCAGTCACCATTCTACTTTCTCTATGAATTAAGACTATTCTAGGACTTCATATAAATGGATCCGTGTGGTATTTGTCTTTTTGTGACCAACTTCTTTCACTTGGCCTAATGTCCTCAAGGTTCATCCACATTGTAATGTGTCAGAATTTCTTTTATTTTTAAGGTTGAATGATACCCCAATGTAATGTATATGCCACATTTTGTTAATTTATTCATGGATGCTTCTATCTCTTGGCTATTATGAATAATGCTCCAGTGAACATGGATGTCAGGTATTGCTTTGAGACCCTGCTTTCACTACTTTTGAGTACATACTGAGAAGTGGAGTTGCCAGATCATATGGTAATTCTGTTTTTCAATTTTTGGGGGAGCTGTCATACTGTTTTCCATAGTGGCTGTGTCATTTTACATTCTCACCAACAGTGCACGAAGATTTCCAATTTCTTCTCTCTCTTTTTTTTTTTTTTTGGACAAAACTTGTTTTCTGTTGGTTTTTTAAATGTTCAGTTATTGAGAGAGAGCAGGGCGAGCGGCTGAGAGAGAATCCCACGTAGGCTCCGTGCTGCCAGTGCAGAGCCTGTTGTGGGGCTTGATCTCACAACTGAGATCATGACCTGAGCCAAAATCAAGAGTTGGACACTTAACCAACTGAACCACCCAGGCGCCCCTGGAAGCCTTATTGATAACATAGCCGATTAATACATACTTTGTATGTTAATTGTTTTATATACTGATTTCTTAAAATACAGTAATCTAGAGTGAACAAAATGTTTAGAAAATAATAAGGAAAATGTATTTATAGCACTGTATTTTAAAAGCTATCTTGAGAGGCTGGAGATGGAGGGTCCAGAGGGAAGCTAGCCTTGGGGGCCCGTGGCATTCGTAACTACCCAGGGATTGTTTCACACCATCCTGCTCCTACTTAGGTTAATTAGATCTTAGAGATTCCATAATTAGGAATTGTTGAGGGCCATTGTTAGAACCAAGTTAACCTTACATATAATAGGCTTTCTTAGGGTGGTGCAATTCATCCAATAGAGATTTAGTCTCAAGATACAAGGTAAGCAGTTTTGGGTTCCTTGCTAGATTATGGGAGTTCCCACGCAGTTCAGAGTTCCCGCAGTTAGCACTGAGCTCTCATAAATCCACTTACTCCTCGCCTTTTCAGTGCAGTACCTCTATCCTCACCCTGCTCATTTCACACTCCTTCCGGTCCAGGTCTTTCTAGAAGCCCAGTAATCTGGGGGTGTTGGAGAGGGGATCAGAGAATCTAATTTAGCCCATTTCTCTTAACTCTTGCCCTTCCCTCTCACCTAAGATTCAGAGGTATCTGGTCCTGAGACTGAGGATATTTAGAGTAAATTATTTTGGTTCTCAGCTCTCCCAGTCATTGGCTATAATTCAGTTCTTGGGCGTTGGTTAAACTGTTTACTATTAGTTCTCTTTACCTTCTAGCTTCCAAAATTTTGTTACTGTTGTCTGCTTTCTTGTTCTTCCTGTCCTTGCTATTTTGTCTTTTGTTCAAAAAAATGTTTCACTGGAGTTTGGGGAGGGAACAATTTGATACATGTCTTCCATCCACTATCTTAAAATGGAACACCTTACTTGTATTGATTTTTATAGGCTTGGATCATGAATCTCTTACTGACCTGATTTATGAACTGAACACTCTGTTTTCTTTAGCCTAATGGCTTCCATAGCAGATTTTGTGATGTCCTGGCTCACTTGAATAGCTATTCTTTGCCATTATGTATTTGGGAAAGTTGATTAGCTACAATAGGAACTTAAGTACCTTAGATGAGGTTATCCGTCATTTAATATAAATGAAGCACCAAACTAACCATTTTATTTTTGGTTATTGCCAGAATTCACCTGGAATAGGTATGCTGTTACTAGTCATGATTGCTATCATTTTTGGACTGTTTTTTAGTTGAAAAGACTTAGAATTCCTTGAATTCCTGTGGACCTCTTACTACAGAATGCCAAGGCTAAGCTTTAAAATTGAGAAGCATCAGTTCTGTTCCTTCCAAGAGCAGTTCTTGGGAGATGATTAAGAGTCAGCATGGCATCTTAACAATATTGATCTAAAAACAAAGCTAATAATTTTCATCCTTTACCCAATGTCCCAGTCAGTGTCCTTAAGTTAATAATGTCAGCTTCCTGAAAGGACACGAGATTCTTTGTTTTCCATTTGTGAGATAAAATTTAATTTGATTTTACCAAATAGTATTTGAATTTCCAATGCACAGAGTGCTACTGACCAAATGCTGTATGATAATACAATTAATGTTAAATCTGTTGTTGGGTACTTCAAGGATGACCTGGGTAAATAAAAAGGATGTTACAGGGGCACCTGTCTGGCTCAGTCAGCAGAGCATGTGACTCTTGGTCTTGGAGTCATGAGTTTAGGCCCCACGTTGTACAAAGAGTTTACTTTAAAAAAAAAAAAAAAAGGATCTTACACTATATAGACAATGTGTTGATTTTTCTATGTGACTTTAACAAATTACCACTTATCTAGTAGCTTAAACAACTCAAATGTATTATCTCATAGTTCTGTAGGTCAGAAGTCTGACCCTGGGCTAAAATCAAGGGGTTTTCAGGCTATATTCCCTTCTGAAGGCTCTGGGGAAGAATAAGTTTCCTGCCCATTTGGGAGGAATTGAGTCCCTCCTTGCTAGTTGTAAACTGATGGCTGTTCCCAACCTGTAGAGCCCACTACGTTTCTTGGCTATGGCCCCCTTTCTCCATCTATAAAGGCTGTTAAAGTGGATTGAGTCTTCATGTTGAATTTTTCCAACCCTCTCTGTCGTCTCTCTCTGACCACAGCTGGGAAAGGTTCTCCAAATTTAAGGAGGCATGTGATTAGATTGTATGTCCCCTAATAATCCAGAAAAATCTCCCCATCTCAAGATCAGTGGCCTAATCCCATCTACAAAGTCTGTTTTGCCATATAAGGTTCTGGGGATTAGGGTGTAGACATCTGTGGTTGATCATAATCCTGCCTGCCATTATTAAACCACAGTTTGCTCTGTAACTAAAAAATGAAATTATTTAGAACTGGCAGGTTGAAAATGCAAGTAAAAATGTTCCTGTAAAGTAAATAAGTGTTCCATCATTTACTTACATCTGTTAAAGGAGGGTAGCAGAAACAATCACCTTTTGGGGCACCTGGGTGGCTCATTCAGTTGAGCATCTTACTTCAGCTCAGGTCATGATCGCACGGTTCATGGGTCTGAGCCCTGAGTCAGCTGGAGACTGTTTCAGATTCTGTGTCTCCCTCTCTCTCTGCCTCTCCCCTGCTCACACTCTTGTCCCTTGCCTTCAAAAATCAATGAACATTGAAAAAACCCACCTTTTGAGAGTATTTCTTCTCCCCAAATTTGGTTTTTTGATTTTTGCTTTAATCTTTATTTAATCTTTGGTTAAGATTCTTCAGAATAACAAAGACTGTCCTTTTGTCCTTTCATAAATACTGATGGCAGCTACCCCCAAAGAGACAGCCATTGCAATGGGGCAGATCAAAATGATGGGGACATTTTCTTTTTTCTAATCTTAGACACTGCATTTAAAGGGAAGCCAGATTAGAACAGAGATACTAAATAGTTTAGGAGGCAAATGTTGCCTTTCTTTACTCTTACCCAAAAACTTCAAAAACTTCAGCATGTGATCCTAAGACAGGCTGGCAATATTGTCTGCTGTCTTTTATCATGCTCCAAAAAGCAGTTGATTATCTTGGAAGGGCTTCAAAAGCAATTAACGAAATCCCTTATGTCAAGTTACATTTCAGACAGGACAAATTAGATATATGGGGAAATGTCCTGATAAAGTACTTGAGAAATAATGAATCTGTGTACAATTTGTAATTGCTCCTGCAAAAAATTTACAACATAAAAGAGGCTGTTAACCTGAGACTGGAAACTCAGAGATGTATTTTTTTTCATTACAAATGCAAATGCCTTATGAAATTGAGCCCAGGGCATTTTAAAATGTCCAAAATGCAATTCAAAACATTGTTTATTACATCTCTGTCTGGGCTCTTCACTGCATCACAAGCTGCTTTGTAAATGCTGATTTTTAAGCCAGCAGGTCTGCAGTGAAAAAATGACCCGATTTGACTTACTAATGTGAAACAGGCCCTAAGGGACAGCTCTGTGCCAGAATAAAGGGTCAGGGTCAACAGCAGTGCCACAAAAGGGTGGTGATTGATGGTGACTGAAAAGACATTTAGTTATGTGTCTGCAAGATTATTGTATTTGGTTTCTACATTATGTATTAAAGATAAATGATCTTCAATCTGCATAACCCTATCCCTGTGACTACAGACCAGCTCCATGGATGGCCAGTAATGAATTAGTGGGGTCAGAGGTTGGTGGGTTGGGTGCTGGAGGCTAGGGATACTCTGAGAAATAGGTATCTAGAAAGTACTTTTATCACAGCGCCAAGAAATTCAAACGCAATTTCCTTCCCTTATGAACTACTATTCTCGTGTGAGTAAAATGATTTCAACTCTTCAAACTACTTGGATTTTATCCTCAATTTTCTAACTTTTGAGATATGAGTGTGCCCATTGCTAATTTTTCCTCAGTGATAAACATTAGCAAGTGGGAAGTTATCTAGGGTTATTATACAATATTTATAGACCACTTTTTATTTGTGAAGTGTTTGGAGGTCTCTTAAATATGAACTGTTTCCAAATATCCTTGGGCTCATTTTTCATCTTGATCCAAATCCCATGGAAGCAAACCAATCATGAAGCTCTCTAAAAAGTCATTGGGAGCCCCAGGCTCAGAACCCAGCTGTGGAGCACGAACTATTAGGTTCTGTGCTGCTGGAAGCTTTGAGTAACTGAGCCACAGGGACTGATGCTCATTTAGGAATCAAAGTTGGTGCTTTGTTTCTGGAAGCCTTTGCCTGAACTGAGGAAGGTGGACTAAATCCCTCATAGGAGTTCAAATTGTATAGACTTTACTTTTGACACAATTGCTTTGGAGATCATTCAACAAAGTGATGTCTTTCCTATTTAAAGAACAGGGAACAGGAACAACAAACCAATGAAAAACAAACTTCAGGGTATTCCTATCTGCAGGACGACTCTGGTTTCTAAGTTTGTTTTCATTAATGCTCTCGTCCACTTTCATCGTTCATGTTTTTTCTTGGTAAACCTTTCCCCACTCCCATCCTCAAATCCCATCACAGGTTCATACCTCATTATTTCTACCTCTGATCTGCCTTCTGATTTACAACTTGATCATGTCATTTCCATCTCTCTTCAAAATATGATTATCCTGACTCTCCAGAGTCAGCATTTGACAAAATAATAATAGTAATAATACTTGCTAAGTACATTTCTAAGTATTTTGCTTGTACAAGCCCATTTAGGCTCAAAGTTAACCCTCTGAAGTATTTACTGTTCTTATGCTCATTTTACACATGGAGGAATGGGAGACACGGTGATGATAGCATGTTGTTGAAGCCTTGCAACCAGCAGTTGGTAGAGTCAGGGTTCCTGCCTAGGTGATCTGGCCCCAGAGCCCACACTGTTCACTTTTGCTTTTTACTGGCTCTCATAGTGGGGAGAAGATCAGCTTTAGATAAGATAGACCTGTGCTTACAGGCAGATCCTGATACCTATATTGGCTATTTCGCCTTGGGAAAATTAAGTAATGTCTCTGGGCTTTAGTTTCCTCAGCAATATATAACTATTTGTGTGCAGAAAACAGATCATCCTCATAAGCTTTCATGGCCATAGTAGGTGCTTGAGAATGTTAAAGGGCAGCTAACCCTTTCTCACCCTCAGTGTTCTGTCCTCAACTATATAATGTTCAAGTGATATCAGTTGATTTCTGTATGTTGCTGGGAAGAATGGTTCAATACGATTCCTCTCTTTGAGGTAACTTCAGGCGTTGTGAACTTTTCAGATTGGCACACTTTTCAACCCTTCAGTCCACGTAGGCCAGAACTACATCTCTGAAGTTGTACCAAGTTACATATTCTTATATGTACACATTTTTGATCTGAAACTTTACTGTTTGACTTTACGTGTGCTCTTTGATATGATCTTCAGAAAATGTTTTGAATGAAGAAATTAAGTGGAGCAGCAACCACCTGCTTGTGAGTTTCTATCATATCACAAAGAGCTGGTGGCCTGGTCCAGCGCTCCAAGGATGGCAATGACCCATGGCAAATGCTTTGGCAGCAGTCAGCATATTCCCTGGCCATGGAGCCAGCTATTTTCTAACTGTACACTATGTGGTGGGAAGTTCCCTCTCCAAGCTGGACTGTTTCTGGAAACCACATGGGCTATTAATTTTACAGTGGCAGATATAACTACAGATGTCTGTGTGAGACTGGGTTGCAAAATAGACCTGATGAATTATTCACTTTCTGGGGACAAAGAGTTTTATCTTTTCTCTGACTTATCACAATAGCAAGTAGAATGCATAGGCTCTTGCCAAATCAGTTATACTTATTTATACGGAATAAGAATAATATGAGAAGTTGGTTGTATTGTATTTAAGTACTTACTCAAATAAGCCCTCACAATGTTTTCATTACTCATTTGGACCAATTTCTCTCTCTGCACCCCTTTCTTCATGTGGCTTTACCATATGTAAATCTGATCATGTTCATCCACAGCCTTTTATTTAGTACAATTTAATTTCCTGTGCATGTAGGAATATCACAAAGAAGGAAACATAATTCTTGTCCCTAAGGATCTTGAAATCTGTTAAGAGCTAAGAATCAAACATGTAAAGATGCTACACGGTAAACATTAATATTTTTGGAACAGCTATTTGTAAACTACCAATTATTTATGTATCCTTCCAGAGATAGCTTGTGCTATGATTAAGCATATATTTATATACATACTCCTTTTTAAAAAAACATAGTTAAAAGCATGCTGTAATCCTTAGGTTCTTGGCTGTTCTTTCACTGGACAACATATTTTTAAAAATTATTTTTAATGTTTATTTATTTTTGAAAGAAAAACAGTGTGAGTGGGGGAGGGGCAGAGAGAGAGGGAGACACAATCTGTAGCGGGCTCCAGGCTCCAAGGTGTCAGCACAGAGCCCGACGAGGGGCTCGAACTCATGAACTGTGAGATCATGACCAGAGCCAAAGTTGGATGCTTACCCTACTGAGCCACCCAGGCACCCCTTCACTGGACAATATATTTTGTAGGTCATTTCATAGCTGCACACATATATATGCTTCATTATTTTTAATGAATTCCTACCCTACTGCTTTACCCATTTGAAAGTAGGGCTTTGGTTTCCTCACTCACTGTAGGTTTAAAAATTTATCCTATTGTGATAAGAACACTTAGCCTGAAATCCACCTTCTTAATATATTTTTAATTGTACAATATGTTATTGTTAATGTTGCACAGTGGCTGTATAGCAGATCTCTAGAATTTAACGATTTTGCACAGTTGAGGCTTTATGTCTATTGATTAGCAATTCCCCATTCCGCTGCACCCTCCCATCCCCAGGCCCTGGCACCCACCATTTTGCTCTACTTCTGGGAATTTGACTATTTTCATACAAGTGGAATCATGCAGTATTTGTCGTGTCACTAGCTTATTTTACTCAGCATTATGCCTTCAAGGTTTATCTGCTTATTGCAGGCTTTCTTTCTTTCTTTAGGAGATAGGCTGTTGTAGGCTTTATTTATTTATGTATTTATTTAATTTATTTTTCATTTGTTTATTTATTTATTTAGGAGATAGGCTGCTCAAGGGCCAAAAGAGAAAGGAGGAGGGAAGGATCTCCCTGAAGGACAAAAGTAGAAATTCCTCACCCTTCTGGGCAAGAATGGTTTAGTGGGTTCACCCTGAGGCTTTGGATCCTCATGAAGGAGTAAAATGGGCTGGAGGTTGTCAGTTTCCCAAGGAGTACTAGAGTTAGTCCACCGACAGAAAGTTCCAAGAAATTCTTGGGAAATCGTGGAACAGCACAGGGCTGGTTAAAACTCCCCATAAGAGCCACCAAATGTGGGGCAACCAATTGGGTGGAAGCTGGCAGTGTGGGCAGTGGAAGGATTTACCTAAGGCAGAACAAAAGAGAAGTTTACTAAATACACAGCAAGGAAGTGGAGGGCAGGACAGCAAAGGAAGACTGTCCCTTCTTTTTTAAACCTAAATACAATTCCATTGCATGCCATTGACGGAAGCTTAGGATGTTTCCATATCTTGCCTATTGTGAAATATGCTTCATTGAATATAAAAGTGCAGATAATCTTTTCTAGATCCTCATTTCGGTTCTTATAGATAAATACTCAGAAGTGAGATTCCTGGATCGCAAAGTAGTCCTATTAATTTTTTGACGAATCTCCATACTGTTTTTCATAGTGGTTGCTTCATTTTATACTCCAACAACAATGTTCTAATTTATCCACATCTTGCCAATACTTATTTTTGTTAGTTTGATAGTCATCCTAACAGGTGGGAGGTGTTCTCATTATGATTTTGATTTGCATTTTCTGATTGTGTTTTTCATATATCTGTTAGCTATTTGTGTATCTTTGAAGGAATGACTACATAAGTCTTTAGCCCATTTTTAAGTTGGGATATTCAGTTTTGTTGTTGTTGAGTTGTATGAGCTCCTTATAAATTTTGGAAATGAAACTCTTATCTGGTATATGGTTTACAAATATTTTCTCCCCTTCTACAAGTTGCTTTTCCACTCTGTTTCCTTTTCCTCACTCTGGTTTTTGCTGTTGTTACTTTTTGTTTGCTTTTTTGTTTTAGGGCAACATAAAAGGAGGTATGCTTAGCAAACTTTAAATAGTAATTTTCACATTTTTATTCAATAATAGCTGATACTTAAAATGATGTTTTAGAAATTCCAAGATGCTGGTATTGTTTTTGAGGAAAGATGAAATTCATGCTAGTTATCTTTTCTATATATATTTTCTATATATTTATTTTTACCTATATATATTTAAAAATATTTTTTTGTAATGTTTATTTATTTTTGAGAAGCAGAGAGAGCAGCAGCAAGGGAGGGGTGGAGAGAGGGGGAGACACAGAATATAAGCAGGCTCCAGGCTCTGTGCTGACAGATGTGGGGCTCGAACCCACAGACCGTGAGATCATGACCTGACTTGAAGTTGGATGCTCAACCGACTGAGCCACCCAGGTGCCCCACCTATATATTTTTAAAAAATTTTTAATGTTTATTTTTTTAGAGAGAGACAGAGTATGAGTTGGGGAGGGGCAGAGAGAGAGAGGGAGACACAGAATCAGAAGCAGGCTCCAGGCTTCAAGTTGTCAGCACAGAGCCCAACACAGGGCTTGAACTCATGAACCGTGAGATCATGACCTGAGCTGGGGTCAGACACTTAACTGACTGAGCCACCCAGGCATCCCTACCTATATTTTATCCTAAATTTTTCTTGTGTACTTAGTGTTGTGCTAGGTGTTTTACATGCATTATGTCGTTGAATTCTCGCATTACAGAAGTACATATTATTCCATTTTTACAGATGAAAAAAACTCAGGGAGACTAAGTTACTCACCCAAGATCATAAAACAAGTGGCAGAATTGAAACCGAGGTCTATTTGTATCCCAAAGCCCTATTATTTCTATCCTAATCTTTGAAAACTGTGGGTCTGAATGTCATACACATGAATTCAATTGTATATGTGCACACCTCCTTAACAATGTTAACCAGAAGAGTACTTATCCATTCTAGGTGGACTTTTCTTGTAGAGAGAGGACTTAGACACCACTCCCACCTCAGTGTCACATCTTTTCACTTTGAAAATCTTTGGCCAGCACTGCCTACAGGTAACCAACTTGATTTATATGAATTTTGTCTCATCTCAGATTTGCCTGTTTGGGGACGGAAGTGATGAAATGAGACAGAAGAGTGAATTGACAGACAAGCCATTGTATAATATTCATTATGTGCTGCACTAAGCAAAGAACTTTGCAGAAGTAGCATGAGGTGGGGCACTTGGGTGGCTCAGTCGGTTAAGCATCTGACTTCGTCTCAGGTCACGATCTCACGGTTCGTGGGTTCGAGCCCCGCTTTGGTCTCTGTGCTGACAGCCAGCTCAGAGCCTGGAGCCTGTTTCGGATTCTGTGACTCCCTCTCTCTCTGACCCTCCCCTGCTCATGCTGTCTCTTTCTCTCTCAGAAATAAATAAAAAAACATTTAAAAAAAAAAAGTAGCATGAGGTAGAAGCCCATCTGTATCATACCAAAGCCCACTTTTCTTGAGGAAAACCCATTCCACGTGATTCTCAGAGACTGAATTCTCCTCCCTGCCTGTCAAGGAGTGGTCATTTGATCAGTCTTGAGCAGAGTACCCCATTTCCCTGGCCAAAGAGACTGGATTAGAAATGGGCATATAATCCAGTCTGTGTTAATTTAACCTCTTCATGGGATTTTTGCTGTGACTATCAAGAGTTTTCTCTTTTTTCCTAGGAGAAATAGTTTTAAGGGTAATCATTAGTGGCCATCTTAGCCACCATCTGTAGGCTAGAATGTAGTCTAAGAATGAAGCTGAGAAAAGCAGAGCCAGAAGTTTGAGAGAAATATTTGAATTCCTTAATGACATCAGTTGAAACCTTTGATTCGGCTATGCTGGAAGCCACCCTCATTGCCTGGAACTTGCCAACGACATGGGACTCCTTGGAGCAGTGGCATATTCCAGGACTGGAATCATGAAATGCACATACATGCCAGAAAACAAGAAAGTGATCAAAACATAATGGGGCATGTCAGAAGGACACAGGAACCAACATGGAGACTAACCCAATGGCCACATCTGGGACAATTTTAGCATAATAATAATAATCCCATAGAATAAATATTTTAGTCCATACTCACAAATATTTAAATAAATTATTTTAATTATTTAAGTAAATAATGGAATAAACAAATCAGGGAAATGGGTCAGCTCTTTCTTAACAGTAGAATTTCAGTTAATAAACGTAGGCTGCATGGGGGAAACAGAAGTTTACCATTTGCCAAACACCACACTAATAACTGATCCAGGCAGTAATCATTGGAGGATACTAAAATGGGTGAATGAAAGTATGGTGAGAAAAAACATATTTGCACAGTCCCAAGGTATCATCTTATAAAATACTTATTTACAAAGGAAAAAATAGTAACTCTACAGTAGAAAAATTTTGTAGACACTACCCTGACCAAGTGATCAAAGTTAATATTATAGCAATGAGACATTGACATGTGGCTCCGACTATGATGCCTTAAGAAGGGTACAATGTCGCTTCAATGGCATTCTTATAAAAAATGTAATCTGAATCTAAATCATGAGAAAATATCAAACTCAAGTTGAGGAACTTATTTAAGTTGAAACTTGTCAAAGTCAAGAAGGATGAAGACAGACTGAAGAACTTGCCCAGATTGGTGGAGACCAAAGAGATAGGAAGCCTCAAAGCAACACAGGATCCTGAACCACAAAAAGGCAATTGTCAAAATTTGAATCAGGTTTGTAAATTAAGGTATTTTTTTATCAGTACTAATCTCCTGGTTTTAATAGTTTATGGCAGTTAATGTGTTTATATTTGAGGAAGCTGGGTAAAAGGTATATGGAAACTGAGTAATATTTTTATAATTCTTTTAGAAATCTAAAATTACTCTAAATAAAAGCTATTTCCCTCTTTTGTTGTCATTTTGTTATTTTATGTTAGGTTTCTCTTTGAAACTGAAAATGCTACAATTGAATAAAGTATATTTTGTTGAATTTTCACAACAGCCCTATAAAAAAGCTTTAGGTGGTTTAAATAATTTCCCCAAGATAACATAGTAAATGACAGAGCCAGGGTTTGAATCTACATCTGCTTGACTTCAAAATTTTACACATGTTGTAAAAATAACCAACTGGATAAGCAATCCAGCTTGTTTTAAAATTTACTGTATTTTCAAAAATGCTGCCTTATTCTAGAGAAGACTTGAGGCAGAAGACTTGTGATTTGAGTGCAGGTTAGGAGAAATATTGACAAAATATTAGAAAATGTTTTGGTGTTTATGTTTCATAAGCATAGAGCAAAACTCTTATTATGTGGTGCAGGAGGGCATACCAATTAGCCTCAATATGGACTTCCTCTGAAAATAATTAACATTTGACAGACAGTATGATCTAATAAACCAGATGACTGAGGCATTTTTCCAATGGGATACTTACTTGGTTTAAACCTTTGATGAGTTGTTTTTTTATATGGGAGTCGTTTAAATTTAAGAAAAAGCAAACAGTAGGGCATGTTAAAATATCTATTAACTAAACACCCTGAAAGGGTCTAAAATGCCTCCAGCTGCCAAAAAACAATTAGGCTGCAAATATGCCTTTGGTTACCTAACTACACATTCCCTAAACATTTAGTTCTAATTAATTTTCTTCATTACACAACAATGCGTCTCCTAATTACACTAGAGGAATTCTATAAACCTACTAGCTATTCAGTCTTTATTGCACAAATTATTCTGGTAGGCCCCTATTAGAAGCAAATCCTCACTCTCTAATTTACACATACCTCATCTCAGCGGACATGGGCTACTTCGTAAACCCTTGACAGCCAGGCAAACTAATCCTGTATGTGACCATTTTCCCAATTAGTGATTTCAGCATGATGGAACATCAAGGCTGAATAATTTAAAACCTTCCAAGGTAAAGGTGAAAAGCACAAGAACCGTGTAGCATCTGAATTTGTACACATGTTGCCAAAGCTTGTGGTCCCTGGATCAGCAATAGAGGCTGACTCAGAAACAGAACGCCTGTGCTCTCAGGGAGTACAAAGGGTAAGCTAAGTACAAAGGGTAGGCGGTGGCAGTCTGTAGGTGCCAGAAACAATACAGCCAGTGTAGTAAGAATAAAGGACTGTAGGGGTCATAGAACCATAGGCTTGTAAGAGTAGACAAAGACCCCAGACCTATCACTCAATAAATGAGGAAATCAAGGCCCATTGAAGTGATATGGGCTGATAGCAGGACTCTTCGAGGTCCTGACAAAGCCAGCTATACAACTCACTGTCACTCTCAAGACAGTACACTTCATTGGAACCTATTAACTGTTTGAAAGTTGGGGTAAAGGCAGAGTTTGATTCCTGCAAAGCCATTTTGGCTCTCTTTTCCTGGAAGATGGCATGTAGGCCAATCAGTACAAATGCATGCTTAGTATTCAGAACTCAAAGCTGACTGAAGGTGTTTTGGTAGCTTCACTGTCTATGCCTGGAGTATGCTGATTAGCCAACCATTTTAGCCCAGGCCTGGGGACCTGCTTCCGACTTCTTTCTTTTTTCATACATATGAATTTTCTCTCATGATATTAGATAAAAAGTAACCTAGAGTTTTGCTACTCAAAATGTGATCTGTGAACGAGCAGCGTCAACAGCGCTTGGGAGATTATTAGTTCCCAAACCTACTGAAACAATTTGCATTTTAACAAGATCCCCAGGTAATTCATTTGCTCACTGAAGTTTGAGCAGCACGGGTCTACAGCAGTAATCCTCAAATTTTAGCATGCTTCCGCTCATCCAGAGAGTACCCCATCCCCAGAGGTTCTTATTCACTAGGTCTGGGTTGAGGCCTAGAATTCTCACCTACCAAGTGTCTCAGGAGACTTTTGAGACAAAACCTTGGATTCTGGCATAGACTCTGCTTTGTCAGATCTTTGGGGAGGTTGGAGATTCAGTTGCTGGAGGTTTTGGTAGACAAGGGCTCTTTATTGTTCACAAAGTGCTGATTTATGCAGTCTTTTAGGTGATTCTGGAAATCCTGTACATTTGAGGATAGCAATAAGTCAGGTTGTTAACAATACAGATTCCTGATCCCCACCACCAATCGCTCCCCCTCCCGCCTAAATTAATGGGTCCTGGAGGAGATCCAGAAATCTGCATTTTTAATAAACATCCACATGATTCTGAGACTGGTGGTCAAACAACACACTCGGAGAAACATTGATTTAAATGCAGAACATCTAAGGGGAAAAGCAGGATTTGTGCCCTCTCAGCAGCAGGATTTCAACCTTCTCCCAACGCAGCAGCAAGTGCTTCTCATAATTTAGCATTTGAAGCAGTTCCAGGAAATCAGTCCACTGAGCCTTTCCCTCATGGAAGCCCCAGTAGAACTTGCTCACTCCTCCTTTCTTAATTATGTCTGGCCAGCAGTGAGCACTCCAGCCGCTGTGTTCTTTAATCTACTTATCCATCTTACAACTGCAATTAATCAGGTGCATCCATCCATCTGGTTAATGTGAGGACAAGCTGTTAATTTGTGAATGAAGACAAAGGTCTATAGACAACAAACTAGCAAGGAGCTCTGGAAGGTAACATTTACCCCAGTCCTCGCTAAGCAGCGTGAAGGAACAGGGGAATTCATTTGTTATAAAAGAAGGAAATGCTTTTTGGGGTAGTGAGTATAGAGTTTAGACACCCCTGGGTACCCATGTGGCTTGCCCTAGGCCATCTCTGAACTGAGAATCTTTAGCTGTAAAATAGGAAAATAATAGGACTTATTCTTCATCTCAGGGAAGTGAGGGGACTCCACTGAGATCAGGTAAGACAAAACACTTTGTAAAATGCAGCAGAAATATTTTTTTTTTGGTCATTTCTGTATATTTCTTTTACTCATTTAATACATACACATAAGGGATTCTCTTAATGCACATCTAACACTTACTGAGATATCTAGCAATCAGACTATACACTTTGATCACAATGGTAGCTTTACTGTTTTATAGTCTTCCAAGTTCTTTTGTTTTGTTTTGTTTTTTTGGTTTCTAAAATCCACAGGACAGATTTCCCCATCCTTTTCAGCCCCAGTCTTAAACTTAAGTGCACACTTCAGTGTATTGTGGACTGAATGTGTCTCCTTCAAATTCACTTATTGAAGCCCTAACCCCCAATGTGATGATATTTGGAGGCAGGACCTTTTGAGACTTAATTAGATTAAGATTACATCTGGAGGATGGGACCCTGGTAATGGGAATAGTACCTTCACAAGAAGAGAAAGGGAGCACCTAGGAAAGGCCCTGTCAGCACACAGCAAGAAGGCTCTCTTCAGCAAACTTGGAAGACAGCCCCCACCAAGAACCGAATCTGTCAGTACCTTGATATTGGACATCACAACCTCCAGAACTGTGAGATATAAGTTATTTGTTAAGTATCCTGCCCTCCTCCCACCTTCAGCTTATGCTATTTGGTTATAGCAGCCTGAACTGACTCAGATGGTGGGCTTGCTGCCATAATTTCTGAGTCAGTAGGTCTGGGAGGGGCCTGAAAATTTGCATTTTTGACAGGGTCACTTTCTTTTTTAATTCTGCTGGTTGTGGACTGCATTTTGAAGACCACTGCATTAAAACAAAATTTCCCCTGATTATGAAATGTAAGCTTCCTTTACTTTAAAAAGTTTATGTTCTCTACCTCGTATTTCTACTCCTGTCTCCAATTTAAAAGGAAGCATGCCCCAGATTTAGAGCTAAATGAGGTGTAGTAGAAAATACACACCTAATGACCTTGGATGCACTTTTGTCAATAACACTGCACTAAGCACAATTTCTTTCTTTTCATGTCATTAAGAAATATTTTGAAAGCCTTTCAATTACCCCAGGAGTTTATGATCAAGCTGGGGAGACTGAATACACCCTGTAAAACACTTGGTGAATAATTATTGAGCAAAATAAACTATAAATGCAAAACAGCATTGCCTAAAGTCCCCAGGTAAGAACACTGTCACATTCCTAAAAAGTGAAATTGATATTTAAATCCCAAATGCTTAGAAAATTCTACTTTATCATTTCAGCACTTTTTATAGCTAGCTAGAGGCAAACCTCTTGACTTCAGTCAGCCACAGATGGGGTAAAACTTTGAGGCACTTCCATTGGCCTAATGGTCTGCCCTGTGTCGTTAGATAAAGTCTGAAACCACTGTTTTTCAGAATGTGATCCGTGGACCATCTGCAGCAGAATTGCCTTAGAAATGTATTCAGCTTACACATTAAAATTACCAAAAAAACAAAAACAAAAACAAAAACCTTGGGAGCCAGGTCGTTGAAACTTGTCATTTACCTAGCTCCTCAGATTAAGCTTAGTTTAGTTTGAGGGACAACCTCCAGGAACTCCCCATCCCCACCCAGTACATATGACTCTGGGATGACAACTTTGTTCCTTTTTTTTTTAAACTTTTTAAAAACATTTTTATTTATTTCTAGGAGAGAGAGAGAGAGAGACAGCGTGAGCAGGGGAGGGTCAGAGAGAGGGAGATACAGACTCTGAAATAGGCTCCAGGCTCTGAGCTAGCTGTCAGCACAGAGACCGATGCGGGGCTCGAACCCACGAACCGCGAGATCATGACCTAAGTGAAAGTCGGACGCTTAACCGACTAAGCCACCCAGGCGCCCCGACAACTTTGTTCTTAAGACAATGCCATGCAATAGGCATTAGTAAGCCTGAAGCTGTAAGGAGATATTTAGTTTTCAGTCTGAGTCTTAGTTTTTGGGTAGATACAGATAGGATAGGAACCTTCTGTTTGCACCTGCAATAAACACAAAGATCTGTCACTGTCAATTGGAAGGCAAGACACTGGTACATAGATAAGAAAAGGAATCCAAAGGGAGAGAAAGGGTCAGAGTCTGAGGGTACGTGAAAGAGCCATATTGTTGTTGGGTAGGTCCCAGGGAGTTTGACAGATTAAGTTGATTGTAGTGTAAACCCTGACAGGTATTGTTTGTTTGTTGTGATGCAAGTGCCTGATTTAAGCTTTGATGGCCTAGGCATCCATTTCAAAGGTGGCTATTTCTCATAAACACAGACCAGCCAGTGATTAGGTAAAGAGCCAGGCCACCTTCCCTTCAAAGTCACCTTTTTTCCCCTTTAAAATATATTCTGTAATCTGATTTTTAAAATGACTACATAGGTTCCTATCGTATCGATACTATGTGTGTGTGTGTTTTATTTATTTTTGAGACAGAGAAACAGAGCATGAGTGAGGGAGGGGCAGAGAGAGAATCCAAACACAGGCTCCAGGCTCTGAGCTGTCAGCACAGAATCTGATGCGGGACTCAAACCCATGAACCATGAGATCATGACCTGGGCCGAAGTCGGACACTTAACTGACTGAGCCACCCAGGCGCCCCATACTATATTTTTATATATAGTCATTGATTATGGGATGCAGTGCCCTTTGATAGTTCCCAACAAGATTTTGCTGTTTTATACCAGATGGCTTTTCCTGGCTCTTGCTTAATGATCAAGGGGTAATGTTCTGATTATAGCAGTTGTTCCATTTCCCTTCCTCTACATCACTTAAGTTCTCATATCATCCTTAGGGGCCTTCTAAAAGCAACTGCAGAATTCTCAACCCCTTATATTTCATCCATCAACTTATTTATTCATCAAATATTGAGGACATGGAGGTGACAAATACAAACCCTGCCTTTTATGGGTTTGATCCTGGTTTGAGCTCAAAAGCAGTATACAAGTAAAAATAAATATAATACCAGGTAGTGAGAAGAGTAACTTAAATAGGTTTAGATTTATTGCTCTTAATTGGAAGGACATCTGTTATACTACAAACATTACCTTGAGCAAAATCAGGGTAGCAGGCTGAGGTCATTATAGGTCAAGAGAAAGAGATCAAGGACTCTTCTCCTCCAATATACATAACTTCTTGCTCTGTCACTGATGGTATCCCCTTTTATGGTACTGATGGAGCCACATAAAGAGATGATCCAATTATTAGCTCAATGGATGACAATATTCAAATTGGAATGGAGAACACCAAGCCTCCTTGCTGAAGCAGATCATTTTATTTATAATGATCTTGCTTTTGGCTTGATCCCTGCTGTTTTTGTGGTCTTCATTTCTCTCTCTCTCTCTCTCTTTCTTTCTCTCTTTTTTTCTTTCTCTCATCAATGAAGAATTTAGACTGGATGGACAATGTTGGGAGTCTAGTTGGTCTTTTAAAGTTGAACAGAATATGGACTGCCTGGGTGGCTCAGTCAGTTGAGCATCCAACTCTTGATTTCAGCTCAGGTCATGATCCTAGGATGCTGGGATTGAGCCTTGTGTGGGGCTCCATGCTAAGCATGAAGCCTACTTGAGATTCTCTTTCTCCCTCTGCCCCTCTCCCACTTGCTTGCATGTGTTCTCTCTCTCTCTCTCTAAAATAAAATAAAATATAAATAAATAAATAGCTGAACATAATGCTATTTACTGTGTATTTCTGGGGTCAAGCAAATCAATAAAGTAGGCCAACAAAAGTTTGTCCTTCACAAGTCACTGGGTGTGTGTTGTGGCAAACGTAGGACTATTGTATCTTAAGAAAGAGGGATGGATCCCAATATTATCTGACTTCTCTGCCCAGACCACAGGTGAAGAGAAACCTGTCTAAAAATGGTTATGGTTCCTTATTGAACTTTCAAATGTCTGTTCATAAATGAGCTTCTAATGAACCAAAATGGCTTCCATGAGGTCACTAAAAATCTGACACTTTTTCAGAAGTAAATTTTTTAATTTTTTTTTCCTTTAATTTCTGAGAGAGAGAGAGAGAGAGAGAGAGCATGAGCAGGGGAGGGTCAGAGAGAGAGGGAGACACAGAATCAGAGCAAACTCCAGGCTCTGAGCTAGCTGTCAGCATAGAGCCCGATGTGGGGCTTGAACCCATGAACCGTGAGATCATGACCTGAGCTGAAGTCAGATGCTTAACCGACTGAGCCACCCAGGTGCCCCTCAGAAGTAAATTTTGGAATGACTTTCTGGTCATTTTAGAGTACTGAAGCATAAAAACATTTTGCTTTCCAATGGAAGTTCTTTTCTGTTAGTGTCAAAGATAAAATCTCCATGATCTCTTCTGTTTTTCTAAACACAATAGCTAAACAACAAAAAAAATTTTCCATCTTTTTTCTATAATTTAAACCTAAGCAGGCTTGAAGGGAGCAGTAATGATATCTAGGATGGCTTTGTGTAGACCTCAGTGGCTTTTGCATATTTTCATTATGCATTTATTTGGTAATCAGTGGAAGTTATTTTGGTTCTTATATATCCAATTCCTTAGACAAACTAAGTGAAGTCAGAATAAAGTGAACCATCAAGTGTTATAAAATATCCATATTCGAGGAAAATATCCCTTTAGCTTTATTTTTATGAAAAGAGAATTAGGGAGTGCAAGTTCAAAATTTGGTAAGTCTGACTGTTGTAAAATCTATTTCCTTAGTATGGCGTGGGTCAATTTTTGTGGGTTAAAAAGAAAGGGTGAGGTATTAGTTGACTCAGGCTGCCATAATAAGATATCATGGACTGGGTAGCTTAAACAATAGACATTCATTTTCTCACAGTGCTGGAGGCTGGAAATCCCAAATCAAGGTGCTGTCAGGGTGGTTTTCTGGTAAGAGCTCTTCTTTTGGTTAGCAAACAGCGCCTTTTCACCTTTTCACTGAGTGCTTACATGGGCTTTTTCTCAGTGCATGCACAGAGAGTTGCTCTAGTTTCTTTTCATCTTTTTTTTTTTTTTAATTTTTTTTTTAATGTTTTATTTATTTCTAGGAGACAGAGAGAGAGACAGCGTGAGCAGGGGAGGGTCAGAGAGAGAGGGAGTCACAGACTGAAACAGGCTCCAGGCCCTGAGCTGGCAGTCAGCACAGACCCTGACGCGGGGCTCGAACCCACGAACCGCGAGATCATGACCTAAGTGAAAGTCGGACGCTTAACCGACTAAGCCACCCAGGCGCCCCTCTTTTCATCTTTTTATAAGGACCAGTCCAATTGGATTAGGACCCCATCCTCGTGACCTTATTAACTTTAATTTTCTTGAAAGCTCTGTCTTCAAAACTAGTCACATTATGGGTTAGGGTTTCACCATATGAATCTGGGGGGACACAATTCAGTCTATAACAGAAGGATCAATTATGAGGCACTTTTTGGGCACATTTCTGAATGAAAGAGTTCTTTCCAAGTGTGAAAACCCTGTAACCTCTATCATTGAAGTGGGTAGGGAGGGAAATGAAAATTTGAAGTGGGACCTTTCCTACGTGCTGAAGGAGCTTCAGACCCGAGCATTCATGTGGATCCAGAACCCATGGTCCCCATTCAGGAGCTTTTTGAAACCTTTGAATCTAACTGACAGTTCCCAGATTCAAGCCCAGAGAAGTTCCACAGGGTAGTATGATACTTTAGTCTCCCAAAAACTTTCTCAGCTTTCTTTCTTAAGCAAGAAATATATTTATTAATAGGCAAGTCACCTTTCCCTTTCCCTTTGGTGCCAATCTCCAACCAAGATAAATACATGTTCTGAACTGGAGTTAATGCATATCTAATGACCACCTTTGTCAAGGATTTATGCAGTCTTCCTTGTGCTCTTTGAGAAACTTCAAGTCCACGTAATTTTTTTAACCTGCCTCATTCTACTCTATACATGTCCAGGCTCTCAGTCTTTGTAAGGGAACAATTGTGCTCTCTTTGGACATAAATGCCCTTGCTGCCAGTGAAATCAGTTCTGTTTGTTCAATTATCAGACTCTCTCTGGATGCCTACAATGGAACATTATGTTTGGTCAGTTAGTGGTCTTTTAACTTCCAGGTAAAATCAGCATGGCCAAGAGAAGAAAATTTATTTGTTTTTCCTGATACACACACACACACACACACACACACACATTGATCGCCCATGATATATATATATATATATATATATATATATATACACACAATCTTTCCATGCAGAAATAGTCATTGTTAACATTTTGGCTTATTTTCACCCAGTGTTTGTATTAATAGTATTGACAGAGTATTTGTCACCTACTAAATACTTTGCATCCATTGAAGGATAGATCTTCTTATCGTACGTTCTTAGAAACCACTGTGCTACATACAGATTAAAGAGCAATGTACAAACCCCCTTGGATAGATTCCCCTGTATGGATTTCTTGGTATCTTATTTTCCTCAATATGCTATTATAGACATTTAACCATAAAAATAATCTTTAAAAAATATCTATTTTGCCTACAACCTGGCAATAAGTGTTTATCCAAAGAATACAAAAAATGCTAATTCAAAGGGGCACATACCCCCCAATGTTTATAGCAGCACTATCGAAAATAGCCAAAGTATGGAAAGGGCCCAAATGTCCATCAAATGATGAATGGATAAAGAAGATGTGATATATATGTGTGTATATACATATACATGTATATATAGACACTCACACACACATACACATACAATGGAATATTGCTCGATGATCAAACAGAATGAAATCTTGCCATTTGCAAAAATGTGGATGGGACTACAGTATATAATACTAAGCGAAATAAGTCAATCAGAGAAAGGCAGATATCATATGATTTCATTCACATGGAATTTAAGAAATAAAACAGATGAACACAGGGGAAGGGAAGCAAAAGTAAGATAAAAACAGAGTGAGACTAACCATAAGAGACTCTTAAATGCAGAAAACAAACTGAGGGTTGCTGGAGGGGAATTGGGTGGGGGGGGATGGGTTAAATAGGCAATGGGGATTAAGGAGGAAACTTTGGGATGAGCCCTGGGTGTTATATGTAAGTGATGAATTACCTAATTCTATTCCTGAAATCATTATTACACTATATGTTAGCTAACTTGGATTTAAATTAAAAAGAAATCTACTTCATACTATTACAGGCTGTAGATGGAACACAATGTATTTAATCACTTACCTACTACTGGCTTTTGAAGCTGTTGCTCCCCTTTTTATGCTGTTGCTTTCAGCATACTTGTATGTTCTACCAAATCAGAACCAAAATGACTGTATTCTGAAACTTGGTTTTACAAGAGGTATCAGGGCATTTTTTTTTTAAACTACCTGTAAATTCTTTCTTATCCAGGGTTATAGACAAGCAGATTTTGAATATGAGCATTTTCATTAAAAATTTTTTAATGTTTTATTTATTTATAAGAGAGAGGGAGACAGTGTGAGCAGGGGAGGGTCAGAGAGAGAGGGAGATAAATCGAGGTGCCCCTGAATATGAGCATTTTCAGAAAGGGGGAGGGACAGCAAAACCACTCTAAGGATTTGAAAGCAGGATCTGAAGTCCTCGTAGACCACAACTCCTTCTATCTCTTGACCCCTTCCATCAATTCCATACACATCTGCTTGGGGGCCACAGGACAGGTAACTTTTAATTTTGATAAAATTATAAGCTTTCAAAATATTTGTTAAGAGGGATGCCTGGGTGGCTCAGGTGGTTGAGTGTCCGGCTTCAGCTCAGGTCATGATCTCACAGTTCATGGGTTCGAGCCCTGCGTTGGGCTCTGTGCTGACAGCTCAGAGCCTGGAGCCTGTTTCAGATTCTGTGTCTCCCTCTCTCTCTGACCTTCCCCTGCTCACGCTGTCCCTCTCTCTCTGAGAAATAAATTAAAAACATTAAAAAGATTTAAAAACAAAAAAACCCAAAACCCCCCAAAATATTTGTTAAGAATAATAATACAAAGAAATCTCCCTTAAAAAGGCAATTTTTAAGAGAAGTTTTAGGTTCACAGCAAAACTGGGGAGAACATTCACAGCTTCCCACATAATCAACATCCCCCACCAGAGAGGTCTATTTGTTGCAGTCGATGAACCTACATTGGCACATCATAATCATCTAAAGATGATGGTTTAATTAGGGTTCACTCTTGGTGTTGCACATTCCACAGGTGTGGACAAATCTGTAATGACATGTATCCATCAGTACAGTACCATATAGAGAGTAGTTTCACTGCCCTAAAAAATCCCCTATGCACTGCCTATTCCTTCCTCTTTCTTGGACCCATGGCAATCACTGATCTTTTTACTGTCTCCATGGATTTTGCCTTTTCCAAAATTTCATGTAGTTGGAATCATACAAGTCTGATCATTTTTTAAGAATAAGGCACAAAAAGCTGCAGTGAGTTTGGGGGTTGTCAAGTGTGAGCTTCACTGTAAGGTGACTTCACTGGCTATTTCAGTAGAATAACCCAGTGTCAATATTGTTAGGTATTTCCTCTTTGGCTGGCCAGATTCCCTAGAGAAGTCTTTTATTATACCATGCCCAGAGGGTATAATTCGGGTGTGAACAATCTGGGCTCAATTAGGGAGGAAGGCTGGCTTCTCAGGTTCTGGTATGTAAACTCTCTCAATTCTCTGGTTTTTTGTAGACAACCCCTACCTTGGCCTCTCTATTTCCCTCATTCTGCCTGTAGAGTAGGGGAGGAAATCTGTGCTTCTAACTGCTTATGAAACAGGTGACACCAATTTTGAGGTTTTTTAGTCCCATCCTTACTCCATAGTACCAGAAGTATCTAATGTGACAAATTGCTGTGCCTTTTAGGTTCTGATGAAATGGGTTTCTTCTTGGATCTCCCTACTGTCACCTTAGGATTCTGTGTCTCAGGTCTGCTAGCTAAATCAATGACCACTTACTCTGTTTTCCAAATCCCCAAATTTTATTTTCATTATCTCTTCTATTATTATTCTTCAGCCTTCTGAGTTGATGCCCTTTTCTTTTAAAATCCCTTTAGTATTGATATAGTGAGGTTTCGGGAGGGAGGGGAGGTAATGTGTGTGTTCTGTTTCCTGAATTTTATTGAAAGTCTCCTGACTCTTTAGATGATGATAAGGCACTTTTTTTGTGTGTTATGTTTTTATTCCTATGTAGGTGAAGCATACTATTGATTATGAAGCCCTTTTAGTTTATCTTACTGCACCATTCTTAACAATTACAAGTGCTAGAAGGAGACAGAATTCTGTTCAAACAATGGCTCTGCCATTTGCGACCCAGGGAAAGTCACTTCATCTCACCAAACCTCCATTTCCACACTTGTAAAATGAAGATAAAAACGGTACTTGCCTCATCTATGTGTTTTAGGGTTTAATCAAGACAATAGATTTAACGTGTTATCACTGTGCCTGCCACATAGTAGGTGTTCAGGAAATGGCTGCCTTTTTTTAGCCTTGTGTTCATCCTTAAGTCAGTATAAGCTTCAGGAAATGGTTAAAAGAACTAAGACATTTTCAGGAATTGAACCTGATCCTGAAATTCTGATTTCAATAAAAAGTAATCTTTAGATCTCATTCGGATGGGCAACTTTTGACATTTGAAGCAGTGAGACCTAATCCACAGGTGAAGGTCACAGCAATCCTCATTCACTCATTCATTCAATAAGGAGTGCTCACGGCATGGAACATTTTAAGGTAAATATTATATAGCCTATGAGTGAATCACCGAATACTTCAGAATGCCTCTTACAAAGGGGTGTTGTTTCATACTAAGACTTAATGGAATTAACAAAGCATCCTTAATATTATCTATATTCAGTACATACTTTTTCAGTACATATTAAAACTGCTTTGATTATCATAATTTTCATTTTCTAAATCTTTGCTCTGTTTGTCAGTTTGGTTTCCAAATGTCTTTTTGTTTTTTTTTCCTTCTTTTTTTTCAAGTTTATTTATTTTGAGAGAGGGAAGGAGTATGAGCACACATGAGCAGGAGAGGGGCAGAGAGAGAGAGAGAGAGAGAGAATCTCAAGGAGGTGCCGTGCTGTCAGCGCAGAGCCTGCTGTGGGGCTCAATTTCAGGAACCCTTGAGACGGTGACATTAGCCTAACCCAAGAGGTGGAGCCACCCAGAGTCCCTGTTTTTTCATTCTTAAATCCAGTTTTCTTTTAGCTCTCTCTCTCCTGCCCCAGAACACTTCCCTTTCCTTTTTCCCCCCCACATTTTTGTTTGTTGAAGAAACAAGGTCATTCTATATTCTGGATTCGGCCAATGCATCCTCCAGGCACAGTTTAACTTGTTTCTCTGTCTCTTGTACCCTGCATGTTGGGGGAGATAGGACAAAATGCAAATTAATTTCCACATCAATTTATTTTTTATTTGTTTTGGAAGAATATACTACAGGGTTTCCTGCAGTTTTTATTTTATCATTTCATGTGATACATAATGTTTTGTTGTTTAGCTTTTAGTGATACTAATAGATCAGTGATTTCAGGTGGTGATATTCTCACTTTTTCAGTCTAAAATTTTCCATCAACATTTTATTGCTGGGAGCTGCACCGGCCTCTCTGGATGGCAGTCACAGCAAAGAGTGGCAATATTTGCGCAGCTCCTGCCATGGGGAGTGAAGGCTGATGTCTCTTTCTGCCACTACTGACTCATGTTATACTGTTTCTCAGTAAGAGCGGCAACTGTTATCTCTTTCTGCCACTGCTTGGCTCATGTTGGAAATATCTATACACAACTTAAACCTATATGTTGTTCTCAGTAAGAGCACCCTGTTATTTTCTTGGTCGTGGCTTATCTATATGCAACTTAAACTATATCTTGTTTCTCAATGGGGGCATCCCATTAGCCTATCTATATACAACTTAGCATATGTGTTATCCTGTTTTCCACTAAGAGCATTCTATTGTAAGTTCACTATGATTGGAATAATTCGGCAATTGTTATCGCAAAAGACCTTCTGTTGTAAAGAAACTCCTTTCATTGACCTCATATTGTGGTTGAACCTTTAAATAAAGACACCAAAACTGACAGGTCAGAGATGCCTGCCTGGTCATCAGAAAGAATCTCGGGGCTCTCTCACTCTCTCTTGCCGACACCGTCCATCCTTCAGGGACCCCTGGACGTGCCTGAGCCGGCTCGGCCTCCAGCATTTTATTTAATCTTTTATCATCTGTTATTGACTGTTACATATTGAATTGTGTCCTCCAAGAGATATGTTGAAAATTCTAACCTCTGGTACCTATGAATTGTAGTCTTGTTTGTGAATAGGGTCTTTACAGATATAATCCAGTGAAGATGAGGTCCTTAGGGCGGGCTTAAATCCAGTATGAGCGGTGCCTTCACAAGCAGAAGAAAATGTCATGTAAAGTCAGAGACACACAGGGAGAATGCTGTGCCTCAAAGGGTGGGGAGACCCTTCAGTTGCCCTCACTCAGATGAAACATGGGCTGATCGGCCCCCAGTGATCCAGTGGTAGGTGAGGACGCCCAAGCCCAAATTCGGGACAATGCACAGGAGGAGCCAGCAAGGATGCTTCTCCCACTGTGCTCTCTCCAACATAGCAGGCAATTCTTTTTATAACCCAGTTTCTTAGGTAAAAGGGAGTGTATTTTCATTTCATTGTCTGAGTCCTGGAACTCAACAGAAAAGCCTTTTAAATATTCTTTTGTTTTTAACTCTATTTTAAATGTATTTTAAAGTACTTTATATGTATTTTAAATGTATTTTAAAGTACTTTATATGTATTTTAAAAGTACTTTGGTTTTTTTTTTCCTAATGTTTATTTATTTTGTGAGAGAGTGAGAGAGCACACATGCATGAGCAAGCAAGCCAGGGAAGGTCAGAGAGAAGGGGAGAGAGAGAATGCCAAGCAGGTTCAGCACTTTCAGCACAGAGACTGATGTGGGGCTTGATCTCACAAACTGTGAGATCATGACCTGAGTCAAAATCAAGAGTTGGACGTTTAACCAACGGAGCCACCGGGGCGCCCCCGGTTTTATACTTTACATATTTTTTAATACAACCAACTGGTCCTTTTCCTAGCTGATCATATCCAAAGCATTGTGGTTTCTTACTAATAATGAAAATGGGCTCATGGCTCCAGTTAAAAAAAAAAAGGCAAAGACTGGAATAATACAGCCTGAAAGCAAGGAATGCACAAGGATTGATGGAGCCGCCACTAGAAATAAGGACGAGGCAAAGTAGGGTTCTATCCGGAGTCTCAAAGGCAGCATGTCCCTGCTGACCCCTTCATTTCAGACCACCAGCCTTCAGAACTACGAGAGAATAAATTTCTGTTGTTTTAAGCCACCCAGTCTGTGGTATTTGGTTACAACATCCTTAGGAAACTAACACGGTGACCATTTTCCAGATTTGGTTATTTCTTTGAATGTTGTGAAACAGTAATATTTGAATTCTATCATTTCTTCTGTATTTGTTAGCTGGAATTATTTTAGCAGAAAACTTTTTTTTTCATTCACTAAGGCTATTTTCATTGTCTTGAAATACATTTACTCTATAAAGGTATAGTATATGCTGATTTTTTTCCTATTATTTATTTACTTAAAGTAAGCTCTGGGGGGGAGGAGGGATGGGCATGGAGGAGGGCACTTGTAGGGATGAGCACTGAGTGTTATGTGGAAACTAATTTGACAATAAACTATTTGTAAAAAAAAAAAAAGACAGTGAGAAATAAAAGTTTGAAACTCAGGAACAAAAAAAAAAAAAAAGTAAGCTCTATGTCTAATGTGGGGCTTGAACTCAGAACCCTGAGATCAAGAGTTGTGCATTCTACTGACTGAGCCAGCCAGGCAGGTTTGTTCTCTCCGTTTTAATTATCAAATTTCAAAGTAATGGCTTGGCAACACTTAGTGATGTCCAGTGAGCTTATTTTGTTCCCCATTTTTTCTTTTGAATATATTATGGACTTATGAAGAGAGCTTATTTAAAAGAGAATGTCATTAATAAATTAATCTGGACCCCTGGCCTTTTCCCAGTTGTAAATGAAATGTAGGATTGATATCTTGCCCTTGAGTAAAATGTAAGAAAAATGACCTTGTTAGGATGTCTAAGAAAATACCTTTTGGTGACGTCGTGGGAGTCTGTTTAAGTTCCAGTAGGTCAAAGTTGAGTTTGGTTCAGATAATTCTCTGAATACCAGTATAATATTAAGCATAATTATATTGCTTTTTGTTTTCCAGCTTGATAAATCTTCTGTCTCCTTGGAACTGCCACTGTTTTATCTGGAGAAGAATTAAATACTGTCAGAATTTCTTCTCTTCTTAAAACCGTTATAAGCTATGAATAGAATCCTCCTTTTTATGGGGCAGATGGATAAAGAGCTGCATAGTAGCAACTGAAGGAGATTTGTGTTTGTTTTTGAAAATATAAATATGGGTGTATTTGAGGGACAAGCACAGATTAATTAAAATTAGAAACGTCCTGAGGTGCCTGAGTGGCTCAGTCGGTTAAGCGTCCTGACTTTGGCTCAGGTCATAATCTCACGGTTCATGGGTTCGAGCCCCGTGTCAGGCTCTGTGCTGGCCACTAGCTCAGAGTCTGGAGCCTGTTTCAGATTCTGTGTCTCCCTCTCTCTCTGACCCTCCGCTGCTCACGATGTCTCTCTCCCTCTCTCTCTGAGACATAAATAAAACATTAAAAAAAATTAAAAAAAGAAAATGGTTTAAAAAAATAAAATAAAATTAGAAACATCCTAAAAAAGTCAATTTTATAGTGTTAGCTATAGTTCATATCTCCCCACAAAATTCAACTCCTTCAGTGCAATCCCATGTCTAACTTACTAGACACTTACCTTCAAGTGCTCAATATAAAGATTTCACAGAGTAGGCTCTTGATAAATAAATGAATATAATTAGAATTCAGTGCAGTTAGTTTCTTTAAAAGATCAATATACTTTAGACAAATTTAGAACATCATGTGAGAATAATGAATTGGATCCAATTACCGTAAAAATGATATATTAATTATATACAAAGTCATGTGGAAGTACACTGATAAAGATGCCCACAACATAAAACAGGTTATGGTATGGCGTACTATCCCATCATATAAAGAAAACTGGTAGGTAGTATTTCAATAGAAATTAAAAGAAACTTATGGGGCACCTGGGTGGCTCAGTCAGTTAAGTGTTCAACTTTGGCTCAGGTCACGATCTCACAGCTTGTGAGTTCAAGCCCTGCGTAGGGCTCTGTGAAGACAGCTCAGAACTTGGAGCCTGCTTCAGATGTGTGCCTCCCTCTCTCTCTGCCTCTCCACAACTCATGCTCTGTCTCTCTCTCAAAAATAAATAAACATTAAAAAAATTTTTTAAAGAAACTTTGAGGAATATAGTATGTCTATAATAGACTTAGTCAGCATGTAGGTAAGCAAAAAGAAACCACACAAAATATTTCAACAAAAGAGATTTCATGTAGGTTGGATTCCAAGTGCTCAAAGAGCAGGAAGAGATATTGAGGTGTCACAAAGACAGTACTGTGGGAAAGCAGCTGCCACATGCAGGAATGAGAAACAGAGGTGAGGTCATGTGTTATTAGAACCTCAGAGGAGGGCTCTGATCTCTGGGAAGGGCGCACTGCTTGCCTTCCACTGGTGCCTTTCCGAGGGATGTTGGGGCAAAGGTGCTCAATGGGCTGGCAGAAGCTGGAGACCCAGGCTGGAACGCAGTGCGCGCCTGGAGGCGAGTGGCATTGCTGGAGTGACGCCGGGAGCAAATCGGAAGTGGAACTTTTCTCTCTTCATCCTGCCTCCTGATCTCCCTCCGGTGAGAAATGGGAGATGCAGAGTCTCAAGCAAAGCATCACAGAGCAGATTATAGGAAAGTAGGTGTGGA
This sequence comes from Hyaena hyaena, assembly GCF_003009895.1. Lineage (NCBI taxonomy): Eukaryota > Metazoa > Chordata > Mammalia > Carnivora > Hyaenidae > Hyaena > Hyaena hyaena. The sequence continues at coordinate 299,110 of NW_024081732.1, forward strand.
GCCCAGAGACAAGAACTTAATAAATCATGCAGGGGAAAGGGAACACACTTACTCTGCCGTGTATGTACTTCAGCATTGTTGAATTGGGTTACAGTGATCATGCCTTGTTTTAGTTTTTTTAAGTTTTATTAATTTATTTTGAGAGAGAGAAAGAGAGAGGGAAAGGGGCAGAGAGAGAGGGAGAGGGAGAATCCCAAGCAGACTCTGCATCGTCAATACAGAGCCCTACGCGGGACTCAGTCACACAAACTGTGAGATCATGACCTGAGCAGAAATAAAGAATCAAATGCTTAACCAATTGAGCCACCCTGCTGCCCCAAGCCTTAATTTGCTTTGTAAGTTTATTTTTTTTTAAATGTTTAAGTAATCTCTATACCCAACGTGCAACTTAAACTCAGGACCCAGAGATGAACAATTATATACTCTTCTGACTGAACCAGCCAGGCCTTAATTTTTGCTGAGACATATTTCACATACCCTTTTTAGTATACAGTTAAAATATACAATACAGTGTTTTTTAGTATATTTACACAGTTGTGCAGGTATCACCACTAATTCCACCATATTTTCATCAGCCCAAAAAGAAACTCTGTGCCCTTTAGCTCACCTCCTATCCTACTACATCCCCCACCCTCCCCTTACCCTAATGCAACCGTAAACCTGCTTTTCATTACTAGGTAATTGCCTATTCTGGACATTTAATATAAATGGAATCATACATTATGTGTGGGGTTTTTGTTTATTTGTTTGTTTGGCTTCTTTTACTTGGAAAAATGTTTCCAAGTTTCATCCATGTTGGAGACTGTTTCAGTACATAATTACTTTTTATAGCTGAATAATATTCCATTACATAAATGTACAGCCTTTTGTTTATCCACCCATCAGTTGATGGATATTTGGGTTGTTGCTGCTTTGGGGCTATTATGAATATTGCTGTTTGTGAACATTTGTGTATGAGTTTTGTGTGGCTGTATTTTTTCAATTCTATTGGGTATTGTGGAAGTGCTGGGTCATAGGAAACTCTATGTTTAACATTTTGAGGAGCTATTTAACTGTTTCCCATAGCAGCTGCACCATTTTATATTCCTACCAGCAATGTATGAAGGTTCCAAGTTTGTACATCCATACTAAGGCTTGTTATTGTCTGTCTTTTTGATCATAGCCATCCTAATGGGCATGAAGTGATATCTCACTGTGATTTTTTTTCCATACAATGAAATTATACTTTATTAGTAATCCTAGCATCTTTTCATGTGCTAATTACCATTTGTATATATTTGGAGAAATGTCTATTCAAGTCCTTTACCCATTTTTAATTGGATTGTTTATTTTTTGTTGTTGCATTGTAAGAGTTCTTTATATAGGACATTTGACTCTTATCAGACATATGATTTGCAAATATTCTCTCCCTTCTAGAGGTTGCTCTCTTAGTTTCTTAATTTGTAATTCTGATAACATCTAATTTATTTCTTTCTTTTTACTCATATTTTTGGTGTCATATCTCAGAATCCATTGCATAATCCAAGGTCATAAAGATTTACATATGTTTTCCTGTAAGAATTTTATGCTTTTAACACTTAGGTTTAGTTTTTTTTTAAATCTGAGTTAAATTTTGCACGTGGATATCCAGTTGTTCCAGCATCATTTGTTGAAAAGACCACTCTTTCCCTCAATGTATTATTTTAGCACCCATGTTGAAAATCACCCCCCCTCCCAGATTGTCAATTCTATTCTGATGATGTATATGTCTATTCTTATGCTAGTACCACACAGTCTTAGTTGCTGTAGGTTTGTAGTAAATTTTGAGATTGGGACTAACATTGGTTTTCTTTTTCAAGATTGTTGGCTATTTGAGGTACTTTGCATTTCCATATGGATTCTAGGATCATATTGTCAATTCATGCAAAAAAGGCAGCTGGGATTTTGATAGGGATTACATTGAATACCATGCTTACTTTTAGCAAAAACATTTCCACTGTGACCAGAAAGTCTGTTTTTCAAGATGCTAACTCTCTTGCTAATAGGCAGTAAGTGTAAACTGCATTAAGTTAGCTCAGATTAAAATCAAGATTTTTGTCTCTCTTTTGTAGAACAAATCACATTGATAATTTTAAATATATTTGGGTGAAATGCATATCTTTGTGGTTTGGTGAGGGCAAGGACTGTATCTAGTTTTGCTGACCAGTGTATCCCCAGGCTAAGCCCAGCGCCTCATAAGTAAAAAGTGCTCAGAGTCGTGGAGAAATGCAAGCATCTTCCCTAACAGGTGAGGGAACAAAACCAGTATATGGACTTAGGCTGTCCAAGGTGATGCCCAAGGGCACTAGGGTATGTAAAAAGAACCCAGCTCACCCAGACACAAAAGTGCACATAATGTCTTTTATATAAAATGTTCAAATGTCTGGGGGTGGGAATATGGACTGACTGTAAACCAGGTTTCTTTTTAGGTTGATGGGCATATTCTAAAAGTAGATTATGGTGATGATTGTAGAACTCTATAATTTTACTATAATTTGTTCAATTGTAGTACACTTAAAGGTGGTACATTTTATGATATGTAAATATCACAATAGAACTGAAACAAAGAAAGAAAGAAAAAGAAAGAAGAAAGAAAAAGAAATCCTAACAAAGAACTCCAGCTTGAGACTGGGGCTTCAATCAGTTTCAATTTTTATTGGGGAAAGTGATACAGATGAGGTAGGTCAAAGGGTGCTATATTTCACTGGCAAAGAAACAAAAAAGGAAAAGAAAAGAAAAAATGGAGGTGAAGTGATTGAAAAGAATAGTGGATCTGCACAGAGCAGTTGGGACTGAAGCTCACAGAAAAGGTAATGAGGGATCAGAGGCCAAGATTCCTGTTGGGAATTCGTCTATAAAAGGGCCTGGAATACAAAGTAGAGAACGGACACTAGGTTGAAGGGAGACAAGGGACTGGAAGGCTAACCCATCTGCCCAGTTTTTGACAGTGAAGAAACAAAGAAGGTCATGGGCTTGCCTTTCAGCGGCACTAGGGGGACCACAATTGAAACATTCCGGGGCAGGGCTGGTCACCCTGGTGTGAAAAGACTGTGGCGGCAGCCAGAGAAACGTGGCGGTGGGAAAACCTTCTAGTTAGGAGCCATCACTTCGCCATTCACCCTTGTCAGCCCAGCTGCTGGGATGGCTCAGCAGGGAAGGGAAATGATCGATAGTGGCCCCTGACAGGTTACAAGGGAAGAAGTAAATGTTCTACAAATGGCTGCGGGTCATGTTGGCCAGGCTGTCTGACTCCCAGTCCTGCTCTTGATCTTGATGCTGAAGCGACTGCATCCCTCACAGCCACTAAGTCTAAATCACATCCGGAGGCTTTCTGGCTTCTATACTTTTGCTCACCTCAAGCTGAAATTCACCTGGCCTTCCAAGCCTGCTTCATTTATTTATGGTGCCAGCTTTCTTATCATTCTTTAACATGTGTGATGTGCCAGGGACTATGCTAAGTTCTTTCTAGGCATGCATACTTCTCACATAAACCCGAGAGTTAGACACCGTTATCTTCATTTTTTAAAAAATATTTTTATTTATTTCTAGGAGAGAGAGAGAGACAGCGTGAGCAGGGGAGGGTCAGAGAGAGAGAGAGTCACAGACTGAAACAGGCTCCAGGCTCTGAGCCGGCAGTCAGCACAGAGCCCGACGAGGGGCTCGAACCCACGAACCGCGAGATCATGACCTAAGCGAAAGTCGGACGCTCAACCGACTAAGCCACCCAGGCGCCCCATGTTATCTTCATTTTTTAGACAAGGATATAAACTCAAAGACGAGGACTCATTTGGTGACATCACACAGCTAGTAAGTAGCAGAGGTGGGCCTTGAACTTGGGTGTGTCTGATGCCAAAGCCCATTTCCCTCAGTGCTGTCTTGTCTTTTCAAAGCGAATCTTCAACGAACCACTCTAGTTGCAGGTCTGATTAAACACTAATTTCTTACTTCTAAAGGTGGAGTAAATAAACAGCTAATTATTTCCTTCTAACTGAATTGGGCACTCACGTAGAACAGCAGACACATCTGATATAAATAGAACAAACACCAGGTATTTTGCCCCCAGTTACTAGTCAGGGAGTAAGGTTCTCAGTCCTGCGGCATGGTCTCAGGCAGTGATGGGAGCTGGGAATGGGCATTTGTGACAACAGCCTGCAGCTCTCAGAAGTGCTCTGGTTTCAGCTGGTTAGGACCCAGCTGCTCAGCCTGCAACTCCCAACACTGACTCCAGGGGCATGGACGGGGCAGCTATGTGGGGCTCCCCTGGGGAGGGGCTCGAGGGCTCTTCCCTTTTGCAGCAAATTGGTCTGATTTCAACCCTTACTGGGAACAACCAGGCATGCATGTGTTCCTGAGTTACAAAGCTCAAGCAACCTACTCAGCTTTCAGATTATCACCTAAAAAATCACATTCATGAAATTTAAATCTAATATTTGCACCCAAATTTAAACTAGAATATTATGATAAAAGCCTACAGCCTTTGACCAATCTTGAGGAAGAAAGCCTTATCTTATCCTTCCATAGAGTGATGGTAAGGATTAGATAGAAAGCATTATCCTCATTTTCCAGGTAACAAAGTTGGCTCAGAGAAGTTTCTGTCCCGAGTTGGCCTGACACCTTGTTTTATGTCTATAGATGCTCCATTTTAAATATTTGTTCATTAACTGACCCCTGTGTCTGTGTAGTCAGTGGAGGAGAGAAGAAAATATAGGTATTATATTCATAGTTTCAGGTATAAGGTTGTTTCCATTCTGTCTGGCTCACCAAGCTGGAGAGTTCTCCTTTCTCCTCTTGGTCTGGGCACTGAATTCCTGCCATTCCCCCAGGAGATGCTTACTCCTGAACGGCCTCAGGGACTACCTTGCCACCATGGATCTGCCATGCGGGAGCATGTGTGGAGCCAATAAATGAGTGGGAAGTAAAAGGTCCTTTTTCCACCTTCGCAGTATCCATGCAGCAAGGCGGTGAGGTGTGGAGCCAGGTATGGGCATGGTAGCAGGGGAATGACCGATGTCATCATTAGGTCTGAGAGTTGCGCGTCCTTGGTATCCAGCTGCTTCCTAATGAAAGTTCACCCCCCTTGTTGATTTCTTCTCCCTTTCATAAGAAAACTTAGTGCAGAATCAAACTCTGAGTCCAGGATCTGATTTGAATGGGAATTTTAATATAAGTGATATTTGTGTTCCTTAAAATGAAAGGTTTTTTTCATATATTGTTCCATGTTATAAATGATTTATGTTTAGGAGAAGTACAATTTTTAGTCATAACCTTTCCAGCCTCCTTGGCGTTATATTTTTAAACCACACGAGGGCAGTGGTGTCACATGTAAAAGATGCCTGCCTTCTGTTTTCTAAACAGATGGCACATTTGTTAGACTTCATTGGATGTATCTTTCCTTTATCGAAGCACAGGGGAATTTCACATTTGCAGGTAGAATGGGGGAAGATAGTTAAAATTTTATGCCGTATTTTTATCTCTTTGTTTATGCTGATAAAGGTAGCAAAAGCAGTTGATTTATCCTCCTTTTTGCTGTTTTGAGAGTCTGTTGTGCTAACAAGCTGGGGTGGGTGCTCATTACCAGCGTGACCCTGGCAGAAGATGTTCTGTTGATTTTGCATTTAATTAGAAATGTCACAAAGATAATACATAAACCCATCCTTCTTCCAAACCCTCCATACCCTTAGATATGACTTAAATTCCTGCTATTGCTTTCAGGAAATTTTTGCATTTAGTCTTTCTCCATACTTACTAGGTAGGCAGAATCTAGCCAGCTTTCTCTGAAGTTGGGACCGTGTGGCCTTCCTCACCCCACAATCACAGAAACTCTGAAGTGGCTCTTTCACAGATAGGTCTAGCCCTACTGGGTTCCAAATGTTCCTTGCCCCTGCAGATGTAGAAGGTCTAAAGTCAGGGCTAATCTGTTGCGTCTCCTCAAGTTGGGATAATGCAGAGGTTGCTGCAGAACTGTGGACGGTTCTAGAATGTGTCCTCTGAGCATAGTTGGTTTGTCATGCTATATTGCCTCATGCAGTATTTAATTTTTAAAAATTTGTAACACTTAAATGCAAAGAGTTATATTAAAGATCTGGTTTCTTGCTTTTCTTGAAACCCTGGACAACTGGAATGACTAGCCTGCACAGTGTCTCTGTGGCAATCGGCCACAGCCACCTTCTTTGTGGCTAGATGTAGTCATCACACACCCATGTCTCCCCTGTTGTCTCCCTGATACTCGGGAGGTACTCATTATAACCACGTTTGCACTGTTTTTGTTACAATAAAAAGGAAAACGAGAATTTAATACCCATGTCGGTCTCAGAATAGAAAAATGAAAGGTATAGCCAAGGAGCCACATGGCTCAAGGAAAATAAGCCTGAATGGAGCCTTCCCTGCTGCAGCATTTAGCGAAACAACCTGCTCTGCTAGCACCTTGAATTTCCCACCTGGGAGAGCTGTGCCTTTGAAGATGGGCAGGCGTGGGGCTGACCTGGCGTAAAGTACCAGCAGCACTCCAGTGATCTTTTTATCCTCTTGGTTAAATGGGGATAATCTCACTTAACTCTCACAGCAGCCCTGGAAGGGAATCACTGAGTTACCTGGGCACACCGCTTAGCAGTGTGGTCAGCCAGCTCCTGGCTTTGTCTTACCTTCCTCGCGGGGGCGGTGGGTTTTCAGGCTGGTGTGCCACCCAGCCTCTTAACTGGCACTCTTTCGTAAAGTTGCAGATTCACTGCCTGACCCGGCTGGGGGAAGAAAGGGTTAAGGGAGAAGGGGAGCAGGTGAGGAAAGCCCTTTGGACGATGGCTCAGACCCGGAAGTGGCTAGATGCCTGTTCTGGAACCTCGAGGTGGCAGCTGAGCTCCGCAGGGCTCCCGGAGCATTGCAGGAACGGACAGGAAATCCATTCCTGCTCTGCAGATTCACCTGCAAAACGCCCAGAGCAAACAGCAGAGGAAGTTTGCTTTAGTGGAGACAAACTCACAACTTTGCTCTTTCAAAGCCTCTGTTTACAAGTCAAAGCCGAGGCTCAGGCGGGCTTTCTATGCACACTCACTCGCAGGGGTGCTGCCTGTGGGGCGTATGGCTACCTCACAGGTGCGGCTGCAGCGGGACTCCAGATAACCGGGTGGGTCAGCTGGGTGGAGAACTGCATTCCACCACTTGGGGATCCAAGGCTGTTCACCCCAGGCCTTACAGGGTCAAATTTGGGAAAGGAGATGAGGAAAAAAAAAAAAAAAAAAAAAGCCCTTAGCACTGGTGAGTTTCCCAATGGAGCAGCACCTGTAGGTTATGGAATGAGGTGAGCAGCAGGAAAATTGACAGATGCTGGCTTTAGGTAATTGCAGCCTGAACAGAGGTGCTAAATAAAGCATGCTGCTCGAAGAATAGAAGCCACAGAAGATATCTTTAAGTTGGGGTGTTGGTTTGGTTACCTGAATGGTGTGTAATGTTGTAACTGGATTGGATATGTCTGTTACCTTGAAATGAAATAAACTAATAGTGTCTGGAGTAAAAATACATTGGCTAAAGGGGCATCTGGGTGGCTGAATTAAGAGTCTGATTCTTGCTTTCAGCTGAGATCGCTGATGAAGATTTTTGTGGGGAAATGGTGTTCTTGGAGTCCGGAGCCGACGGCCAAGAAAGAATTCTTGAAGATGTCTTTGGTGCAAAAAGGTGATTTTATTAAAGCACAGGGAGAGGAACCGGGGGCAGAAGGACCTGCCCCTGCCCAGGACCAGCAAGAGAGACTCCATATACTATGGAGTTGGGGGAGGTAAAACTCCAAGGGAAGTTTCCAATGAGATTTTCATATGCTAAAGGAGACTCGCTGGATACTGGAGGTCTAGCTATTGTCAAGCTATGGTTGTTTCCTCCCCAGCAAAACATTAGCAGTAAGACAGTAGGGAGTTCCTGGAGAAACATTATACTCTGCCTGCCTCCTGTCTTTGCGAATGGGCTGCAGGTTGTAAGGAAATTTAACTTTATCTGTCATTTTCTTCTGCCTTTGTTTCCCACATCAGTCATGATCTCACCATTCATGGGATTTTGGGCTCCATGCTGAGAGTGCAGAGCCTGCTTGGGATTCTCTCTCTCCCTCTCTCTTTCTCTGCCCTTCACCCCCCCTCCCCCGCACATGCTCTCTCTTTCTCAAATAAATAAACCTAAAAAAAATATATCCGCTAGAGGTGGAGTTTGGTGAATTTATGAAACCAGTATCACAGATCTTACGTAACTTTATATTCCAGTGAAAGATTTCCTGTGGGAAAGGAGGCAAAGATGATGCTCTCTGCTTACTAGTGGGAAAATGGAGACCCCGAGGAACCAGAGGAACTATGGAGACTGGTGAATGACCGAATTTCTTGCTTTGCGGGGCTGCTGATGAAAATATCTTAGAGATGGTCTGATACCAGGTTCAGCCCTACACTGAATCCTGGCTGTGATGTTTTTTAGCTGCGGAATGTTGGGCAAGTCACATTCCTTCTTTAAACCTTCATTTCCCTGGCTAGAGAGGGGCAGAGAGCCTGAGCACCTAACTCACCATGATGCAGGGCTGAAGGACAGTGCTGATATTCACACGCAAGTGTCTGATTTTGAAGTCCTGGCTCTCCACCGTATACACTGCCATAGAGTTAAAAACACTTCCCAGCTCCTTACCTGACTCCGTCCTCCCCAACGTGTCCTCGCAATTTAGATTTTGAGCTCTTAGATTCAGTGCATTCAGTCTTTGCTGCTTATGTGATTTCTCAGTGCAGGAACCTCCCACTTTCTGTCCCTCAGATGTTATAGATCCTTTGTAATCTGTCCCTAATTTTTTGCAAACTGAATCTTTGACTCTTCCTGGCCATAATGTTTGGTTAATGTTTGCTCCTCTTCATGCCTTTTTTCTCAGCCATCTTCACTTTGTTTAATACTCTTCTTTCTCCTGAGAAGGCCTGTGTGGGTGGAGTTCTCTGCCCCCGCATTTCTTTAAACTATTCCCTCCTAGAGTACACCCTCTGAGGGTCTGTGGCCAAATAAGTTAGGAAAATGGTTTCTTGTTTAAATGGAGTTTTATGCTAATGTGTATTATAAATCCTTCAAAAGATGGTATTGCATGTGGGATTTCTCAAACTGTTTGGACCTAAAGAATTGAAAATACTCCCTCCTTTCTTCCCTCCCTCCTTCCTTTCTTTTCTTCTCTTTCCTTTTAATATTTCATGGGGCCAGAATGTCGTGGTACATGTCTTGGAGGCTACAGCACTGACCATTATAGCTGAGGTTATGGATTCGTATGTAGGGGGACCCCAAGGCCAGACCCTGGGACCAATTGTATTCCCAGGTGGGGCATCACAAGGGCATCAGTCAGCCCTGCTGTTGCTCTGCTGGAAATTCATATTTTGCATCTAGAACTGCTCTCACCATCTTATCTGATAACCAAGTAGCTGTCTTAGAAGGCATTCCAGTAGGTGCTTCCCTGCTCTTGGTCTCCTGTCTGTTATCCCAATTTCTGGTTTTATTTGTGATCCCAAAGTCTTCCATCCTACTTTGTCCCCAGACTTGATTCTATGTTGCTTGTCTCCCCACACAATGCCAACCTATATTTCTACCTGTTTTCTTTCAATTTGCCTTGTCCTCTGCGCCTGTTAGGATACCTTGGTTTTCGTTCTTCGTCCCATGCCCCTCTAAACTTCCTCACTCTTTTCCACGCTGATATGATTTGGCTGCTGAGGAGTTCAGGCTCTGGGATCTGGTAAACTGAGTTCTAATAATTGTAAACTCTTGAGGAAGGTATTTAACTTTGGGTCTCAAATTTTCCCATCAGTAAAGCAAGCTTAACTCCCTTACACTGTTCTGATGAGGATTAAATGAGATAGTCCATGTGAAGTGCTTCTTTTACCCCGTTGTAGAGTAAGAGATCAATAATTATTAGCTATTATATTATTCAAATCCCAAGGGCTTCTTTGATCAATTTAGCCCATACTGAGCTCTCTCATCTCTAAATACTTTAAAATTAGTGTCACAGACTTAACATTTGATTTTGTTTGTGACTTAGTTATAGCTCCCCACACTAGATTTGGAATTTTTTTTTAAATGGATAATTTCAGGAGTGCTTGGATGGCTCAGTTGGTTAAGCATCCAACTCTTGATTTCGGCTCAGGTCATGGTCTCACAGTCTGTGAGCTGGTGCCCTGCATCAATGGAACCTGGTTGGGATTCTCTGTCTCTCCTTTTCTCTTTGTCCCTCCCCAACTCATGCTTCTGCGTGTGCTTTCTCAAAATAAATAAAATAAACTTAATTTTTATTAAGTTTAATTCTATTAATTTTTATTTTAAAAAATTAAAAATGGATAATTTCAAATGTACCATAAATAGAGAGATTAATGGCATCCTTTTGTAGGATCCTTTTTAAAAAATGTTTATTTTTGAGAGAGAGAGAGCGAGACAGAAAGACACAGACAGATCATGAGTGGGGGAGGGGCAGAGAGAGAGGGAGACACAGAATCTGAAGCAGGTTCCAGGCTCTGAGCTGTCAGCACAGGGCCCAATGCGGGACTCAAACTCATGAACTGTGAGATCATAACCTGAGCTGAAGTTGGATGCTTAACCCACTGACCAACCCAGGCGCCCCTGTAGGATCCCTTTGTACTTGTCACTGGATTGGGTCTTTCATGATAGTTCTTTTTCATTCTGTTCTGACATTAAATCTAACATTGCTCTGTACACAGGAAGCATTGGCCTGGGTTGTGACTGACAACAAGCCACCCACTGTGTGTGAGGCTGTGCATAGGATCTCTCTGCTCAGTCTTTCCTGGAGGATGGGTTCACCAAAAGGGCTCTCTTTTCTCTTTCCCACAGATGTGGAGATGGAAAAATAGCAATCAACTTCCTAGATAGACTTCATTTTCCAAAGTGAAAGCCTTCCACCTCCCCTTGTCAGTTCTTCTGCTGAGTCTGGGGCAAAATAGTTTTTGGATCAGCGATTTCCCATTTTTCCCTAAAGTTTTATCAGAATTGCTTTCTGGTATCAGGTTTGAATCCCAGTTCTCGACCTCTGTGGCTTAAAGCAGCAGACTTGAGAAGACAGATCTCATAGCTAAATCTCCACCCCTGACTTTTTTTTTTTTTGCACTGGGTGATTGACATCCAGGGACACAGCATATTGACTTCTCTCAAGATGTTGAACAAAATAAAAACTATGTGCAAGAGGAAACATGATCCTACATTTATTAATGTGGCTTTAGACAGTGTCTCTGGAAACATGTTTTATGCCACAATTCCTCTTGATGGCACTGGAGCCTTAAATATCATAACCAGTCTGGTCTTTCTCATTCTAAATCCTATTATCTAGGTTAGCTCATCTGTATTCAAAAGATCAATGTTGCATTATTACAAAGATCCTTTCAAGTGTAAAAAGGATGGCACTTCATTACAGAAAGTAAAAGAAACTAATCAAACTTTCTTGGTGAAATCATTGACTTTTTTAAGTAAAGGGCAAATTTAAGAATTTGAAAGTCCGAGATGCAAGAGAACTCTGAGGTTTGGGCTCACTCCGGCATGGGCATGAATGCGTCTGGTTGTAGTGTATGGGTCTTGGATAACCTAAAGAAGAAAGAGGCTTTCTCGAAAGAGTCTCAGTGCTTGCAGCTATTCTCGTTTCTTCGTTTCTTCTGTCATTGCGTGGTTCTGTGTCTTGGAAAAAAATGAGCTGCCGGTGGGAAGACTCTGAGTTACAATGCACGGTGTGCCCTATACAGGCAACACTTCCAGTGACTTGGTTAATAGAAATTGTTAGGAAAACACTGGCAAATATTATTTATTCATTGTCTTAACTCTTAACAGACAGCTCTTGTTTCTTCTTATCACCGATTGGGTTTTGTGGGTTGTGTGTTAACAGGCAGGATGTTTGTTAGGGAGAGCTTTTGGGATCAACACCTGTGGAATGGAGGGAAGGAAGTAGGATGAGGTAGGGGATATCTACAATGCATACCCAAGGATACATACATAAAGAAGAGGGGCTCTGGAGCAATAGCAGCTGTTTGGTGCTACCTTTCCTAAGGAGAAAGAAGCCTGCCCTGAGATAGAAATAAACAACCTTGGGAAGGGTACTTGCTTTTAGCAAGCCTTTGGTTTTTGTTGGAGCAATCCCCAAAGGGAGATGAGAGTTGAGGGCTGTTTGCTGGCAGCGCTCCCAGCGGCCTGAGTAAAATTCCTTTTATTTCTGAAAATTGGATCTGGGCAGCACTTCACACTCCTTTTATTTTTATTTTATTTTTTAATGTTTATTTATTTTTGAGAGGGGGGAAGGGCTGAGAGAGAGGGAGACAGAGGATCTGAAGCATTTTCTGTGCTGACAGCAGAGAGCCCAATGCAGGGCTCAAACTCAAGAGCTGTGAGGTCATGACCTGAGCCGAGGTCAGATGCGTAACCGACTGAGCCACCCAGGCATCCCCAACCTCCCTTGACAACTTAAAGGAGAATGTTCATTGACTGCCTTCCATGTACCAGAACTGTTCTAGGTCCTGGGACTTCTTACAGTGATGAATAAGGAATAGTCCTTGCCTTAAAGTATTTCTAATCAGCGTCTTCTGAGTTGTTGACTAGTATGACATGCCATAAGTAATTCTAAGTATTCTGTTTGTATTCACTATTTTGTAAAATGTTTCGGGATGCCTGGGTAGCTCGGTCTGTTGGGCGTCCAACTTTGGCTCAGGTATGATCACACGGTTTGTAGGTTCGAGGCTCGCGTCAGGCTCTGTGCTGATGGCTAGCACAGAGCCAGGAGACTGCTTCAGATTCTGTGTCTCCCTCTCTCTCTGACCCCCCCTGCTCATGCTGTTCTCTCTCTCAGAAATAAATAAAAGATATTTTAAAAATTTTTAAATAAAAAAATAATAAAATGTTTATTTATCTTTTAGAGAGAGAGAGAGAGAGAGAGAGACAGACAGACAGACAGATAGGCAGACATAACGCAAGTGAAGGAGGAGCAGAGAGACAGGGAGACACAGACTCTGAAGCAGGATCCAGGCTTTAAGCTGTCTTTAAGCACAGAGCCCAATGTGAGGCTGGAACTCATGAACTGCGAGATCATGATCTGAGCCGATAGGATGCTTAACTGACTGAGCCACCCAGGCACCCCATGTATTCACTTATTTAACCTGCTAAACCATATGAGATAGCTAGATTTTAGAGATGGGGAAACTGAGGCATGTAGTGGTGAAGCTTAGGCAGGCTTTCCCCAGAGTCTTGATAGCCTGCTACTATACTACCTCCCAAATGTTGCCATTTCAATGAGATCAAAGTCAGTCTCCGTCTTTTTGAGGTTGTGTCTCAACTAGCTGTAACATTTCAGAGATATTTAGTGTGGTATTACCTTACAACTGCATTGTCCATTAATGGTAGCCACTAGTTACATAAGCCTAGTGAGTACTTGAAATGTGGAAAGTCCAAACTGAGATGCTGTTAAGTGCAAAATACACACCAGAATTCAAGGACTTAGATGGAAAAAGAATGTAAAAAAATCTTAGGTCCTTTTATATTGATTTCATGTTGAAATGGTAATATTTTTATATGTTTGTGTTAAATAAAAAAATACTTAAAAATTAATTTTACCTGTTCTTATTTAAAAAATTTTTTTAAAATATTTATTTATTTTTGAGACAGAGAGAGACAGAGTACAAGCAAGAGGGAGACACAGAATCTGAAGGAGGCTCCAGGCTCTGAGCTGTCAGCACAGGGCCCCATGAGGGGCTCGAACCTTCTAACGGTAAGATCATGACCTGAGCCAAAGTCGAATGCTTAACTGACTGAGCCACCCAGGCACCTTTCACCTGTTCTTATTTTTTAATGTGACTAGTATAAATTTTAAAAATTACTTAGTAGCTTCAATTTGTTGCTTGCATTTTGTTTTTATTGGACAGAGTTGCCTTAGAATATCTGAGATTCTCCCTATGGGGACATATTTTGCTCTTAAATTCAGAGAAAATCCTATTTGGTCTGGTATTAGGATCAGGTTCTTTTGATATGCTTCATTTAATTTGTATTTATTAATAGGGATTCTATCCACCAAAGAGCCACTACTTGCTGGTTGTTTCGTGATTGTTGAAAACTAGTTAGAGGCAGCCTGAGTGAGATGAATTAAAGTTCTATTGTTGTAGGGGAACAAGGTCATCAACTTGAAATTAATCAACGGATTTCAAATCACCAGGAAGGGATACTTTACCCTCAGCTTTACAGTTTCAGCATGTAAATTGCTGTTTAGAGGAGAGTCTGTAAAATCAATCCAGCCTTTCTCCCTTCAGAAATTAAAAGCAATTTATTTCTATTTTAGGTGAATCCTGGGAAACACTTATACATCCAACTCCTTCACCCTGGTGCCACCTGTATTGCATGTTGTTTTCGATCTTTGAGTAGGAAGGTAGGAAATTCGGCTGTCTTGGTGTCCCACAGGATTTGGAGGAGACACCTCTGATCCCTGTTGGGGAGCCCATCTGTTTCCACCTGATACATTTTATTTCAAATGAGTCAGAAACCCCAAAGCTAAATTTGGCCAAAGTAGCGCGGATCATGTGGACTCCAACCAAAGCCATATAAATCATCCCCAGATCATACCAAACTTGGCCCCCAAACTGGGCACAGATTTTCCAATCTGGTCCTGGAGTTTGCCAGAAGGCAGGAGGACCACAGGGATGTGTGGCTGGCTTTTGTCCCAAACTTCTGTGGTTAGTGAAGCTTGTCTGATCTGGATGTACACACAGCTTGTGGAGTTGAAAGACACCAAACCACCTTGAAGGGTCATTTGGTCCATGCTCCTGTGGAAATCACCCGCACAGATAGCTGTGTATCCAACCACCCAATGTTCCCACTACCCATTGTGTCCCCACAAATCAAGAAAGATCCAGAGATGGTTTGTAAATAAATACATTAAGCGTTCCAATTTATTGTTCTCTTAGTACTTTTTAATATCAGCACATTCATGATAAGCCTGAATTGAGGCCCCAAATGAATGAACTTTTATATCTTTCTGAATAGAAATGCAAAGCCTGCCTTATTTGGTAGAGAGACTCTTGAATATAGCAACAGTGTATTTTGTTTATCTGATTTCTAGGGAAGGTTCTTTTTTAAAGTTTTTACTGTTGTTATTGTTTGTTTATTTAATGGAGAGGAACAATAATGATTAATTTTAAGAAGTCATTGTTCGCCTTGCGTCAGTACATTTACTTTCTAGGTTTCACCGAGGCAGCATTGTGCTTTATAGTATTTGTCTGATATGTGAAGTGACCTATATTTTGGGGAAGAAGACCTGTGAAGTTGTGAGTACTTTTGTCTTCAACTCTACCCAGGAGTCCCCAAATAACTGCATCTCTCCATAGAGAGAGGTATTAGCCTCAATTTGTTTTCTTTTCTTTAATACAACAAATTGACATCCCCTTTGATAATTAAATAAGGGCATTCTTGGAAACAAAGGAGCAGGTGTGGCTGGAGCTTCCAAGGAACTTCTCAGTTCAAACGAAGTCACTTCTTACTGTGTGAAGGATTCCTCAGTCTCCCTGAGCAACTGGCCAGCTGGGGAAGAGTTTAGGACACATTGACTGTGTGTTTGGGCAAAGTACTTAACCTCTCTGTGCCTCAGTTTTTTCATCTGTGAAACAATTGATAAGACCTTACAGAGTTTTATGTGGTACAAAAATACTGTAAAATTAATGCAGTCTGGATTATCAAATAAATGTAGGGAAGAAATGATCAAATGTGGGTGGCAGACGTGGTAGTGGAGGCTCAAGCCTTTCATTCCTACAGTGTTGCCACAAAGTTGTTTTTTTTTAAATCTGGAAGAGGTTTCTAGTAGCATTTGTGCAATGAACATCTTACAAATAGAATTCATGTAAAATTTCTGAGGAATTAGTTTTGTTTAAGCATAGTGTAAATTGGAGCCAGAGCCATGTTTGATTGCCTCCTGAATTAGTATTTTAGGAATAGAAATGAGCATAGCTAGGCTACTTTTAGTTCAGACACATAAAGTCAGTTGTTACGTTTCCGAAACACACAGTAGGATCACAGCAATCTGGCTATACCTCTAGTTATTTTTTTTTTTTTATCTTACTGTAGGCTCATTTTCAACACCTGGCCTGACCAGAGAGCACATGTGCCCATTTGAACGTGTCCAGAGAAATTATTTCTGACATCACAATGATGCTGTTTTAATTCTGTGGTACAGTGGTACAGTGATAACTTGGCACATTCTTCTTTGTAGGAACTGTGATATTTGCCACTTCCTGTAACATCCCGTCTTGGTCTTAGATCTGTCCTTTGCAGACTAAAGCTGTTCTTGAGCTCACATGCCAGAGTTTCAAATATTTGTGGATGGTTGTTACACTTTTCTGAAGTATTCCGTTCTCCAGGCTAAATATATTTTGTTCCTTTAATCATTATACACGTGGTGGGAAATGGCTGGTGAGAGAGGAACCTCATGTTTTAGCTCTTTATTGTGTAACACACTGAATGAGTAAAACCATTTTCTATTACATTAATACTTATATATGATATAATACTATATAGAAAGATGGTTATATCATTATCGTATCTCAGCTGGCTGGTTCTTGCTCAAATCTCTCAAGTGGTTGCAATCAAATTGTAGGTGGGATTGGCTTGACTTGGGCTGGCTGTCCAAAATGGCTTCATCACTCACATGTCTGGCTCTGGTCTCAGATGACTTGAACGTCTAGGGCCTGGAATAACTTGGGATTGGCTGGGCTTCTCTCCAGAAGGCCATTCCCTTGCTTGGGCTTCCTCACAGCATAGGGGCCTCAGGGAAAGATGGAAGCATTACATTTACATGGTAGCTCAGTGCACAAAGATGGAAGAAGTAGAGACTGCCAGGTGCCTTAAAGTCTGAGCCTAACCACTGTTAGAGTCAGTTATGTTCTATTGAACAAAGAAATCTCAGAGCTCACTCAGATGCAAGGAGAAAGAACATAGATTTTGCCTCTCAAAGGGAGGAGAATCAAAACATTTATGTCTGCCTGCCTCTCCAGTCTCATCCCTCCTGGTGCTAATGTCTAATGTCACCTCTTAAAACAGCTGCAGTGTTCAAAACAGGACAAAATAATCTAGCATGCTATCAGAGAGGCCACAGGATTTTCTTTTTTTTCTTTTATCTTTTTTTTTTTTTTTTTCCAATTTATAATCTCCTAATAGCTTTTCCAATAACTATCACCTACTTTGGGCTCCTAATAAATTCATCATTCACTGGATCCTTCAAATCTTATTTCACAAACTGTTATTAGGTTTCATATTTGCATAAATTCCTTTTTTCACAAAAGGCAGAATTTGATTTTTGCTAATTCTAAACTTGTTGATTTGGGCTGGTTATTGTTCTGGGAGTAGCTACCTTTAAGATGTTTGAAGAGTGTATTCATAGTTCGGATAGCCTTCCTTACTCTTGTCCATCCTCTGCAGCCAGAGTGAACTTGCCACAACACAAATGTAGGTGTGGTTACCCCTGCATAAAACTCCTCTTCCCCTCCTTCTCCTTCTCCTTAGGAATATCCATGTAGAGATCTTTGTATGGAAATATGTTTTTATTTTTCTTGAGTGAACACTTAGGAATAGAATGGTGGTGTCACATTATAGGTGAATGTTTAAAGAAACAACTGCCAAGCTGCTTTCTAAACTGGATGTAGTGTTTTCTATTCCCATCTGCAATCTGTGTGAAGTTGCATTTGCTCCACAGCCTTGTCTCTACTTGGTAGGATCATTTTTGAAATTTTAACCATTCTAATCTGTGTAGAGTGATAACTCCTTATGGTTTTAATTTGCATTTTCCTGATGACTAATGATGTGTCTCACCTTTCCTCTGCTTCTCAGCTATTTGTACTTCATCTTTATGAAGTGTATGCACAGTTTTGGCCTATTTTAAAAATTGGATTGTTTTCTTATGCTTGAGTTGCGGTGTTCCTTATGTATATTCTGGCTACAAGTTCTTTATCTGATATATGTTTGGGGAATAGTCTCTCCCAGCCTGTGACTTGCTTTTTCATTTTTAAAAATGTCAAAAAGCAGAGTTGTTTAATTCTGATGTCCAATTTATCATGTTGTTTTCTTCTATTGACTGGTGTCTTTTATGTTCTATCTGTCTAAACACTTCTGTCCACTGTGAGGTTGTAGAGATTTTCTCCTGTCTTCTTCTGGAAGTTTCATAATTTTAAGTTTTATATGTAGATCTGTGATCTATTAAATTTTTTTTAATGTTTTATTTATTTTTTCTATAGTTTATTTACTTTTGAGACAGAGAGAGGCAGAGCATGAGTGGGAGAGGGCTAGAGAGATGGGGAGACACAGAATCTGAAACTGGCTCCAGGCTCTGAGCTGTCAGCACAGAACCCGATATGGGGCTTGAAACCACCAACCATGAGATTATGACCTGAGCAGAAGTTGGACACTTAACCAACTGAGCCACCCAGGTGCCCCAGTATTATTTATTTTTGAGACAGAGAGAGACAGAGTGTGAGCAGGGGAGGGGAAAGAGAGAGGGAGAGGGAGAATCCCAAGCAGCCTCCTCATTGTCAGTGCAGAGCCCCGTGTGGGGCTCGAACTCACAAACTGCGAGCCCATGACCTGAGTCAAAATCAACAGTCAGATGCTTAACTGACNCAGAGCCTGACACAGGGCTCAAACCCACTAACCGTGAGATCATGACCTGAGCTGAAGTCTGACACTTAACTGACTGAGCCACCCAGGCGCCTCTCTGATCTATTTTGAATTCCCATTTTTGTATGATGTGAAGTAAGGATGTTATTGGATTTATTTTGCAAACTCTTTCATTTTTATTCATTTTATTTTTAAAAAAAGTTTATTTTTGAGACAGGGGCATGGGAAGGAAGAGAGGGGGACAAAGGATCTGAAGTGGGCTCTGCACTGACAGCAGAGAGCCTGATGTGAGGCTTGAAATCACAAATCGTGAGATCATGCCCTGAGCCGAAGTTGAAAGCTTAACTGACTGAGACACCTAGGCACTCCTATTTTTTTCATTAAAATTGATCTTTTTGTTTTGTTTTGTTTTTCTTTTTTAGAGAGAGAGAGGGAGGGAGAGGGGCAGAGGGAGAGAGAGAGAAAGAGAATCTTAAGAATCGTAAGCCCTGGGATCATGACCTGAGCTAAAATCAAGAGTTGGACATTCAACCAACTGAGCCACTCAGCCACCCCTTGCTGTCTTTTTTAGTCATAAGTTATATATTTTCATAAGGAAGTTATCTTTATTTTCTATTTTTAAGAATTTTTAATGTTGTTTTTTGAGAGAGAGAGAGACAGACAGAGAGAGTGAGAGCCCGGAAGGGGCACAGAGAGAGAGACACACATACAGAATCTGAAGCAGGCTCCAGGCTCCGAGCTGTCAGCACAGAGCCCAACATTGGCTTCAAACTCATGAACCGTGAGATCATGACTTGAACTGAAGTCATACACTTAACTGACTGAGCCACCCAAGGTGCCCCTATTATTTTTATGTTTAAAAAATTATTAACATAAAGTCATTTTTTTTCTTACTGTCTGTCTTCTTGTTATCAGTTGAGAGCTCATTGAGAGCTGTGACCAAATGGCAATTCCTCTTCCTTCCTTAGGAAGTGTATTGAATGATACCATAACATCCTAAACCAAATGAATAGCATTCCCTTCTGATGGCATTCCTTGATGACAGCAACTCAAATAAGTTCATATGTAGTCCAGACAAATGCTGCTTTCTCTGGTCTAGTTTAACTCCAAGATATAATTCAGAACATATAGCCTAAATATGGAGTCTCGTAAGGATTACTGGGTTCTTCGTAAAAAACTCTGAATTCCTAAACTCTGTCACACATTTAGTACTTCTGAATCTCTAGGGATGGGACCCAGGAGCTTAGTTTTAAAATTTTTTTCATTTTAACCTACTTATTGAAGCATACTTTATATACTACTCAGTTAATGCAGTGAAAGTGTACATTTTGATGATTTTTCAGCCATTCATGCAATTGTCCTATTATCACCACAATCCAGAGGAAGCTGCATTTTTAATAAGGGACTTCCCATGAAATGGTTGGGGCTCTCACATTGAGAAACCTTGTTTGACAGGATCAGAAGGATAAGCTTCACCCAATTTGCTTTGAGCTTTAGTGTTGTTACATAGGTCTTTGGGCAAAAGGAAGTTCACCATTGTTCCACAGAAATCTGGCAATGAGAGATTTAACAGTTTTGCTTTCAGTATCCTCAGGTGATTGTATGAGCCTACTAATGCACTAAAATTTACTTTGGCTAAAGTACAAAGCTGAATTCTGTTCACTGGGTCATCAGCTAGAAGACAGAGTCCCTCAGCTAATGTGTGATTCTAGTCAGCTCTCCAACATCCATATCTCAAAACAGCTTGTATGTGATTTACTCATAAGCACAATAGCTAGTTGTCTTGGAACTGGTAAGTTAGGTTACCAACAAAGCTCTGGGTGTCAATACTGGAAATGGACGGCCTTAGATGTCTTTCAGTCCCAGACAGAAAATAAAAATTTTGGATGCTTTTAAATAGTGTGCATGTTGGGGAGAGATGGAATGGATAATTAAATGTTATCTGCATTAGCAATATAGGGATTCAGGAAGTTTGAGGCGTTAGAAATGACAAGGTACCTTACAGGGGGTTTTCTCCAGCATTTCTCAAAATGTAAATCAGCACATTCCTTGATATAATGTAAAGAATGAGATTTGTGGTTTAAATAGCTCACAGTCCCCTGAAAGGTTAATCCAACTAATCTGCAAGGTGTTTCATGTCCATTGTATGTTGTAAATCTCTACTGGGGTCATGTGTTTTACAGTGGAATTTAAATTTTTCCATGGAGTGGCTTTGCAGGAGTGTTGGCCAGTGTTATTTTTCTAGTCTCAGTGTCTAATTTATCTTATTTTGATTGCACAATACTGAGAAAATTGTAACAAAGATACGCGGTTGCAAGATAACAGTAGCAGTTTCGGAAACAGATTGCTTTGCTGTGTCAAGATACTTGTCAATTAAACAAAGCAAAAAGTATAAAAAGGGAGCAAAAGGACATTTTTGCTTCAATTGTCTATGTTTTATCGTCTGTGTGTGAGTTGTTTATGTCTTTTGTTTAAATACTTCTCTTTTTGGGGGCACCTGGGTGGCTCAGTCAGTTAAGTGTCCAACTTGATTTCAGCTCAGGTCATGATTTCACGGTTCATGGGTTTAGGGACCACATTGGGCTCTGCACTGACAGTGCCGGCTTCTCTCTTTCCTCCTCTCTCTGCCCCTCCCCTGTTAGCTCTCTCTCTCTCAAAAATAAATAAAAACATAAACAATTTTAAAAAGTCTCTTTTTTGATCAATGCCTGATTTAAAGCTATTTTGTACTATTGACTGAGATAGGATCTATATGCTTTTTTACTAGTGCTACTTAAGTTGTGGTATGTAGGTAGACCAGCACTGTTTGTTACTGGTCTAGGTCAAGAAAAGAATAGAAATGGGGAATTAGCATTTAGGAATTTTTACAGCAACTTGTCACTGCCCTGACTTCCAATCAAGTGATCAGTGGATTCTTTTTGTTAATCAGGGTCTCCTCTATCTGGGTGTTGTCACACTCACATAATGAATCACATATAGTTCAAGCTACTTATTATCATCAACCTCTAATGGAATGGCAGTTAATAAACAAAGAAATAAAACCAGATTTGTTCTTTACCATAGATAGGTTGAGAAGTACTGCAGTAGAGGACATTTATGCTGTTGGTCATGTGTAATTAGATACGATTTACATATACTTTTAAAGGAATAGAATCAGGTTGTTGCTATATCCATGGCATTATAACTATTATACCACTATAAATGCTTCCATATGCATTTTGAAACCTTCTTCAGTTTCTAGAATTTTCTACCAGATACAATCCAATCTTCTCTCGCTGAGCCAGACCCAGAACTACTTTCTTTTCCATTGGGAATTTCCCTATCACAGGATATCGGAAGCATCAAGGGGGTTGATCTACTTCCACTCAATTAGTCATTCACCCTCTTACCATTTTAAAAATATGGTCCTTTGGAATTTTCTTGATTTATAAATTCTATGAAAGTAGAACTCAAACCCAACCCTCTTTCAGATTGTTGTTGCCTTTTAGTCTCTGTCTGTATAGAAATTCTGGAGCACCTGTGACCTACAGATATTGGACTTTAGTGCTCCTTTTCTTTCTCTTTTTGGCTAACATTTTTAGAGCTACCACTGTGATTGGATCCTTGTAAGAGCTCAATGCTTGTTAACAATTACTAAAATCATTCTTTGATTTCTGTATGTTAAAAAAGACAACTCATGCATTTTTATAAGAAGAAGTATGGAATTGTCTCCTTATCTGGTGATTTTAGAAGACAATCACAATGGTAATCAGTTAGGGAGTATTTGATGGCTTAGATATAATTGTTAAAAATATTATGCCTGAATGCCTTCACATATTTCTCATTCAGTGATGCATTTTCAAGTTTTTTAAAAATGAGAACTTCTTACCTTCTTGATTTTCCTTTTCCTTTCCCAAAATTGACCTCTTTCTAACATTTATATGAATGGGACGAAATCTTATGGCTTGTTTTCTAATTTACCTTTTTTTACTTAATGATATAACTTGAGCTTTCTATGTTGGTATAGTCAACATAAGTTCATCTTGTTGTTTTAGATGATACCTGAGTTTTCTGTTGAATAGATGTAGAGTTGTGGGTTCTCTTACCCTCTCACTAATAGATACTTAGGCTTACTGGCTAACCCAGTTTTCTTCCTGACTGTATAGACTAGTCATGTTCTAGAATATTAATGCAGATAAAATATTTTCACATTCATGCAAATTACCATGTGCTGAAGGGACTAAAGGAAATCAGCTTGGCCCTAAAGGGAAAAAAGGCAGCAATTTCAAAGACATTTGAACAACAACTCTAAAATAAAATTAATTAACTTCTCTTTAAACAAATTCTTTTAAGTTTTCATGGCAATTTGTGCTTCTGAAAAAATTCTTGGCATGTCTTCTATAAGGAAGACATTTATTCTCTGTAAGCCCTAAAGATAGGAGAAAAGGAAGATAACTCCAAGTAGAAAAGGAAGACTCTGTTAACACTGGACAGAGCCAGAAAATATTTTAGTTGGATGATTGTTTGCTTAAAAGGCCCTTTGAAGCAATCTTAAATTGCAGCATTAATTCCTTAGTAAAATTTCCCCATTATAATATAGGCTGGATATGAGACAGTCTTTAGTTTGTTTTCAGGGACGTTGTAGGTGTTCAAATGTTTGTGGAATGAATGTGGTTGTGAGAGAAATGACCAAGAAGCAGTGATGTGACTGAGGTCTTGTGAGCCTGCAGCCGCATGGACCAGGAGCCCTGAAGGATGGTTGGCTGCCCACAGACTCTCAGACAGCCTGAAAATTGATCCTAAAATTCAAATAATCCCTATAACCTGGATTGTGGGGAATAGGATAAATGGTTCAACCAGGATCTTTAACTCCTCAAGGGTCAGTAAAATATAGGAGAGGCCCCTGCTGCGGAAGAGCCCTTGTAGGGACCATGCATTGACCCAGCAATGTAAGATTCTTACAAAGTTGAAGGATGATTATTAAAAATAATGGGTGCTCTCATAAATAATGTGAATCTACTATAAAGATCATTTATAAGGTAATTGCCAGGGGTACCTGGGTGGCTCAGTCAGTTAAGCATCCAACTGTAGCTCAGGTCATGATCTCATGGTTTGTGAGTTCCAGCCCCACACTGGGCTCTCTGCTGTCAGCCCAGAACCCTCTTCAGATCCTCTGACTCCTGCCTCTCTGCTCCTCCCTCACTCATCTCCACTTGCTTGTGCATGCTCTCTCTCTCTCTCTCAAAAATAAGTAAACATTAAAAAAATTACTGCCATATATTTTATTTTGTTTTAAATTTATTTTTAAAACTTATTATTGGCTATAATTGACATACAATGTTATATTAGTTTCAGGTACCCTATGTTTTTAAAAAAGAAATTACACCTTTTTTAAAGTTTTTATTTTTATTTGAGAGAGAGAGAGAGCAGGAGAGAGGGACAGAGGAAGAGAAGATCTTAGGCAGGCTACAGATTTAGTGTAGAGCTTGATATGGGGTTCCATCCTACGACCCTGGGTCATCACCTGAGATGAAATCAAGAGTCAGATGCTCAACCATCTGAGCCACCCAGGCGCCCCTATTTCAGGTGTCATGTATTTTTAATGGGAGTCTGTTAACCACAGAGTTAGCTCTTCAATGTTTGACATACATAGAGAAGGAAAACACAGGCTGAGACTCCAAAGAATATTTGACCCTACCACCTTCAAATTGATGTGAAAAGATATGGTTTGCATCGTGTGATAGATAATGATCTCTTTAAATTATCACCTTAGGAACAATGTTGCATGATGTAATAGATCAAGTAGAATATCTGGGGTCTAGTCCTCATTTTTGCTCTTTATAGCTTTGGGCAAGAAACTTAGCCTGATTAGGCTTTATCATCAGGAAGATGGGAATAAAAATACCAGTCTTGCTTATTTTGCAAGGTTGTTGCAAGGATGAAATGAAATAAATAAATAAATATGAAAACATTTTGTAAACTGCTGTTATACAACTATAATGTCTCATTACTTGCTGAGATTACAATATCCTCAAATTTTAGTGTGTAGATAAGAGTCATTTGTGGTGCTTGCTAAGGATGCAGTTTCGAGAACTTCTATTTCCGGCAATACATAAGGCAACAGAGCCCAAAAAACCCTCCTGCTACAAAACTCCTAGAAATGTTGGATAAAGTATATCCAACGTCATTATAAATGCATAACTGAGCTTGTGATCAAGAAAGGAAAATTTCTAGGGCCAGAAAGTGGAAGAGGGAGAAGTGACTCAGAGGGGTAATTGGGTGCTAAAGACACAGCTGCCTTGAGGGACAATAATATATAGTAGCGTGCTAGAGACAGACAGAAGACAAGGTCTGAGGCTCACCCAGCGTAGAATGAGAATGGAGACTGCCTGTATATCCATCTCTCTTAAAGGGTATTTTTCCTCATTCAAAAGGTGGACTAAAAGACAAATCTACCACTGACAAAGGGAAGGAACAAGGCTAACCCTTCCAGTGGTTTATAAAGACCCCAGCTCTGAAACTAACTCTAAGCTCCTGAGTTGGTGGAGCTGAGGTGCTGAGGGCAGAAGCCACAGGATTTTTCCCTTGCAGTTATGTCCTCTCTGCCCAAGGGTCTATGGATTCTACAAATAAGCCTGGTATAACATTAACTCCAGTTCCCAAATAACATTTGTAATAAGACCTAGCAGAAATAGACTCCCAAGGACTTCAGACACTGGATATAAGATACAGAATGTAAGCATGTATAAAACGTTTGAGAAGTGCACATCCCTGGGTGCCAAGGAATCAACAGCTGAGGTGGGCCTGAGAGTCTACACTTTGAAAAAGCATCCTAAAAGAGTAAGATGCAAATGGCCTTCAGAAGACCCACTGGGAAATGTAGCTTGGCCTATTCCCCAAAATGTATTCCACTGGTCACTTTAAATACTAAAGGTATTCATATTTGGCTCCACCTCCATGTTAGTGGGTTAAAAAGAATACCTCTTAGTTTTTTTTTTTTAATATTTATTTATGTTGAGAGAGAAAGAGAGGAAGAGAAAGGATCCCAAGAAGGCTTTGAGCTGTCAGCATGGAGCCCAATCTCCTGAATCTGTGAAATCAGGTCCTGAAATCAAGAGTCAGACACTTAACCGATTGAGCCACCCCGGTTCCCATAAAAGGAATACCTTTTAATGAGGAATTTCCTTTTCTGGTCTGTGGCTAATCAGGCTTTATCAGTTTTCTGACTTAAATGGATAATAGGTTGCCAGAATTTTTCTCCTTTGGCCTGAAAAACAAGCAAACAACTTCAACGATAAATAATGATACTAAATGAGGGTGCCTGGGTGGCTCAGTCTGTTAAGTGTCTGATTCTTGGTTTCAGAGCAGGTCTTGATCTCAGGGTCATGAGTTCAAGCCCCATGTTGGGCTCCATGCTGGGGGTAGAGCCTACTTTAAAAAACTAGCTAAATAAATAAAAATAATGATACTGAAACAACATGGAGAGTAAATGGAGGAGAGTAAATGGAGGTGCCATTCTCTTCACCTCTTTTGCCATCTGCTTCCCTAGTGGCCTCCTTTTATAGCTGCCGAGTCTGCTCAGGCTGGAAATGTCCCTCATCTTGTTATAATTTATGGAGGTTAAAATGGTGCATAATGGACCACTGAGGCAGATGGTGACTTTCTTTACTGTTTATGTTCCTCCCATATTGATAACTTGTAGCTGCTCCAGATTCATTTTACCCTTTAGCGGAAGGCTGGGGAAGAAATTGAGAAACGGTTACAGGAAGGTCCCAAGAGAACAGCCACCAGAAAAATTTTAGTCTTGGCTTTCCATCTTCTTATTCTCCATCACCTTTTTATCTGTTGAACTCAACACGAGTCGGGTTTGCTTTTGAAAGCCCTGTGAAGGGAAAAGTTGTTTTTCCTATCTGAGCTGTTCAGCCATCTGTCCCAATTTCTTCCTGGTTTCCTGTTATTTTCATTCTGCCTTTATAAAGATTAACATGCGGTGCAACCACATATTCTATTAAGCTTGTCTCCTCACTACTTTATCTCATTAACTGCTTGATCACTATGAATAAAAATAATCTTCCATTAAGTCACAACTTCAAACGTCTCTGAGACTTTAGATCAAGCAAACCTTCAACAGCTTAAAAAAATCTCTTTAAATCCAAGAGGTTCACTTCAAAGGAAAACCTATGGGTGTTCTCAACCCAACTGACAGGTAAATAGTCATTTGTAACTAAAGATATGCAAGCAAGAAAACACGGCTTACTTTGGAGTTTATAGCTGCTCTTAACTTTTTCTCTGCTTAAAAGGGCAACTTAAGACCTGGCTGTGAGATAGGATTGGCTTGGATAACACAACATTGTACATATGGAAATAGGGTAGTATGGGTAAGCAACTATACAGCTTTCTGTCCTATTTCATAGTTTCTTTTTCTATTTACAAAATTAATACAAAAAGAAATAAAAGAGAAAATGGGGGAGGGGGAAAGGAGGTGGTGTTGGTAGGGACAAACATAGCCCAACCAGAGATAACCACTATTAATAATTTGATAGTCCTTGTAATTTGTGTGTGTGTGTGTATGTGTGTGTGTGTGTGTTAAAAAAAAAAAAAGATAAAATGCATATACTTTCATAGACATTTTCTTTTTCTATATCCACATACTTTCTTCATGTGAACAATAACTTTGTGTATGCTGTTTCCTTTGCCTAGACTGTCCTTCTTTTACCCAAAGAATGCCTCTTCTTCCTTCAGAACTCTACTCTGAATCTCCTTACCTTTGGGAGACATTTTTGATCTCATGACCTATTTATTCTCCACTGGATGTTTCCTTTGCTTAGTGGTCTCCTTGTGGGCACTGATCATAGTCATAATTATTTTTTCCTGTGTGATTTTTTATTGTTTTGTCTCTTCCACTAGACTTTAAGCCTTGTAAGGGTATGGGTTGGCTATTCTCAGGGCCCAGCACAGTGCCTGACACACAATAGGTGCTTCAAGAACTTTGGGTTGGATAAATGAATGGTAACTTCTCAGATACTCTGTGCTTCTCCAGCTATCATTTAACTTTGAGGCTGCTTATTGCCTATTATAAACAGGATAATGGGCATCACTATATGAAACAGCCTTGCCCGCAACCTTAGTTATTTCTTTAGAAAGATTCCTAGGAGTAGAATTACTAGACTAGAGAGTATGGGGCACTTTAGTGCCTTAGATACACACTTCCAGAAACATGTCAATTATTACAGTCTTTAGTAGTAGAAAAGAAGGCCTAATTCTCCATATTGTCATACTTAATTTTTTCTAATCTGTAATTTTTTTCCTGAAAATTGACTATTCCTAATCTTTGTCTTTTTTTCTACTTGGATATCTATCTTTCTGTATTTATAACAGTCCTGCGAATTAAGATTCTTGGCCATGTATCACACAGTCTGTCTTTTGACTTAAACCTTTTTTAAAAATCTATTAATTGATTTATGTGTGTTTATTTGCACAGATGCAAAACTCTCCGTCTTTTTCCTCTGCTGTTTTTATTTTTATCCTTATAAAGCTGGTCCCACATTAAGGTTACAGAAATAATAGCTGAGAAAAAAACAAACTAAGGGTATATATATGAGTATATAGAGGGAGAAGAATGGATTAATCTATAAATGAAGGTAGTGAACTGATCAGTTATATGGAAGGGAAAAAATTAGTCTCGTCTAACATCTTACATGAAAGTATGCTCCAGATGGATTCAAATCAAATTTTTAAAAGTATAAAAGAATTGGAAGAAAATATTGATGAGTATCACTTATCTGTCTTAAGAGTTAAGTGTCTTAAGAACTACGTTGGATGAAAAAATAACTTCCCATTGTTAAAAGTTTTGGTTGGAAATTTTGATCAGAGATTTTCCAAGTAGTTCAGTGTTGAGAGGGAGATTCTAATTTTGCTCTCTAAATACCAAGTACTTTTTTCTGAGCTCCACAATGGTCTTTCTGGTTAAATTAAGCCAGGGTAAGTAAATAGTGTGGTAGAGAAAGGCCCTGTACTTGCAGTTTGAAGACACAGTATCTGGTCCTGGCTTTATCTCATTACTCATCACATAGTTAGATCATCTGGGGAAAACTTTTTCTTAGACATTCTTTTTATCCGTAAAATGAATAACAAAAATCTCTGTGCCATCCACTTCACGGAGTTGTTGAGAAGTTCAAATCAAGTACTGCAAATAGGCAGTATTGTTACTGAAGAACGATGTACATAATAATAGCACAATGTGTTTTATATTGTTCTTTACGTTCTGATCTATCTTTCCTGCAAAACTATTTCTTTAATAGCAAGTTTGTTCCTCCCTGTATTCTGAAGATGCCTGGCATGATGGCTTTCCTTAAAGATCATACTCTGCAGTAATGAAGAGCCCTGACTGGAGTCCTGCTGAGTTTGGTTTGAATGCAGGTCCTGTTGTTTGTATTACTGTGACCTTGGCAAGTTATGTAATCTCTCTTATGTTTCAGTTTTCCCATCTTTCAAAAGAGGATAAAAACAGCACCTGTCTTGATAAGTCAAGGCTCCAGTTATGTTAGTAATCCAAACTATGGTTGTTGGAGCAATAAAAGGAATGCAGTAGCTAATCTACCTATACCTATACCTATACCTATACCTATACCTATACCTATACCTATACCTATACCTATACCTATACCTATACCTATACCTTCCAGGAGTGGTTAGTTAAGGTATGATCTTGTCACTCTCTTTTGGTTTGCTTTTTCCTTTAACCTCAACCTTTTTTTTCCCCAAACAAGATTTAGCCACACAGCAGAGAAGACAGTGTTATAGCCCCTAATTTACGTCAAGTGAATGTATCAAGTTCTCCAACTTGAAATTTTAACAATTCACAGATTTAAAAAAATCTTGGTAAAATGTCATAATTGGCTGTACTTTGGTCATATTCTCACCCTGAATTAACCATGTGGTCTGGTGAAGGGGGTGCTTTGGTTGTTTGAACTTGGTTCCCTTGCCCTCTTATGACTGTGGTCCTGTGGGTTTCTAGGAGTGTCAGTCCCCCCACTGTCACCTGATTGGACAACAGGAGAAGCAGTTCCCCAGAGGAAAGGGGTTGTATAGGGGTGTATTAACACACAAACATAACCAATGTCTACTAGTTTCCTCATAGGACTGTAGTAAGAATTCAGTGATAGAACTTTTTGTACCACTGGTACATGGCAAGTGCTCAAGCAAAAAGAAAAAAGGAAAAAGTTAGCTTACTAGCAGTATAATTCCCCTGAAGGATATTTGTTTCTAGGCATCTTGCAGATATCAGTCACCTTCTCAATTGTTGCAGTTAAACAGCCTTTGATTAGGTTTAGTGTAAACATCTAGGAAAGAATTGTAGGAGATCAGGTGATAAGAAGAGAAAGGAAAGGAAGCCATCAGGACTCCTGGGAATGAGCACCCAGAAGGGCCCTGGGGCTTCTAGCAGGAGAAAGAAGCCTGTCTTTTCTGATGAGTGGCTCCTCCTAATGAGTGGTTGGTTCAGTGGCAGCTGTGGGAGTTTGCTAGCCCTGAGTCTCTACCACCATTCCCAGCCTGTCTTCAAGAGTCAGATAGTCAGGCTTACACACGATTACAGTGAGGTAAGACTCTGGCTCCTCTGTTTTTGTTTTTTGTTCTTTCCTTCCAGCTGGTTAGTCTGTTGGCATTGCATTTTTGCCTTTCTGTCTCCTCAGACTTAGGTTCATCTTAGTTTTGACTTTTTCTTTTAGTCTGACTCTGGTCACATACAGATAAAGACCAATAATAAAGACTAATGAAAAAAATGGAATTTAGCTTAGCTTCCTTGTATGTGTTGCATTGTTGAGACAAAAAAAAAAAAAAAGGGTGGAACCTTTTTGACTTAGAGCCATGGAAACACTCCTCTTACTTAAGCACCATCAACTTAAAGTTGAGGCTTCCAACTGGCATAGATCATCACAGTAAGCAGGCAAATCTTTTGAAATAAACCCAATCTTTTCTTAAAGACAGACATCAGGAGCACATACAAAATCACATGTACTACGATGTATTTGGGGGGTAATTTTCCTTGATTATAAACAACCTTTTGATGTACTTGTCTCTAGAACATCGATGAGATAGAGTTCAAGTGAGTAAATAGTTTCTGCATTTCATGATGTGATTTTAATTCCTCCACCTTGGCTGCTTAGGGATAAGCAGCTTAATCTGATATCACTGAAAATAAGAAATATCTGTATTTCCATGATCACCGAAAGTTCATATTGGATTGTAAGCTCAGATAGAACTGACCTGAGGCTTATCAGAGCTGAGCAATGGAGCTGCATGAGAACAGAAGAAGATTTAATCAGAAAGGAAATTCTGCTTCAGAAACAGTCTGCCCCACCAAATGACACTTGAGGAGGGTGGAGGACAGAAGATGAGAAACAGAAAAAAAGGAACATTTCAAATATTTTTTAAAAAGTAGCACTTTTTCCCCCCTGGTAACTTCTCCATTGAGTTAGGTTTAGTATAAAGAAATCCTGCATGTTCCTCAGGAAATCTTCTGGTTATGTTCTTGAAGCAGGTGAATAATGGAGATATCTGCCACGCTGGAAAATAGTGACGATCAATAATATTGTGATTTTGTTTGCCATGCCTTTTTTGCAGCTGACTCGCCTTCCCCTCTCTCTGGAGCTTGGATGCTTTATTTATAGACATGGTTTTTATCTCCTCTTTTCCTAATGGTGATGTTTGGAGGACCAAGGGAACAGTTACGAAAGCAACTCTGTAGGGCAAATAACCAAGCCTTTAGTACTGCAGTCATTTCTTAACTCACAACCCATTGGGGGATTACTGTGTTATTGAGGCCGAAGTGCATATACCTCACCCTGTTCTGATACTATTCAGGGCAGACAGATGTGGCCATCAAAGCTCTTGCTATTGGAAGATTTTTTTCTGCTACTGTAGAATGATGTACTGTAGCTAAATCTTTAATTTTAGCAAGTAGGATGATTGTTACTTCTCTAATGCCTCTGATTAAGGTCAGCAGCAGACATTACTTGGGAACTAAGATTGCTCTCATGTGCAAATGACACAGGGGAAGAAATTTAAAAAAAAGTTTCTGTCTTGAAAATGGAGGATACCAGAAGGAAATATGTTGTGTACGGATTGTATCAGTTTTCTCATACTATGGTATGCAAGACATAATGGCTTCAACAACACCAATTTATTTATTTATACTTTTGCCATTTAGATAGGGCTCAGCTGGTCTGGCTCATCTCTGTTTCATGTGGTGTCAGCTGGACTCAGTATGTGTTTGTGGTCAACTGGATGGCCCGCACAACCTCTCTGACATGCCTAGCAATTAGCTGGCTGGCTTGGTTCTCCTTTGAGTGACTCCTCAGCGGGATGGCCTGGGCTTCTTCATTGCATTAATAGCTTTCCCGATGACATACCATAAATCTCAACCTCCATAAGGAAATATTTCGCCACCTTCCCTGACCCATTTCCTGTATTTCCTGGGGATGTGTCATAAATGTTGTCAGAAAAGACCCTTCCTTTGCACTGTCCTGTTCTGCCAGCTGCTTCAGCTTTTGCTTTCCCTTCCATGTGTATTCCAGCATGGCAGGGTTACCACTGCAGCTGGGTCTTAACTGCGAACTGTCATCCACGCAATGGACCCTCATACCACTAAAGCAATGTGGCTCTCCTGGGCAAGGTGGCAACGCTGCTCCTTTTCCCTCTGGGCTACTGTTTTATTTTATTTTTTTTTAAGTTTATTTATTTAATAAGAGAGAGAGAAAATGAGCAGGGGAGGGGCAGAGAGAGAGGGGGACAGAGAGAATCCCAAGCAGGCTCCAAGTCATTAGCACAGAGCCCCGTGTGGGACTCGATCCCACAGTGAGATCATGATCTGAGCCAAAATCAAGGGGCGCCTGGGTGGCTCAGTCGGTTAAGTGTCCGACTTTGGCTCAGGTCATGATCTCATGGTTCATGGGCTTCAGACCCGCGTTGGGCTCTGTGCTGACAGCTAGCTCAGAGCCCGGAGCCTGCTTCAGATTCTGTGTCTCTTTCTCTCTCTGACCCTGCTCTGCTCAAGCTGTCTCTCTCTCTCAGATATAAATAAAACATTTTTAAAAATTAAAAAAAATCAAGAGTCAGACGCTCAACTGACTGAGCCACCCAGGCTAGCCCTTCTCTGGGCTACTATTTTATTTATTTTTTATTAAAAAAAATTTTTTTTAATGTTTTATTTATTTCTGAGAGAGAGAGAGAGCAGGAGAGGGTCAGAGAGAGAGGGAGACACAGAATCTGAAACAAGCTTCAGGCTCTGAGCTGTCAGCACAGAGCCGGACACGGGGCTTGAAACCACGAACCATGAGATCATGACCTGAGCCGAAGTCGGAGGCTTAACCGACTGAGCCACCCAGGCGCCCCTCTGGGCTACTATTTTAAAGCGGTCCCAAGCAGGACTGTCATGTCTCCGTTTTGCTCCCCTTTCTTCCTCCTTTGTTGTGCTTCCTCTATATTAGACATGAATCCAGTATGGGCTTGGCTGGGAATGAATGGATTTGACTAGGGCACACTACTGAAGTAACCTAATGTCATTTTACTTGATGAAGCTTATCGTGTCCCATTCTTGCTATCTTTAGGAGGAAGTTTCCCAAGGTCCTAATTTTCTAGACAGTAATCTAACTGTCCAGCTAGGACACCCCCTGTTTCACTCATCACCTCTTTCTTGAACTAGCACCGTTATCAAGTAAGGTTTGTCCCATTTTAAAGGTGAATAAACTAAGTAAAGGAAATGGGAAATTTAACTTCCTTGACTTATACAGCCACTGTAGGTTAGGGCAAAAAGAAAAAAAAAGAAAGAAAAAGAAAAAAGAAAAGGAAAAAGAAAAAAAAGGCGACATTCCAGGACTCTATTTAGTCCATTCCTCAGTTGGCAAATCCTCCTTATCCTAAGAAATCAAAGATATCCTGTGGGGGTAGCAAAGAGATGCTCCATATGGTGTTCTGCTCTTTCTCACCCTTTTAATTTGGCTCATTGTTCAATCTTAATTTGCAATTGTCACAGCTGCGATTGCATTCCCGATGTTCCACCAACTCCAAAAACCCTTGAATCTGAACCCTCGGTGGTTTTAATTTTATTTTTGTTGAGAAAGGTTATGTTGTCACAATGGGTAAAGCTAGCTCTTCAGTGAGGGAAAACATTTTTTTTTGGGGAAAAGATACTTCTAATTTTGTGTTAAGCTTCAGAATGGGCTGCCACTGTGGAACCTCAAGTGCAGGGGAGTTGACAATTCAGCCATAATCAAGCTAACTGAATTGGACAGAGCAATGTGAGACATAATTAGCAATTCTGTTCAGCGAGCTGTCTCCTGAAAAACTTAAAATACCTTCCTGCCTCATGCATATTCAGTGCCTCATTTGCTATTGTTTTTATCCAACAGGTTGAAATTCAAAAGGAAAAAATTCTGAGTTGTCTGTCTCATTTTCATCCCCTGCATTCTCTCTCTTTTCAGTGGCCCCCCCACCCCCACCCCACCGCCCACCTGCCCCGCCACCCAGCCAATCCCTTTTCAATACAGCAGGGTCACCCCAGTGCCAACTGCACACTGACAAATACAAAGTCCTCTGAGCACATTTTTTTTCTCTTGCTAGTACCTTTGTCAACCTTTTCCTCTTAATTAGATACACTGAGCGTGTATGTTAGCACTGCAGAATTATGACCATTCGGTTGTTGTGGTCAGGCTTCTGTTGGGCAATCTGTCTGACACGTGGTTACTGGGTCAGGATGGGTTTGTGCAGAATTGGAGATTAATTGATGATCCTGTGCTTTTCCTCCTGATCTCTATCTACCTTGTTGGGTTAGGCTTTCACTTGCCTTGCTGTTCCAAGTGGTTAGGCTTTTGCCTTGGAGATGTATAGTAGGACCGAGACCAAGAAGCAATGGGAAAAAATCAGACACATTCCCCTCTGTGCCCTGCAACCTTGGTTAGCTGAGCCTACAAATTCCCCTTTGGAAAACTGTCCTTAAAATGTGTTGGGTGTGACTAGTCTGGAAAGGGCCCCTGAAGGGGTTGTCTGCAGAGGCAGTATGGTATAGTACAAGCAAGAGTCTGAGTTAGATCTAGGGTCAAATCCTAACTCTATACTTATTAGCCACGTGATCTTGACCAAGTTACTTAACCTCCTGAATTCCCACATGCTTCATCTGTACAACAAAGATCATAACGACCCTGTGTGTATTATTATGAGGATTACATAAGATAAGCTACAGGGAGGACCTAACTGAGTGTCTGCCACAATAGCTATGTCCTTTTTCTTTCCTCCCCTTCTTCATCTTAGTCTTTCCTTTTCTTTTTCTTTCTGTTTTACTGTATTTTGCAGTCTGAAATAATAAAATGTAAAATATTCTAAAATTTCTGGGAAATTACTCAGTACTTTTAGTCTCTTTCCATACAAAGCTTCTTCTTAAAAGACACATTCTAATGGGCATTTGAGGAGGGCACTTGTTGGGCTGAGCACTGGGTATTATATGGAAATCATTTTGACAATAAATTATATTAAAAAAAGAAACATGCCAGCAATTAGTGCATGCTGATTTAAGTTTCATCTTCTTTCCCTTCCCCTACTAATATCTGGCAAAGGTGATAGGCCAAAGGTATAAATTGAGTTAAATGAGAAATTAAAAGTTTTTCTAATCCTAAATCCCAGATACATCACTATATTTCGTCACTTCAAAAAATAGCCTCTTTCAGATTTTAGTTTTTCCATTTGGGGAACATTAGAATAAGAAAAGCATATTGATAAAATTTCATGTTAAATTTTTAAATTTTCTGACCTAACTTGGAAGGTTTAATTTTCACATCTTCTTTTTAAGTGAAAAGTAAGAATTTCAGGCACGCTCAGGCTTGTAAATATTTTAGAAGCTGAGATATACTCTAAGTGGATTCTGTATCCAATATGATAGTAATGTTCAAAAGAGAGTTAAAAAAATTTTTTTTAAAAAATTTATTTCTGAGAGAGAAAGACAGCATGAGCAGGGGAGGGTCAGAGAGAGAGGGAGATACAGAATCCAAAACGGGCTCTAGGCTCTGAATTATCTGTCAGCACAGAGCCCGATGTGGGGCTAGAACCCACAAACCATGAGATCATGACCCGAGCCAAAGTCAGATGCTCAACCGACTGAGCCACCCAGGCGCCCCCTCAAAAGAGAGTTTTAACGGGAAATAAAAGAAGGAGAAAGATAACCAGTGTTGTAAATCAGGAGAGGAGAGTTGGGAAGTTATTCCTTTTCAAAGTTAAATTTTTCATAGCAGGTTGACATCTGAATAAGTTCATAGGATGAGAAATGAATGGATGGACTAGATCAAGTAGAGGTACTTCTATTCCTCCTCTCCTTCCTGAAAGCCTATAGATCTTATTATATGTGTCATACCAATTGGCAGGTGATTTTAGCCTTCATTGATTACCATCACGCACTGTCCCCTAAGCATTTTCCAAGTAAAAGTCTTGTGTGTGTGTTTTTTTAATATTGCAGAATACTTGAGGAGATGGGTCACCTCACATATTTGATGTGGCCTCTCAAAGCTTTTAGCCCACCCTATATATGTGTTAAGCAAGAAAGGAATCATTGCACACTGGAGCTAGAATGAGAGAAAATGAAGCTGTGAACCTATCTTCCACCTGCAGTAACCCTCACGAATGTGTTAAGGCCAAGGCTATGAGCTACTAGTCTTGCCAACAGAAATGGATGTACAGGAGGGATGAAGAGATGAAGGCCAGAAGAGAAGCCTTTGAAACAAATATGTTGAACTCCAACATTGGGAAGAGATGAAGAATGAAGTGAAAATAGAGAGAATGTGAAAGATGAAAGAAAAGAGGTGGTGGCTCAGCTCCCAGGGATAGAATTTGGACTGTGATCAAGTTCCAACAGTTTCCTTTTTTTAAATGTTTTATTTATTTCTGAGAGAGAGAGAGAGACAGAGACAGAGAGACAGAAAGAGAGAGACAGCATGAGCAGGGGAGGGTCAGAGAGAGAGGGAGACACAGAATCTGAAACACGCTCCAGGCTCTGAGCTGGCTGTCAGCACAGAGCCCGACACGGGGCTCGAACCCACAAACTGTGAGATCATGACCTGAGCCGAGGTCAGATGCTTAACCAACTGAGCCACCCAGGCACCACCCAACATAGTTTCCATGTCATACATGTGGAGGGTAGAGGAGGGACTAGGAATCATGACTCCTTGAACTGAACACCTTCAGTTAGGTCTTCAACAAAACCTCTTGTGTTTCTCAAGCAGGAAGTTGATAAGCAGTACTTAATGGAGACTTGAGGGAGCCCATACCCTCAGGAATGGGAACCAAATAGGAGCCGACATTTGAAGCTTAGGGAGAGATTTAGCACATTGTTAGCAGTGGAAAATATCATCCTTTGCCTCCTTGAGCAAAACTTCCCAGGGTTTTGAAATAAATTAATCTTATGTTTCTACTTTAACCCCAATAGAAGCCTAAATCCTGAAAAGTTTCTGCAATAAGTATATTTTGTTGACAGGTTATTGTATAGGATATAACCTCCCACAAAAAATCTTGTCTATATCCACCAGAATGGTGAAAACGAATGATACTGCATCAAAGTCATGGCTGTATTTGTTACATGGCCTTCAATCTTTTGCTTCTTTCTCCCTTATACTTTTTAAAAGCAGGGAGTCTATTGAGAAATCTTATTAAAAATCACAAACTGAACAGCAGACCCTTTTTTTCCCCGAGAACCAGAAACAGATTTTAAATGACAAAAAAAACCTTCCTTTAATCTTTTTGTAACATCTTGACAGTTGTGCCAGAAGATGTCTGCTTCTGCCTTCAAATATAATTGCTTTTGGTCTGAAATAATTCATTTCTCACTCTTTTTCCTCTACTAGAAATCTTTGCCCTTTAAGCTGGATATTTCCCCTTAATTTTGTGGCTACTTTATTGGAAGGTAATGGGAAGGGATAGGAAGCTGGTAGGCTAAGGTCACCAGAGTGAATGTCATAACACAATACTTCGTGAGGGTGTAATGTGGGATAGAGCATCTGTGAACCAAGGTGGGGCGGGGGAGGGGGAGGACTAACAAATTTTGTCATAAAAATGAGGTTAACTGTCACACTTTTGACTATCTAGTGTCATCAAAGGTATTTGGCCTTTTAAAATCCTCCAGAGCATGTTTCTATTTGTTCTGTTTCAATAACTCAAGTGAAGCCATATCACAGTTGAAAAGCTTTTTAGCAGTTTAGTGTCTTAACGATGCCAGATCTGGGTTTCTTCAAAGAATCTCTTATAAACATTGGAGTAGGAGTGTCCTCAGATTTCTGTAAAATCTGTATCTATGGACTCTTTTGCAGGAAACATTTATGATTTGTGAAATAAGCCTCATGGGTAATAGAAATAGGTGATCTCAGCAAGAGGGGGATCTTCAATGGTGGGATGGGGAGGGTAGGCAGCAGTGAGAATCCATAACTGCAAAGTGGCATGGTATGTCCTTCTAAATTCAATCACCTAAATTCAACTCTTGAATCACAAATCACAGAGAAGGAAAGATAAAAAAGGGAAAAAGGGGATGTGAAAGAGAATCTGAAGTGTTGACCATCACAATAAACCTAAGAGTTTTGGGCTCCTTGCCTTGTAGTGTATCTTTTTTCCCATATATATATCTGTCATTTCTTTCTTCCAAACCAGTTCTGTGAAGATACGTGTAGTCCATCAGCTCTTTTATGACTTAGTTTTACAAATGCTTTTGGCTTCCTTGCATTTTCTTTTTTTCTATATTTACTAAAGCCCAGAAAAGGACTATGCCATGCATGTTGTGGGGCTTATGGGATTAAGCAACTCCGTATTGCCAACTTTTGTCCATATTTGATGTGCTGGATGACTGAAGATTTATCTAATAGAGCATCGTCTCTGCTTTTATAATTGCTTGAGAAAACAGGAAATACCTGAATAAAATGGGGTGGGGGGAAGGGAATTCCAAGCCTCTGTTGCACTACTCTGGAGTCCTTGGAAACTCTCAGGCACACTGTTGTTTCCACTTGCCATGAGACTACTTAGCTATTGAGAGGCAGGGTAGAGGTGGTGCATTTCATATGTAGGTAGGAACTTAAGGTACTTTTGGAGAAACAAATCTAAGCCCAAGTTTTTTTTCTTTCTTTGGAAAAACAAGGATGAGAGTTAACATGCATTGAGCACTTACCATAAGCCAAGCACTGTGCTTGATGCTCCTTATAATATGTGGTTGGGCCTGTATCCCATTTCCCAGTAAGACACAGTCACCAGCATTCTGGGAAGGATCAGATATCTTAAAATGAAACCCACAGTTTATGCTATACATTATTATGGTCTATTAGGAGATTCCCAATGGATGAGAACAAAGATTCAGTGTTGCTAGCTGGGTCTAAGACAAAGAAGAAGAAACTGACGATTTTCCTTAGGTTTTCTTCCTGTGGGTCATTTGCCCTGATAAAATATAGGTATCCTGACCCATCACCCATTCCCCAGGGCTGGTCATTTTGCTTCTCTATATCAATCCAGGACCTTATATCTTTTTCATTTCTCTTTATTAGTTATTTAATACTATCTGTCCTTCCTGGGTTAAAAGGTCTGTTTAATTCTGAATCCCATTTCCAGGATTCCCACTACACTCTATTACTTGTAATTCCACTTTTCCTTATGAGGAGCACGGCTCTTCTCTATTTCAGTCTTTGGGGATCCCAAGCAGTTTTATGCAAAACTAATGATCTTTTATTGTTATTAAGAGACCTCATTTTCCTGGAGGATTAGCACCTCCTAACTCTAGAGACTGTCTCATTTTATCCTTGTAACAGTTGGGCAAGGTAGATTGGCACGACCTTATTTTACTCTGAGGAAAGTAAGTTCATAGTTAGATAAGTTGCTTAAATCATGTAATTAGTAAATGGTAGAGCCATAAGTTAAATATTGGTCTATTTGGGGCTAAAGGAAGTAGGTATGTTCCTTTTATACAATGGTCTCTTAAAATCTAACATTTATTGAATGCCTACTGATGGGTCAAGCACTGTGCCAAGGCTGCTATGCTGAGGAATTCTGAAATGGAGTGGGCATCAAATAGAGTTGGCTTTCTGAAGTCCTATGATGAGAGAGATTCTGTGATCTTGTCTACACTCAGTGGGAAAGGATGTTGGGATTCATCGTTAATGTCTATCATGGGAGCATGATAAGGTGGCTTTGCCAATTATTCACCTTCTCTCACAGAGCCACCCAACATCAGGGTAGGATGATATGATATTTAAGAGCTAGATTCGGCCTGCTACAAACCAGATTCATGTCCGAAAGTCCTTAACTTCAATGTCTTGAGGAAATTACTTAAACTGAGTCTCCATTATCTCTCTCTCTCTTTCTCTCTCTCTCTCTCTCTCTTTTTTTTGTTTTTGTTTTGAGAGAGAGAAATCATGAGCATGAGTTGAGGATTAGGGGAAGGGGCAGAAAGAGAGGGAGAGAGAGAATCCCAAGCAGCATCCGCACCCCACATGGGGCTTGAACCCATGAACCATGAGATCATGACCAGAGCTAAAACCAAGAGTCAGATGCTCAACCAACTGAGCCACCCAAGCACTCCTCCATTATCTCATTCTTCATTATTTTGTTTATTTATTTTGAGAGAGAGAAAGTGAGAGAGCAAGAGAGTATACTTGCCCAAGTGGGAAAGGGGCAGTGAGAAGGAAAGAGAATCCCAAACAGGCTTCACACTGTCGGTGCAGAGCCATATATGGGACTCCATCTCATGAACCCATGAGATCTCAATCTGAGCTGAAACCAAGAGTCAGATGAACCACCCAGGTGCCCCACTCATTCTGTAAATGAGGATTATCATAGTATTCACTTTGGGTTACTCTGAGTCTTAAATGTGACAATATACTTGAAGCACATAATGCAATGCTTGGCACATTAGGTCTTCAGTAAATGTTACCTGTTATAAATGTAATGCAAATGGAAGTTTAACTTGATAGACTACTTACTATCTTTTATTTTTCTTTCTCTAATCATACGTAGGTTACTTCTCTAAGGAGATACCTATATTTTTCACAGTGAAATAAAAGAGTAATTATTTTTCTCATTTATTTCCCTGACAGGTTCCTCTTCACTTCCTTAAGATTAGAAATGCTCATTTGGCTAACTGATCTAGTCAGTAATGAACACCAAATGCTGACTAGGAGACTCAGGTAAGAAGTCATCTGCAAAACCACAGATGAAGGCATGGTATATTTTGAAAAGTCAGGATGAGTATAATAAATTTAAGGAGTTTATAGGGGATGCAGGGCAGAGAAAACCCTAATGTCAGTGTTTTGGGTGAAGATGA
Source organism: Hyaena hyaena (assembly GCF_003009895.1). Taxonomy (NCBI): domain Eukaryota; kingdom Metazoa; phylum Chordata; class Mammalia; order Carnivora; family Hyaenidae; genus Hyaena; species Hyaena hyaena. Next base: position 340,058 of record NW_024081732.1, read on the forward strand.
TATTGGTTTTGCAGACCACAGTTTCTGTCTCTGCTGCCATGTTGAGAGATAGGAGAAGTATGAAAGGGCTTTGGTGAGGGGCTGAGACTGAGAAATGTAGCCACAAACCACTGTTTCTTGTCCGAGTTCCATTAGCACCGTGCAGGCGTGTGCTCCAGTGCTGTGAGTGTACTTTGGGAGCTTGTAATTGCCCTGTGCTCCAGTCAAGAGATGGGTAATTGCTCCTATGGGCCATGGATTTCCTGCTAGCAGCAGCTGATTGAAACCAGCCATTTATTGTGGTTAAAAACCCCAGACTTACTGCAGTGTTTACAGATAAACCTTCTGTGCAACAGTCATTTACTCTACCCAGCCATCCATATATTAAAGATATTACACACTACCCCCTCCCTTTCTCTTGAAGACAGATCAACTGTTCTTTTCAGTTTGATTAAATTTCAGTATGTAGTGTTGACATGCCAACTCTTTAAATTTTGTAGCTTATGCTTTAAATAAATTTGCATTTCTTTGTACTGAAGTTCTATTTTGGGGGTGTTTGTTAATAGCCACACTACTGTAGTTTTAGTTAGATACTTCTGCAAAGTTGCTTTTCCTCTTTTCTGTTCCTCCTGTGAGCCAAACACAGATCTTAGCCTGTGTGTCTGTTGATACTCTCATGAGATGGAATGTAGTAAAGGTAGACCGTTTACTCAGTAGTCACAAATTTTTAAGTTTTGGGGAAGCTGAGAGAGGATTATGTGTTTTCTAATTTCAGTGGCACCTGTATCCGCAATGGATACAATTGATGCTGCTACATGATATCACACGGTGGAAGACATTCTATGTTTACTCTCACCTTACTGGTTTCCCATTCCACTACCCTTGCAGTCCTATTAAATTTAGGTTTTAGGGATTAAAAGAGCAGATTGATCCACATATGAATCAAGTCTGTCGAGTGGATCCCAAGATTTTGGGTGGTTTTAATTCAGTTTCTCTGTTTATGAATACCTACAGTGATATCATCTTCTACTTGTTCCCTTTGTTGTTGGGACAAGAATGAACGATGAGCCAGGAACATCACCTCGGACTTGTGATATCAGAAATTCTGTGACTTCCAACCCTGCCCTCTTTTTCTTGTTTAAATTTTCCCACCAAACCTTGGTGGAATTCATGAGTGATTTATGTTCTTTCTATAAGAAAACATCTATAGGATTATTTGGTAATTTTGACATTTATATATAAATTCTCTAGTTGATTGGTAGGAAAATGGCTTATCCATTTTACTTTTTAACTGAGCAACTATGAAAAGTTTATATTATCATGGTCAGACCTGGTTAGTGACCAAAAGAGATGAGATTTGTCTTGTGCAAGCCTTCTCTTCTTGCAGCTGTATCTCTATCAGATACATGTATCTCTATCAGACACATGGAGCTGATGGATTTATTTATAATGCAGTGTTAAAGAATATATTAATTAGGACTCTCAGGTCTGTGTCTAAGCTTGTGTTTCTGGAACTTCAGATAATGACTACTAATTTGCCTTCTAAATTCTGAGGTTGAAATTAATGATTTGAGTAGAAACCAAATACAGCAATTGAGTTAAAGCAAACATTTTCCCATAGTATATGAATACATGAATTTGGTCCCCTGGTAGATAACAGATGGAGTATGTATGTCTGGGTGTTTAAGAACATGATACAGGACAAGAAAACAAAAACTTGACTCCTATGATGGTATAGTTGTGTGATACATTTCAGCAGATTCAAATTTAATACAAAGATTAATGGAGTAATAATTAAATTTACAAAAAGAGTTCTTTATAAAAGACCAAGGGAAATACTGAATTAATGAATGCCTGCTTCTAGGCCCTGCTACTTTGCTTTATGTCTTCTTATTTATCATTTCCCTAATGAAGTAGATGTTATCTTCCTCATATAAATATATTTATTCAAGTAATCTCTACATCTAACATGGGACTAGAACTCATGACCCCAAAATCAAGAGTCTCATGATCTTCTGACTGAGCCAGCTAAGCTATGTTATTTTCTTAAAGATGAGGAAGCAGAGGCTCCCGGGGTGAAATAATCTGGCTCTGATTGTAAAGCTTGTAGGAGGAGCAGTTGGGATTCTAGTTCAGGCAGGTCTGGCTCCTAAATCCATGTACTTTCCATTATTCACCTGGTCCTTGAAGTTTTCTTATTTCTCTGCATATCAAATTTCCTAGCACAGTTAAACATGATTTGATTGATCAGCATTTGGTTTCACTTGGGTTTTTAGGAACTCACTCAATTATTGATTCATTCAGCTAATATTTATTTTTGTATCTCCCGTATGTCACTGCTAGGCACTGAGAATACAAGATTAATGAGATGTGGTTCCTGTTCTTGAGAAGCATTCATGGAGGGGACATACATGTAAAAAAAAAATACTTTTGATCCAGTTTGAGAGCCACATTAGAAGTACAGTAGAACCTGTGTTCCCATCCATGGTTTGGCTTACAGGGTGTCAGTTCCCTGTTGTCAGCCGTGGTCTGGAAGCGGATGATTCTCCTGGTATGTCATATCCTAACACTATCTCAATGCTTATGTCATTCACCTCACTTCATCTCCTCACGGAGGCATTTTATCATGCCACACCATCACAAGAAGGGCGAGTACAGTACAATGAGGTACTTTGAGAGACACCATATTCACATAACTTTTATTATAGTATATCGTTATAATTGTGCTGTTTTATTATTAGTTATTGTTGCTAACCTCTTGCTGTGCCTAGCTTATAAATGAAACTCTGCCATAGTTATGTATATATAGGGTAAAAATAGTATATACAATGTTTGGTACTGTTTTTATCAGGGAAACGATAAATAAATATGTGGTTTAAGGCATCTGCTAGAGGCTTTGGAATGTAGTCCCCACAGATAAGGGTGGACTACTGCATGTCAGGTTTCATTTTCATGGGTGAAACAAAAAGCAAGTAATTGACATGTTTGTGAGAAGAGGTTGTGTTTGGCAAAGGGTTTTTACCAAAAAAAAAAAAAAAAAAGAAAAGAAAAGGCTGTAACTGGAGTCTTAAAGGATAGTGATGATGATAATGATGATAACAGTGAAAATAGCTAATAGTTTTGAACACTTAGTATGTTCTTGAAAGCTACCGGATAAAGGCCTTCCTTCATTTAACCTCTCAATATCTCTAGGTGTTATTCCTTTTCACACCTTGGTAATGGGGAAACAAAGGCACAGGGAGTTTAAGTAACTACTAGATAGTAGAAGTAGGATACAAATCAAAGGTGGCTAGTCCTAGAGCCAGCCTCATTCTGTGGTTCTGTTTTATTGAAGCAGTGCTGAGTGAGGATTTACCTAGAAGATGGTCAGGTTGAGGTAAAGAGAAGGTTGCAGATTTTGGAAAGTTTCACCTAAGTGAGCAGGATGTGTGAAGTCAAAGACATGAGAAACAACATGGCATACAGCAGAGATTTATAAGGAGCCGCCTATGGCTGAATGCACCTTGTGTATTGGGGGTTGTTGAGGAAGGTTGCTTAGATCAGGAAGGACCTATTTGAAAATGGTAAGTTTAGATTTGGTGACATTGAAGGATTTTAAGTAGGGGAATGGGATGATCCTATCTCTTTTCATCACTAAGGTATACACAGGAAATGAGGAAAAAGTCTAGGTATCAGGGATTTGAGTCAAAGCCCTCAAAATATGTTAGTAGCAGGAATTTGACAACCTCTACTTAAAATCATTTTAATAGCATACATTATTAATCTCAATATTTAAAGATGTGATAACTTCCACTTTTAATGCCGTGCTTTCTTTCTAGTCAAAGCACTTCTAACAAAGAGGTTAGACCAGTCCTTGGAAATTTGCAAATGCCATGATCATTTATGCAGGTTTCAGACAGGCCATGTCACCTGAGATAGACACTCATTCTTGATGTGAGCTTTAGATCAAATTGCTTTCTCCTAAAAGAGGGCCTCATGGAGAATTTGTAAATCATAGATTTAGCTTTTATGTGTTTTTAAGAACCCATTATAATGTTTCACAGACCATAACCCAAACTCCAGGATCCTGAGCTCACATACATGCATTGACAACCCATTTTTGGGAGGGGGAGACATGGCTGAAAGGGCCACCAGGGTTATTGGTTTTGATTGCTGTCTTTCTAGGCACTGCAGCTAGCAGAGGGAATGCACCACCTGAAGATTTAAAGCCAATAGCAGTCTTTGCCTCTCCTGATATTTTCCACCTTAGATTGGATCAAGCAAGCATTGCCTGACACTGGTGGTTGTTTTCCCTGACTTGCATTGCTGTTATATGATGACCTTTTCTTTGTTTATTGTTTTATTTGAACTTGCTGGGAGTTTATATAATTGATGGGCTTATATGCTGTAGTATGTCTGGGAATCTGCTGCTGATATACTACAATGTCTGAATGTGTAGTTTTTTCTTTCATTCCCTCCACCCCCACTCATACCCCTGATGTCAGATAGTCAACATCCCAACTGGTTGAGCTGATATGGCAATCATCATATCAGCTGAGATTCTTCCTTATCTTGTAAGCAAAAGGTTCAGGTTAATCAGAGTCACCTAAGGGTCAGCCTATATTAGAAATTTCAACGTTTTGTTGACAATCTTTCAAACTCTGGTATACTACCTGAGTTTTAGGTTTTGATATATTTTTTAACCAAGATTAGTCTCTGCTTATATTATCTCAGCTGACTGGGGTGTTGAAATGTACAAATTATGCGGTTGTTCCTTACTTATGAAAAATAAGTAGTATGCGGTTCTCAGTATATGTTTGGTAGCTAATCACTTAACATTTTAATCTGATTTTAAAAACTATAGGCATTAGAAAAAAAGGGTGCCTGGATGGCTCAGTCAGTTACGTATTAACTCTTGATTTTGGCTCAGGTCATGATCTCTCGATTGTGAGATCAAACTGCATGTTGGGCTCCATATTGGCTGTGGAGCTGGCTTGCGATTCTCTCTCTCTCTTCCTCTGGTCCTTTTCCCCGCTCATGCTCTCCCTCTTTCTAAAACAACAACAACAACAACAACAACAAAACTATAGGCATTAGAGAAAGACAACAAAAATGAAAAAAAACCCCACAAATTGTAAAATAGTACAGTATATAGGTTCCTGTTTTTGAACTAAGGTATACATGATCTTGAATGAAAAAGATATGGAAGAAAAATATCAGAGAGCAGTAGAGATAATCTGGGTCATGAGGACTTTCTGTGTCATTTCTCTCTGTACTAGTACACGTATAATTTTTTAATATTTAGAAAAGTTTAAAAGCACATGCATTTTTTATGATGCTGGCATAACTCAAAATCTTCTAATATGCAAGAGGACTGAGTGACTAGCAAATAATTAAAACACATTATATGCTTCAGATAAAGAAGTTAATAGTTGACGTGGTTAAGCTTTAAGTTTCTTAGTTGTCTTTTAAAATTAAACTGTGCTTGGGTTTTGCAACAATGATTGAGATTCTTACATCTTGTCACTAAGGAATCAGGCGTGGTAAGTCACTACTTTTATTTTCTTAGAGCCTTATTCAAGGCAAGTATTAAAAACACTTCCACAAGCTTTGGGAATTGATATGCAAACAGATATACTTGTGATGCCTCTTGTTCATCTGTGATGTTAGCCTTAGTCTTATCTCAGTACCTTCTCTGTCAGTCAGTCTTATCCAACATCTGTTGGAAGCCTATGGTGTGCCAAAACTCGTGACAGGTGTTCAGGATAAAAAATGCATAGTTCCTCAAGAAACTCACAGTTGCTTTGAAAAAGAATCCAGGATAAATATTGAATTTCATTGCTTACATGTGTTTTCCTATAGAGAAGGAGATAGTTTCTAAAATGGGTTATGCTTTGCCATCCCTTCTTAGAGGTGTTCTAAAACAAGGCATAACTGCCAGGTAATGCTGTGATTGAATATTTTATCAAGAACATCTAGTCAATCATTAGACATCTAGTTTGGTGCTCACTTAGCAACAATTCTCCATGAATGTTTAGGGTGGAGATTTTCTTTTGGTTCCTTGAGAGTGGATCTGGAAATCTGCTGGCAAGACCCAAAGTGTCTGACTTGGTTAAAGGGCTTGATATGGAGGGACATTTTTTTTTTTTAGGAGTTTCTGTGGGATCCTGTAAAGTTGGTTTTTCATCCCTCTTCATGGAATAATACCCTAAATGGGGATCTCATAAGAGATAAAAACCGACTAAAAGGCAGTGAAATGGGAAAGAGACATGTCAAACTCAGAGGGCATTTGTCAAGGTTTATCAGTGTCTTAGTTCATTTGGGCTGCTTTAATGAGGTAACACAGATTGGGTAGCTTATAAATAACAGAGATTTGTTTTTCAGTTCTGGATGGTGGGAAGTTCAAGATCAAGGCACCAGCATGGTTACAGTCTGGTGAGAGCCCTCTTCCTGGTTTATAGACAGTGCCTTCTTGTGTTCTCACATGGTGGAAGGGATCAGGAATTTCTCTGGAGCCTACTTTATAAGGCACTAATCCTATTCATGGGTTCTCCACCCTCATGGTCTAAGTATCTCCCAAATCCCCACCTCCTAATACCATCTTTGGGGCTTAAGACTTCAACATATGAATTTGGGGAGGGGCACAAACATTTACACTCTGGCCATTAGATACTCACTGGTCCAGAGTAGTCCAAAGTTATCAGGAATGGTTGGGTCTTTGTGATCAGAAAAAAACAGCAGGGGATGTGTTGCATGTAGTCGTGGTACTCACGGCTGCTTCTTGAGTTCCATATCTCCTACCGCAAATATGTTTGTTGTGTAGATGTCTTGATATGCAAGATATCAGAATACCAAACTTAAAAAAAATAGAAAAATCTGTCCCAGAAACTTTTCAAAGGTAGAGAAGTACGCTATCCCTTAATGTCATGGTTTTGAGAGAAAGTATTCAGATTTTTGAAGGAACTTAACATTTTCCTATAATATCTGCATTCATATATAGATTTGATTTATCTTTCTATCATTGATCTCTCCATCTATCTGGACTTGATCTACGTACATATATGAATTTGATCCAGCTGTTTGATTTTAGCATAGTTATTTGCTGCACTCTCATGTGTTGAAGAGTAAAAGGTAGGGCATGATTTTAATTTAGCATTTTAGTTCACAGGATATAATTACTAAGTGTTAAATAATTTAGAAAGGGAATGAGTCTTTCTGGGTCAGACTTTTCTTCTGAGAAATGAACAAATTATAGATTTTACTTACATCTGCTCAGGGTCAGAACTGTGTCATCACTGTGGTTTATTTACAATGTATGGCGTATGTTATGGGAATTTATTGGGCAGATGACACCAATAAATTTATTGGGGAGCTGACACTTTCACCTCTCTCATTCTTTCGTGTGTTCTCTGAGTCCAGACTCCAGGAGAATATGTACACTGGATTCATATTTTGTATTTTTTGAAATTATGTTACAAAATACAATAAAAAAAGAAAAAGTCTTTGCCATTTTCATCTTAATTTTCTTTTCTATTGTTTTTTAATCTAAATTTTCTGAGTAGAATTTCTTCTTTTATAAGTTGGGGACATTGATATCCTTCTCTTCTGGTTTGAGGATGTGACCTAGCATATTACAGGCACTCAGATCAGTTTGTGGAACTATGTTTTAAGTGCTTTGCAAACAGGAAGGTGTTTGACAAATGTTATGTGCCTTCCACATCTTTTTGGGATATGAAGGTGAATGAGACAGAGTTTCTGCTTTCAAGGAGCTTGACATCTTGTGGGAAAGAAAAACAGGTAAACAGAGCCAATGAGATCTTTCCAAAGTGCTTTTTGGGACTAAGGAGGCACTATACTAAGGATCTCTGTGTTCTCAGCCAGCCAGAATTGTCCAAGTCAACCATGTTATTTACGCAGTATACAATTGAATGTTTGCCCAGAAGACCTAAAGTCATTGAGAATCTATAAAAATGTTGTAGTGGTGAAAGCTTTTAATGTATACACTGAGTAGAAAACAACTTTAGCCTTGGGTCTGTGTTAGTTTACTAGGGTTGTTGTGACAAGGTACCACCAACTGGGCAGCTTAAATGACAAAAACTCTTTATCTCACAGTTCTGGAGGCTAGAAGTCGGAGATCAAAGTGTCAGCAGGGTTGATTCCTCCCGAGGGTTATGAGGAAGGCTCTGTTCTATACCCTTCTCCTAGCTTCTGGCGTTTTGCTGGCAGTCTTTGGTATTCCTTGGCTTCTGCTGCAACACTGAGATTGCTGTCTTCATCTTCACGTGATGGTCTCCTTGGGCCTACCTGTCTCTGTAAATGGTGTTCTCTTTCAGATGTATTGAGTAGGAGCCTACCATACTTTAGTATCACCTTATGTTAACTAATTACATTGGCAACAGCTCTACTTCCAAATCAGGTCACATCATGAGGTACCTGAGTGGGGAATTTAATATACAAATTTTGTGGGGATCACAATCACCCATAACACAGCCCTTTCTGATATTATAAAAAGTGTTTCTTTTTTGTATTTTCCAAGGGACAGACAGGAGCAGCTAATCAGCATTCCTCCAAATCCTACAGACACTGGAAATGTATATATATTAACCTGATGAGAAAAATGGAAGAGCAGGTATTGGGAGAGAAGGCATCACTGGATGCCGTCTATAGCTTAGCCACTATTAAGCTCTTAGTCCACATAATTTCCCTTGACATAATTTAATTCTGATTAAAACATGGTTCTAAGATCAGCTTCATGTTGCAGATGCTGAAACTGAAGCTCAGAAATAAGGAATAACCACCCAGAGTTGGGAGCCACAAATTGGGTAGAGTGAGATTTAAAAGGTAATATATTGAGTGCCAGGGAACATGTTCTTTCTCTTCTAGTCTGATGTCTTCCTAAGAAAAGCTGTGATGATAATATAAGATTATGGAAGCTAAAGATCCTAGATCACCTTTCACATAAAAAGTGTTATCCCCAGGTGCAGTAACTTTACCAGTAACATTCTTGGTCATATTTTAAAACTGTGTAATGGGAACCCATACCTCAATGTTCTTTAATTCTTTCCAAAATTGTTTGATAGGTGGATATTAGAAGCTCTTTGATCTAAATTTTAGTTTAAAAAACTTTACAGTTGTCTACATTTTCTTATACCACTCATTAGGTTGTCAATCATGATGGGAAAGAGCTGAATTCACAATGGAATCACAAGGAGACTCTTGGGATAGTTCACATGGAAACTTTAGGCACTTAAAATTTGACTTTCTTCTGTTTGGCATTCAACATGTTCAATTTCTCCCCCATTCCCCTTTCTTCTCTATTCTTGTCCTACCACATCCGTGTCATGAAAATGGCTACTGAAATAAATAAGTTTAATTTGTGAAATTACATTATGGTTCTCTCTGCTCATGCCAGTTTACCCAGATTAGCCTGGGCAGATGGCTGCAGAGTTTCATTGCTGGTGAGAAAAGGGGCCCTTTCCAGAGATGAAGTACAAATGTGGGAGAAATGTTGTGGATGCCAAAAAAGCTGTGTGCTTGAGTTTTTGGGCAAGCAAAAGCAGTGCCGTGCATCAGGGTGACTCTGCCTTCTGAACAGAGGGCTTACTGAGAGCTAGAAGCAGCTGGTTCTGGAGAAAAGATGGCTTGAAAAGAATCAGAGGCATTATGAGTCTTAAATTATTTAAGTTCCTCCTGTGGCAGCGAACTGTAATTGCTTCCTATTTCTGTAAATATTAGCAGCTGTGAGCCTTTCAAGTAAGGAGCTAAAACAGCACTCAGTGTATCATACTTAAACTCTGGAATATTGTTAAATATCTGACCTTGGGCTGTCAAAGCACACTCATTACCCACACTAGTCCTTCTGCTGGGGAGCTGTTGACACACTGAACTGGTACATTATTTTCAGCCTGGTCTGTAATAGCCTCAATAGATGCAGAATCGGCAAAGGGAATTGCGAGTCACCAAGTGGCAATGTCATGATCCATTTCCTCGGGGGAGGTCGCCTTTGTGCTTGCTGCCTTGTAGTTGTTTTTACACCTGTGACTCCACCTATGGCTGTCATAGTGAATCCTTTGTCAAACTGGCAAAAAGTTGAAACAGGACTAATTCAAATACCAGCTCTTACCTCTTTAGTCTCAGTTGATCCCTCTGCCTTATGTTCAGTGGTTTAGTCATACTGAATTTTTTTTCCAGCCTTCAGATGCATCATCTTCTCACTTGTCTCTTGCACTTGGCTTATGCTGAAACTTCTATCTGGAACACACTCTGCTTGTCCCATAACATCTCCATACTAGCTTCTACTTACTCTGTCGATGACACCTGCTCTTGGAAGCCTTCCCTGACTATCCGTATGTGGGCTAGTTATGTCTTCTTCATTATCCCATATGTGAGCGCACTTTACCCATAAGAGCACACATCATATTGGATTGTAGTAACCTATTTAGTGGTCTTTATTTGCCATTGTATAGCAGTGGGCTTCCTGAGGGTAAGAAAAGTATCAGTTCTATTTGTTGTTTTAGTTGCAGGGTCTGCGTGGAGACTGGTGAATAGAAAGTGATTGACAAATGTTTGTTGAGTTGAATTCATACTCCTATATCTAACATTGTTGGGATATAATGCCTTCTGGCTTAGTCTTGAATAGAGCTGCCAAAGCAATCTGTGTATGTGCCAGAATCTCATAGATGTCTTCAGATAGCCACTTAGTCTTCTTTGAATATATTCGTTGGGGATAGAATGTGCCCAGCTCCCATAGATGACTCATTATTGGCCTAAGCCAGTTATCACAGTCTCATTTCTTTATGTCAGTGGTTGGTGAAATATGCCAGATATTGGTGAAATATGCCAAAATTGTTTCATTTCTGTTAGTGGAACATAAAGAGAAGTATGTTGAAGGTTTTGGGAATTATTTTTCTTTTTACTGATAGAGTGATGTGAGAAGGAAGCCATTGTTACTCTCGTTCCTCCTTTTTTAAAAAGATTTTATTTTTAAGTAGTCTTTACACCTAATGTGGTGCTCAAACTCACAACCCTGAGATCGAGAGCCCCATGCTCTACCCACTGAGCCAGCCAGATGCCCTTTGTCCCTTCTTTTTTACTTGGATGCTTTCATAGAAGATAAAAAGAAATGCTACAACTATTTGGCAATCATGAAAAAATAGGACCCCAAATGAAAGCAACACATGAGCATGGGAAATTGGAAGGATGGACAATTCTTAGGTTCTTGATGGTGTTACGCCATAAAAATCAAGCCTGAGACAATTCATTTCCAGATTTCTATAAAGTAAAATACTCTTATAACTTAAGCGACTTTTGCTAGGTTTTCTGTTACCTACAGCTAAAATCATCCTAACTGATATAGACACCAATAAAAGGAAAGTGTATGCATGGAATTTGGGGCTCAGTTAAAAAATGAAGGAGACTATGCTATGTAGAAACGAGAGACAGCAACGTAGAAAATGTCTTGAGCTTGGGGTTGACACATCTTAGTTCACTCGGGTATTTATTATGTAATTCATCTTGGATGAATCACTCATCTCTCTTATTTTCTGGTCAGGCAATCACTTATTCAAAAACTACAAAAATTGTATTTACTTGCCCACTGAGTATTATATACTATGTGAGTGTTTAGGAAGATGGAGTTGAACTAGGTGATCTCTAGGGTCATTTATTTGTAAAATTCTGATTCACCTTTTATTTTTACATCCTTTTTTGATTTTTAAGCTTACTTATTTATTTTGAGGTGGGGAGTGGCAGAGAGAGAGGGAAAGGCTCCACACTGTCAGCACAGAGCCCCGTGAGGGGCTTGTATGCACAAACTGTGAGAACATGAACTGAGCCAAAAATCAAGAGTCAAATGTTCAACCAACTGAGCCATACAGGTATCTCCATTTTTATGTCCTTAAACATAGTTTTAGGAACCGGGAGTCTGTAAAAATCCTGTATATCTTACCCCCAAATATGCCTTGATTCTAATCATGTTTATCATTGGCCTTTCTTCTCATCCAAATTTCTTGTGGCTCCCTGTTTGAGAAGATTTAAAAAACAAAACCAGAAAATAACAAAACCCACAAGCATCTGTCTCTAGCAAGCATGTTCATGAGTCACATCTCTTCCTCTGCAAAGCAAAGTCTCATGAAACCAGTTGATTAAAAGGAACCCTTAAAGAGGAGACAATCTGTTAAATTTATTTTAGGTCTAGCCCCCTAATTTCCATTCCGTATGCACTCATTTATTCAGCCACCAAGTCCTGGCAGATGCAATCTATTTAGGTGACCCCACTCAGGCTCACCTCTGAAATTTCCTGGCTGGAGAAAAAAGGCTATTGAGCTGTCACCAGAAGTGTTAAAGCCACTGCTGACCAGGTTCTGTGGATGATTTTAAACTAGTTCATCATGGCCCCAACTTGATTAGGACAGGGCTCTTGATTCAAACTACCATGACCCTGCAAGTCGTCTGTATGTGGTGGCCCCACATTCTCGGTATTAATGGTAGGGTGAGATTACCATTGTGACAGGCGGTTAAGTGGAGAATCATTCATGGGTCCTGGGCAACTTCGGGAGCAGAAGTAATCATCACTCCAATGGGACAGAGGATTATGAAGAACCAAACTATAGCAATTGGTGGCTGTGAGTTTTAGGATATTGGTTTGGTTGCTGAGTGTAAGCCATCTACAGCTTATATAGTGGATCCATGGTGTGGGGACCCAGCAGCTTCTGAGTACCTTCTGTATCTCTTCTGTGCTTGGCAGGTGCATTCACTATGTCTGAATTCCAGTAAGAGGGAAGAAAGCAAGAAAGAACAATAGAGTTTCACATGTCTTATTTTTTTATGGATGTGATCAGAAAGTTGAACAAGTAACTTCTACTCGTATTTCCCATTGCCACATCTAATTTTAAGGAAAGCCAGGAAGTGTAGTCTTTAACCTGGCAGCCATGTACAGAGAAAAGGCTTGTATTATTATAGAAAAATGGATGTGGTGTGGAGACTAGAAATCTCAGGCACAGTAGTGCTCAAAGGATGGCTACCTGAGTAACATCTGTGCAGCCCTGGATTCTTTATGGAATGATTCTGGATGCTGTAGCAGTTCTAGTTCCCCTCTTATACTTCCTTTTTGTGTTTTGTCTCTTCTCCCAACTTGCTTCTACCTTGTAGGAGCGGAAAAGCCCATTTTATCACAGGATCTTTCTATACTGGGCTTAGGTCAGTGGTGTTTTTTATGAGTTAATCAGTATTGGCACAATCGCTTATGGTTTTACAATTTGGAGAAGCAGACTGACACCTAAACACATGCCTTCAAAATATAATTCTGCACCAGCCTTTCCCCAGATGTGTAGCAGAGCCCTTTACCTTTAAAGGAGAGAACAAAACCCTGGTCTCAGCTGGGAAGGCAGGAAAAGACATTTAGAGGCAGGTTTTTTTTGTTTTTTGTTTTTTTTTTGCCTGGTGAGGATGTGTTCTCTGGAGATGCATGTGCCTTATTAAGAAAAACCAACCAAACTGCTTTTGGTCTCTGTTTAAGATTTGTAAAAGACAGCAGCAGGTAAGTTGCTCATTGCATATTCTCCAGACACTTCTACTTTCCCTGAGAGCTAAGGAGAAATGACATGTTATCTGTTTCCTGACAACATGATCCAGGAATATTCCTCCAAGAACAATTCTTGATTTGTACTTTATTTTGTCCTTTGAAGAGATACACTACTAGGGAATTTAAAAGTTGTAATATTTCATACCTGAGGGATTTAGATTTTTTTCCTCTGCCCATTATTTTGGTTGTGAATTGGTGACATTTGCTCATTCCCCAATGGATCACCAATATTTCCTTATAGTATTTCATGAGTAGAGAGATCTATGCTCTGATTTCTTTAGTGAGTGAAGGGAAATTTTGAGCATTTCTCCTATAGTGTTCTGTATATAATTAATAGATTAAAAAGTGAACAGTTTATTGGTTGACTTATGGTTGTTTAGGGAAAGGCAGCCATTGGTGGAATTTTATTTTCTTATTGTGTGGTGAAATTCACAAGGATTTTTCTTGTGGAAACAGGAAAAGAATCAGGACTAAGTTGGTGTTATGTGGGAATGAGCAGTGGGAAAATACTTGGCTCCCATTCTCTTACAATGTTCTCTTGATTTTTGGTTCCAGGTTGATCGGAAAATGCCATCTTGGTACCAAATGTCATCATCATCTTCTTCTTTTTTTTTTTTTTTTTACGTTTTTATTTATTTTTTTGAGACAGACAGAGCACAAGCGGGGGAGGGGCAGAGATAGAGGGAGACACAGAATCTGAAGAGGCTACAGGCTCTGAGCTGCCAGCACAGAACCTGATGTGGGACTTGAACCCACCGACCACCAGATCATAACCTGAGCTGAAGTCAGACGCTCAACCAACTGAGCCACCCAGGTTCTCCCATCAACTTCCTTTCTAGAGATGCCCTAGGCTTTGGATCTCTACCATCCTCTTCTATGTGCACAAAACTTGTGTTTTATGTCTTATTTCTTCAGAGGCTAGTTCTCTGTGAGGTAAAGGGCTGACAATCATAGAAGATGCTCTAATGGTGGGAACATTGGGTATTTAGGTAGTTGTGCTGAGGACATATTTTCTTTTTATACTCCTATGAGGTCCCATCCTGTCTGATTTCAGAACCATGGATTCTCTTGGGATAAAACAATTCAAAGATTAAATATTTCCATGTGAATGAAGAGCTGAAAGAAACTTGAGGGACAGGTTTTTGAGAGCAAGTCAGTTCCCCATCCCTCCTTTTTTGTTTGGCTTTATTTTATTTTAAAGAATATCTATCTCTCTATATGTATCTATCTGCCTATCTAGAGGGAGGATTCTCTATGTAGGTATGCTGCCCAAAAACTTGCTTTTTACTGTTTAAGTAAAGATTGAAAATTTACTGTTTAAGTAAAGATTTGACTGCCAAAATGAAGTTGATATCAGTATAGATTTATTGATCCAGTTTGTCCTTGTGAGACTAATGATCTTTTGTAAAATTTTTGCAATCTGAAGAAATCTGAAGACTATCTTGTCCAACTGCTTATTTTACACATGATGAAAACTTATTCAGAGATAAGTGACTTGCCTAAGGCCACACAAATAAATTGCTCTGTTGCTTTACATTTTGAAAGTAAAATTTGTTTTGAAGGATGCATACATTAGGAAAAGTGCAAAGATTTTCCCCAAAGGACTAGATTTTTGTAACTAGCTTGTAGGTCAAAGATAGAAAGCTACTCCAGAATTCTCCCCAGTTACTAACTACCCTTGTCCCCTCTCCAAAAGGTAACTATCATTCCATTTAAAATGTTGCTTGTTTTTTGAATTTTATGTAAATTTAATCATACAGAATCTGTTATTTTTTCTTTTTCTTTCTTTCTTTCTTTCTTTCTTTCTTTCTTTCTTTCTTTCTTTCTTTCTTTCTCTCTCTCTTTCTTTTATGGTTTGGCTCTCTCATTCAACATGATTTCTAGAAAATCATCCATTTTCTATGTTGCTATATAGTCTGTCCATTTGCATTGCGATACTTTATTCCAGTGTGTGAATATAATGCAATTTATTTTTTCCCCTACTGCTTTGTATTTAAATGACTAGAGATTCCTAGTGCTGATTTTCATATCTGTTTCAATTATTTTGCTTCTGGACAGTAGTATTTCCTCAAAATCAACTTACAAGGCAGTTGTCTGAAGTCGAATCCTTAATTACAGCAACAGGAAGCAAAAATATATCACTACTGATTATTTGATACAGCAATTCCTGTTTTTCTTCGACCTGAGTTTCTCTGACTACTGAGAAGTCAGTTGAACAAGAGTCAGATAACATTCTTCCCCTTCTTTTTTATTCTTTATTATGGCCTTTTGCTATTAAGAATTGATTTACACTTGGGGTTTTGAACAATTCATGTGAAAGTGGTTTGTTTAGAGGAGTGACTTTCCTTGTTCGTTTTCTCCAGATCCTCTGGGAGAATCCAGATGGTTCTTGCATTTTTAGTGAATGAACACTTGCCATCTTGCATAATCTAATTGTTTAAAACTGCCCACATGCTTACCATCTGAAGGAGTGCTGTCTGCCAAAGGTGTCAGGTTATCTTTCATATGGCTTTAAGAAGGAAGGCATTTTAGCCTGAAAGCGTGGCATCAAAAATCATCTCTCCTGGGTGGCTAAAATTGACAGTTCTTCAACTCCTTTATTAAAAATACAATTCACCAGTCTGAAAAAGAAAATCTAATTAACTGCTAGCAGTTTTCCCCATGGTAAAATAAACCTTAAGTGTTTATAATCAAGTTAGCTAGATTTTAACCAATTTACTTATTTAACCAAGTATTTAAAAAATCCATACCATACCTTGTAAGTTCTTCTAAACCTTTTTTTTCTCATTGATTTTGATTAAATAGGTAATTGGCAGTTGATCAATTGGCATGATTTTGATGAGCTATTTTGGCCGAACCTTCTGTGTGACAGAGCTCTAGGAAGAGAAAACCTAGAGGTTTGCTGACACTCCAATCTATCTTCAATGAATGCAAGCTGGCTAATAAATATTTAATGGGCAGTTGTTTGCAGTTTAATAGAATTAGATAATTCTATTAGAATCCTGTTTGGAGACCTACAGGTATCATATATCACAGTTGAAGACATGGTTAATAATTTAAGCTAAGTGACTAGTAATTAGACACTCAGATTAAGCAGGAACTTTTGGTTTTAAGCCATTTGGGAATTTGTGTGTGTGTGTGTGCGTGTGTGTGTGTGTGTGTATGAGAGAGAGGGAGAGAGAGAGAAAGAAAGAAATTATGTAGGATTTCAGATTGTAAACCATTACAAGGATTAGCTAATGCAGCAAGTTGGGCCAAGCCTTAAACATTATAACAAAGCATGAGGCCCCTGGGGTTTATTTAATATCTCATCCTCTTAGTTAATGAGATGGAAAATAGTTCACTGTTTATCTACAGTAGATTGAGCAGATGTTGCCAATTCTGTTTTATGGAATTTAATCTTGGTAAGATTGTCTTCTGCCCATTACCTTTTTGTGGCCTCGATATCTCTTGTACTCTTATTTGGGGGGATGCAGATACCCTCTTGGCCATGGACTAGATGAAAAAGTCTCTAAGTTAGAACTTAGTGGCCTTTTCACATTCTGAACACTCAGTCACCTCTATGATGGCAAAGTTGGTTGGCTGACATAGAAAGGTTTACTAACAACACAGGGCTTATAAAATGTGCAAAAATTTATAAAATTTTGTCAAATGTGAAGACTGTTAACTCTCCTTCTAATTGCTGCTTATGAAATTCCTCAGGTTTGTGACTTTATTTCATTCGCCTCTTTTATATTTCCCTATTTTACAAATGCATAATATATTAATTGGAACATTGGGTCTAAGAAGCCTAGTATGATCCTTTTTTTTTTTTCCTGGTAAGCAATTTTAATTTTTCAGAACCATGGAGTAACTGATATTTTCCTAAACTGTGATATCAGGAGAAAGTGGCTAATATTGGAACATAAGATAATAGAGATTTACTTAAAGACATTAAAGTTACCTTAAGATGTGGCCTACAGATTTGTTAGGACTTGCCTTTGTCGGTAGCAGAAAGCTTGACTTGTAATAGTCATAAATATATAAAACCTTCTTCTTTCTCATGTAAATATGTCTGGAGGGGTATGATGTCTGTTATTAGATCAGTGGTGCAAGGATATGAGCTTTAAAGGTCCTGTGATTCTCTTACATTTTTTCCTTATGTCCCAAGATGGCTGCTTTGACTGTAATCATTGTTTGCATTCCAGATAGAACTAGCAGAAAGGGGTTTCCAAGAAATCCCCAGGAGACATTCATTTATTTCTAATTGGTCATAAACGTGTCACATGCATGCCTTCAATTGCAGGGCCACCTGGAAAGATGGGTTTGTATCTCTCTAGGTCCTATAGGAGCAGAAGGAAAGGGAAAGGAAATTTGAATAAGTATTACATGAGCCAACCTACAATATTTGCCATATTCTTTAAGGTAATTTCCTTATTTTGTAGCAAATACTGACATAAATCTCTTCTGCCAGAGAACAAATCCTTCAAGATTTCTTTAGCCCCTGTGTTCTAAATGCTATTTACAAAGTCTTGCATATGGCATATTGGAAATTCTTGATAAATTATGCTATATTCTTGGGGGAAGGAAGTAGAAAAGGGAAGAATTAGGGAGAGAGGTGGAAGGCAGGGACCAAAGGTGATGTTCATTTATGTGTAACTAAAAAAAATACTATATTGCATCAATCCTTAATTATCCCAGTGATTCTGGTTAAAGTTTTAGGTTCAAATTTTTAAAAAATTTCTTTACTTTTCAGAGAGAAAGAGAGAGAGAGAGAGAAAGCAGGGAAAGGGCAAGAGACAGTGAGAAAGAGAATCCGTAGCAGGCTCTACACTGTTAGCACAGAATGTGACTTGGGACTCAATCTTATGAACCATGAGATTGTGACCTGAGCTGAAATCAGGAGTCAGACACCCAAATGACTGAGCCACTCAGGCACCCCTAGGTTTAATTTTATTTATATTTACTAAGAAACTGTTATTATTGAGATGTAATATCAAGTAATATTGTTGCTTGAGTTTTATTAGCCTTTTTTTATATTAATGTTTTAAAAATATTTACTTTCCTCTTACCTCAAAGTAATGTACAGTCATTGCAAAAATGAGGAAATATAAAAGATATATTATAAAAAAGAGGAAATATTCAAAACCTCACTACTGGAAATATTTTGTTGTATAATAAAACCTTATATAGCACAAATTGAAGCAAGTGGTAAAATGATATAGTGCAAATATCAGCGATAAGTTTCATGTACGGATTTGAAGTAAGAATTTCTCAAATTAAAAATTAGAGGATACAAGGGTATAATTTCAAAGCTACGGTTCAAAAGGAATTACAAAGGGGTGTTTAGGGCTGAGGGTTGAAGTCACTACCATTGGTAATCCAAAATCCCCAGTGTCTTTTGTCAGAATTAGGCTTTGGTGACTCATTTGCCCTGAAGTGACTGCCTCAGATATCTCCTTTTGTGTGAGTTGTTTATCTAGATAAATATAAGATTGTGCTCTACATGCTTTTTTTTTTTTTTTTTGGCAATATCTTATTTTAAATATTTACCTGGGTTGTTATCTTATCTTGTCCTGATCGGATTTGCATGGGTCAGTGAGAGAGATGTTCAGAAATGCTTGTTGTCATCACTAAGAGTAACAATAAAGGGCTTGCCATACAGTTTATTCTCTTAGGTTTTTTTTTTTAAGTAATATAAACAAGATTCAGAATTAATTAACATTTATTGAGCTCCAGTTGTGTTCCATGCATTGTGCTAGATACAGTTACAAGCATTCATTCAGTTAGTGCTCAGAAATAATCCTGTGTAGTTATGTTATCTACTTAGCAGTATCCTCGACTTCATTTTCCTTCTTTTTTAAGATTTTATTTTTAAGTAATCCATCCAGCTCAGGGCTCAAACTTACAATTCAGCGATCAAGAGTCACATGTTCCACTGACTGAGCCTTCCAGGTGTCCCTCTACTTCATTTTCTTATCTCCCATATCTTTTTTAAGAAAATGTTTGCTTATTTTTGAGAGAGAGAGACACACAGAGTGTGAGTGCGGAAGGGGCCGAGGGAGAGGGAGACACAGAATCCGAAGCAGGCTCCAGGCTCTGAGCTGTCAGCAGAGAGCCTGATATGGGACCCGAACTCATGAGAGATCATGACCTGAGCCGAAGTGGGATGCTCAACTGACTGAGCCACCCAGGTGCCCTTATCTCTTGTATTTAAGTGGCAAATCATACTGGCTCTACAGTCAAAGTAAGTTTGACTCTGATCACTTACTATCTCTACCACTAACACCTTAGTCTAAATAACTGGCATCCATTGCCTGGATGGCTTCAGGAGCCTCCAGGCTGCTCTTTCTGCTTCTACTCCACACCTCTCCTCCCCTACCCCGGTCCACAATTGTTTTTCTGCAGGAAAGACACAGTGGAAAAGCGTGACACGGTTAGTACAGGAACGTACTATATAGCTCCTAGCATCCAGTGTATGTGGGAAGAGGAGGAGAAGAAATATTCGAAAGAACTTTGTACATTTATTGTTGTTTTTAGAAGAATTTTGTACATTTAAATAATCAGAAATATAAAATTTTAGGAGGAGAATTCATTTCTTACTTATGTCTCGTCAAAATGGAAGTGTGGAGGAATATGGTTGATTATGTAATTCAGGCAGTTTAAATGCATCATATATTTTTTCTTTTATGAATCATGTAAACTGTAATTTGTCAGAGTTTCTGTCTTCAAAGAGGACAGATATCAGTACTACAAACAGGGAATACACCTGTGTGTGATGTTGCATGTTTTCTGCATCCCACCTTCCGTGATGAATTTTGATCACTCTGCTAGAAGAAAGAACTTGAGCTACCTTTTTATTCCCTTGGAAATTGAGTAAAAACCCATTGTCATATGGACAGGTGATCAAAGAGCAAGCAGATAAAAGGAACAGAACAAAGTTATTACAGAAGTGTTATCAGTCAGTTAATTAACAAGAACATTAGGATATTTTTCTGAGTTTTGTGATATTTGTGACATTTGTCAACATTTAAAGATTTGCAGTTTGCTGTGATTTCTCTTTTTTGATACTCACTTTCATACTTAATTTTGCATATGAAATGAAAGAGAATCCCTCCCTCTATTATATAAGCTTTGGGCCCTACAAAACCTGGATCTTGCTTTATTTTTGTGAGCTATCCAGAAACTCCTTCTCATTAGTTTGAAGTGAGTTTCTGTTTCCTACAACACAGAGATCTTTGGCTAACACAAACACCTTTAAAGAATTAGTGGCAAAGGGGATCCAGGGGAAAGAAGAGGGCATGTGTGGCAGGTGGGCAAAGAAACATCCCAATTATAGGACAGATCTCAGGGAGAACATGGCTATAGAGGGATGGGTGGTGACGGTGTTAGGGTTGATGGTGTTCCTAAAGATCCCCAAACAACCTAGTAATCACAGGACAAAGAAAACTCTCCAGCTCCCAGCCCCACAGAGAAAAAAAAAAAAAAAGCATGGAGGGAGGTTGAAGCAGACTGAAGAATTCAGCTGGCAGCCAGTGTGCTCCTTTGCAAGTTGAACACACTCCTCAATACAGTGTGTTGACTTTGTACGAGGAGGCTGAGGTGCTGCTATCCATTCAGACGACGCTGGTGCATAATGAAAGCAGAACAGCAGGAGTTGTACATTGGAGAGAGTGCTTTTGATTTGTGGCTCCTTTTGTTGCTTTCCTTTTGAGTTTCCTTGGTTCTGTGGTTTGGACCTCCACAGACCTAGAGGAGTTCAGAAACTTGAAAGGGAAAAAGCCCTTCCTCCCCAGGGCTGGCTCCTCCACTTTCATCCTGTGTCAGGTGTTCACACCGCACAAAGATGGTGCTAAATGGAACTCTCCACAACCTCTGGGTAGCTGGGAGTCCCTTTGAGATGTTATGTTCTGGCAATAATGGAGTCTTGTTACTACAGGCTGTTAACATACACCCTTCCATTGTTGAAGAAAGACAGCCAGGCAGCCACAAAGCACATGGCTTCCAGTAGCATCTCAGGCCTGAGGATGTCACAGGGAGTTTGATTCTTGAAAGGAACATGGAAATCTCAGGCCCCTACTTCTCTGAGTTATTTTTCTCTCTTTCCCCGTGTAAGCTGTTTAATTTTATCTCTATGTTTTGCAACACAAGGGGTTTATAGTAGATGGTTGTAGGAAACAACCGACAAGTATAAGCAATTTCAGGGAATGTACTTTGAAATGTAGTTGTATTATCTTCCTTAAAGAATTCAGATTCTAAATATCTATATATCGATTTCTGTATCTGTATCAGTTACCTGTATTATATCCACGCAGTAGGCTAGATATCTTGCTTTCTGGAAATTTTCTTTGTATTCTTCTACTTTAACTCCTAGGAAGGGATATATTTTAATATGCCACTGTTCTCTGTCTGTGTAGACATTGCTATTTGATCATGGCATTTATTCCTATAAAGCTCTGATGTGGTTTCCCAACCATTTTCAAAGACGATTCTAGACAGTCACCTTCAATCAACAGAAATTTGTGCCTTATGAGAAAGCTTGTCAAGGGGTTGAAGTTCTCTTTATGTGATTCTAAGATCCTATTACCAAAGGCATTCTTAAAGGCCAGACACCTATTTGCCTACTTCCAAGATAAAAAAGGAGAATGTGAAGCCTCCTAGAAAGTTTAAAATAAACATGGAATAGTAAAGCTGGTGAAATGGGAAAGAGAGAGAGAGAGAGAGAGATGTGTTTAATTTATATTAGGTATTTTTGTCTGCTAGCTGTTTATAAAAAAAAAGCTACCTTAGCAAATCAATTATAGTTAGAATGACAGGGTACAGTAGTAATAGTTGAGACAAGCTTCATTAGGCATTTGTGAGTGTGGCTTTTCTTCTTCTCAAAGGTCTGCCTGGGTCACTGGAATAACTGTGAATTTGGGTCAAGGACCCGAGTAAGCAGGGGAAGGCTCATTTATCATCAAAGAAGGGTGAGACAACTGTCATCAGTCCATTTGACTCCAGCTGTGAGGTGAACAGCTTATTTTTGTTTTAGTGATGATTTGAGAGACCCATCAATAAAATCACCAATACTCTTTGCAGTGCAGCCATCTATTTGTGTGTCAGGGTGTGTGCACATGTGTGGATGCACACATGCACTTACTGAAAGTAGAAAGGGAGAAAACCTTTACCTTGGCACACATATTTATATAGGACTCCCTTCTTTGTGCTCACTCATGTTAGGGACTCATTTCCAAGTCTCCAGCTGGCTTGTCATTGTCCCTGATGGTTAGCATATCAAGCTGGTTTCACAGCTTTATTTGCTCAAATGTGCTGTGGCTGCCACTGTACTGCTCCTATAACCAAGCCCAGAGGATTCTTTGAGGAAGGAGAGATTAACTGGAAGAAATGGACTGAGTAGACTGTCATCAATCACTTTCCTTTATTTTCAAGACCTCATCTCTTGAAACTTAATCATTCTGAGGCCTCTAAAGTCCTTGTCATAATTTCCTGGGTACTTACTAAGCTAACACACACTCAGCACGTAAGATGTGTGAAGCGATGTGCTAACTTTCTTTTTTTTCATGATTTCATTTAACCTCCACTATCACACTGTGGGGTAGGTACTGTTATTTTTCCCTGCATTAATTAGTATTGTCTAACTATTCTAACAAATAGACCCAAAATGAATGATGGCTTAGATGCTGTAGAAGTTCTTTCTTGCTCACAAAGGAGTACTGTGTAGGTGAAAAGTTAGAGAGGGTCACCTGCATATCCACATAGTCATTTGGGGACCTGGGCTGATGGGAGCTTTTCTCTCTTCAACAAGTAGTTTTTAAGGTTTATTCGTTTTATTCTTGGGAGAGAGAGAGAGGAAGAGAGAAGGAGGAACAGAGGGAGAGGGAGACAGTATCTTAAACAGGCTCCATGCCCAATGCAGAACCAACCGAGGGTTTGACCCCACGACCATGAGATCATGACTTGAGCTGAAATCAAGAGTCAGATGCTTAACTGACTGAGACACCTAAGCACCCCTAAGCCCCTAAAGTAGTTTTTAGGGTCACCCTGGGGCATCACATCCATTCTAGCCAGCTGAAAACTAAAAAAGAATATGGATAGAGTTGTGGGGATCTTTATGTGTCAGGTCTGGAAGTTATGGTCACCAATTCTGTTCACATTTAATTGACTAGAGCTTAGTCACATGACTACCACTCAGAGTAAGAGGAACTAGGAAATGTAGTCATTGGCTGACCAGCCACTTCTCTGAGACAATGCTACACTATCGGGGTCAGTGTAACACAGATTTTTGGTGATCTGTTAGCCATCTTTACCCTACTTTGTTCCTCAGGCTTTTAAATATTTCAGAGCACCTTTCTTTACATACTCTTCCCTAAGAAAGACAACCTGGAGTCCCATTCACTTACCACATCCAGGTCAAGTCCAGGCTTTCAGGGTAATGCACTGTCCTATGTCCAGTGTGGATGGATGTGATTCCTGGTGCCTTGCCCTCTATGAGGAAAAAGCCGAATTATCTTCTTAACTCTTACCATACACCTATAAATAATGACAGCCTAACTACACACACGTACACTTCATCTTGGAAACTGAAAACATGGGAAACTCACATGGATCTTCTGCAAAGATGAAATCATCCCTGGTCAAGTATATGACTGACTTTTGAAAAAAAGGTTTTATAGGCATTTGACTGCAATGTATCTTCTCTGCTTGGTACATACATACACATGTATACATTCATGTATATAAAATGTATTTCATGGAGGCACCTGGGTGGCTTAGCTGATTAAGTATCCAACTCTTGGTCATGATCTCATGGTTTGTGAGATCTCTCTCCCCTGCTCTCTTTTTCTCTCACTCTCAAAATAAATAAACTTTAAAAGATGTATGTTATATATTAAATTCATATGGATTTATAATACTGTGACTATGAATATAATATTTATACTTATATATGATGAAAGAACATATATGTAATAGTGATGAAACTTGTTATTCAAATCCTCTGTATCTTTACTTCATTTTAAACCTTTTGGTTATGTGAAATAAAACATACATTGAAAGAAGTGCTTACACAAATGTACAATTTAAAATAGTAATAACATCAGTGTAATCATCATGTAGATCAAAAAACATTACCAGCATGTCCAAAGCCCCTCTCCTTCATCACTTTCTTATCATGGGGAAGTTCTATTCTATTACTGCCTAAGGTAATTAATCTCCTGACTTAATGAGATGTACTTCCCTGTTTTCCTATGGCTTTACCACCTAAGCATGCATTCTGAATATATATATATACTTTAAATCTGTTTGCTCTTGAATGCTATATGCATGGACTCATACTGTGTGCATTTTTGGTGTCTTATTCTTTTCACTAAACATTGTAATATTTGTTGAATATTGCTGTCGTTGACTTATTTTTTATTCATGATTTAGTAGGCTTATCTCTGGGGTGCCTGGGTAGCTCAGATGATCAAGCATCAGAATCTTGATTTCAGCTTTGATCATAACCCCAGGGTCATGGGAACTTGCCCCTCCTCGGGTTCGGTGCTGAATGACAAGCCTACTTGGGATTCTCTCTCACACACACTATATCTCTTCTCTGGCCCTCTCCCCTGCTCGTGAGTGCTCTGTCACTCTCTAAAATAAAATTAAAAAAAATTTCTTTAGAAACTGAATGTTTCAATTTATTTATTTTTAAATATTTTAGTGTTAGAAGTTGCTTTCTCACTAAGGAGCAAGTAGTCTTATCTCTTAAGCAAGTGAATAAGCTCTTACTCTAGGTGCTACCTTTTTTTTTTTTTTTTGAGAAAAAGTGAGCACATGAGTGGGATGTGAGCAGGGAAGGAGCAAAGGGAGAGGGAGAGAAATAATCTTAAGCATGCGATTGGGATCGGAGCCAAAATCAAAAGTAGTGTGCTTCACTGACTGAGCCATCCAGGCACCCCTAGCCTGTTACATTTTTAAGTCCTACATTTTCAGGAAATATATTTAATCTGCTACTTTGGTCTGTTGCTTTGACAACAATTAATCAACAATAACTATCTTATACATTGATTTTTTTGTTTGTTTACCTCAGGTTTTTTTCTTTTATTTTTGTTCATTCAGTTACAACATGTATACAGTAAAGTACAAAACTTTAAGTGCGTAGCTCGCTGAATTTTTACAAGTGTAGGTATGTGTAACCACCACCAAGATCAAGTTCTAGAACTTTCTATCATTCCAAAAGGCTTCCTCATGCCCGTTCCAGTTAGTACATACCTTCCATAGACACCAACCATTCTGATTTCTGTCCTCATAAACTAATTTTTCCTTTTCTTTAACTTTATATAGTTGAAATCATGTAGTAAATTCTGTTTGGTGTCTGTCCTGTACTTATCAGCATGTTTGGGGCTATCATTTCTGTCATTAGGTATAGCAGTAATTTGTTCTTTTTTATTGATGTGTAGCTTTTCACTGCATAAATATGTTACAACTTGTTTATCTACTCTTGATTATAATGAATAAAACTGCTCTGAGCAGTCTTGAACACATATGTTTTGTGGATATATACTCACTTATCTTGGGAATATACATAGATGTGGAATTACTGTGTAACAAGGCAGGTGTGGATTTAACTTTATTAACACTGTGGTCCAAATAGTATTGGAAAGTGCCTATAATACTTTATACTCTAACTGGCAATGTTGCACATTCTAGTTGCTTCTTATCCTTACCAACACATATGTTGTCAATCTTCAAAATTTTAACCAGGACTTGGTAAATTTTTTCTGCAACTGGACAGATGGTAAGTATTTTATTTTATTTATTATTTTTAATTTTTTTAATGTTTACTTATTTTTGAGAGAGAGAGAGAGAGAGGGAGGGAGAGAGAGAAACAGTACAAGCAGGAGAGGGGCAGAGGGAGAAGGAGAGACAGAATTGAAAAGAAGGCTTAAGATTCAGAGTTGACAGCACAAAGCCCCATGTGGGGCTTGAACCTATGAACCATGAGATCATGACCTGAGCTGAAGTTAGCTGCTTAACTGATTGAGCCACCCAGGTGCCCTGATAGTAAATGTTTTGGACTTTATTGTCCATAAGACCTCTATTGTACCTATTCAACTGTACCATTGTACTGCAAAAGCAGCCTGTGGACAGTAAGTAAACAAATGGGCATGGCTATTTTGAATGATCTTTGGTCTAAAATATCCATTTCCATCACATTTGCATTTCAATCAATAGGAAGAAAAGTAGGAAAGTGGAAGACATTCTTCTTTTATGTAAGAGAATGACTTACAATTGCACATATTACTTTCATCCACATCTTACTGGTGAGAATCTTATCACAAGACCAGTTTGCAAGAGAGGGGGACAAATTATTTGGCCTGGTCCTCTGTGATTAGTTGAAATTCCTAGGGTTCTATTAAAAGAAGTCAGGGAGAATGGCTAGTGGTGGGTAACTAGCTATCATTTCCACAGTGGGCCATGTCCTTTGGAAAATTTTCTTAGGTCAAGGAAAATTGATATTTATTTCTTTCATTATATTCTCTCTCCATGTTTGTCCTTCTAGAATTCATGGTAGACAGATATTGGCTTTCTAAGGTCTATCTTGAAAGATCTAAGCTTTTAGTTCTATCATGATTCTTGTTATTTGTCTTATAATTTCAATCTCTTTGTTTGATAGATTTTCTTGTGGTTAATTCAGTTTTAATTGATCTCCATTTTGGTATTTGACTGATTTATTTAGTGTAAAAAAATCTTAGCAATTATAGTTTTAATTTGCAGACTGATGATTGCTTTTCACAGAGCTCAAATCTCTTGAAAATACTTATTACATATTTAAATTTCTATTCCATATTGTTCATAAGCTCTGTTTAGAGGATTGGTTATTTTCCTTTTCAGCTTTTGTTACTTTGGCATTCTTGCTTATGTATAGAATTTAGAGTTTGGAATGGGTTTCTCCAGCACAAGTAAAATAGTCATTCTTCTGGTAGATAATTGAGTTATGATTACAAGATGAGTGGCTCTATAGCTATGCAGGGCAGGAGAGCAGAGCAACATCTGGCCATGGAGCCTTTTCTTTAGTTACATGAGTAGCTCAAGTTTGGGATAGGTTTTTCATGCAACACTGCCATCATTCCAATGGCATTGTTCCAATGCTCACTTGGAGGCATTTGGGGGCATATCCTCCTCTTTATTTAGAAAAATCAATTTGGGGCTTGTTGTTCAAAATATATTGAAGTCACTTTGAAAGCAGGGACCAATGCAGTTGTTTCCCAGCACTTTAATTTTTTCATGGACAATCACAAGATATGTTGTCTCTGCCAGAGCTTGCCCACTATACCTGATTCTCTTATTGAGGATTATTCTGTAATTCTGTTGGTCTCCTCTTTTGTATGCATGGGATTGTAGGTTTCTCAGTTCTCTGGGAGTCTGCTGCCAATCTTATGACATGTGTTTTTTCCTTGATAAAGTTCCTTGATGATCAGGTTGTCTTGTGCTCCATCAACTATCATGAAGTGAGACTGCCTCTATCAGTTGGATTTTGTGTCAGAGCAATTGGAGAATGAGCCAAGAATCTCAACAGGGTTCTTGGAATAGGCTAAACTTTGAAAGCAATGTCCTTTCTGTGTTTCAATAACTTGTTTAAAAACATTCCAACAGAATGTTTCATTGTGCTGGAATCTTTTGGAAGGACAGTTTTGTGGCAAGCCTGGGAGGTATATATCTGGAAAATAGCACAGAGTCTGGTATATGAGGCACCATGGGACTGTCAAGGGAGCCAGTTACCATGCCAGCTAAGGCCTGGAGGAGTGGAATCAAGTGATCAAGTGGGAGACCTGGGGGGGGGGGGGGGGAGGTCTCATATTTTAATTTGTTACATTGGTGCTGTGGTTTTGTTTACCTTTATTTAAAAATAAACCCATCAACTGATTTTCAAATTGACTTTTGGCATTTTTATAACATTTAGAGGAACAAAGTTAGACTCTATTGTTTGGATTCATCAAAGAATTACTCTATGAAAACAATTATTTCACTTAAGTTCTCATTTCCTAAGTTGTTATACATGTTTGCTTTTCTTATTACAAAAATAATATATGTTCAATTGTAAACATTTTTAGAAAATGCAGATAAATTAAATCAAAGTAATTTAAAGCTTAATCCCTCCACCCAGAGATGACTACTATTTTAAAAGAAATTAAATTACTTACCAACAATCATACAGTATGTAGTGAAGTCATGATATAGAATAAGGCAGAATTATTTCACAGCCTTTGCTCGTAAACACTTACAGTTTACCTAATGGATTAAATCCTGGCCTTCGGAAGTCTTGGAAGCTGTAGGATTATGGCAGTTTCTAGACAGCAGCCAGGGTTCGAGGACTGAAACATTCTGTCCGGTTCCAAAGGGAGTGTTACTCTTTAAGGAGTATGCTTTTCTTAGTTTTCCAACGGTCCTACTCTTATTGATGACTCCAGTCTTGTTGGCTCTGAAATTCTACTTTCTTCCAAGCATACTACAGAGTGGATTCATTATGTTTAGGTTTTTTTTGTTTTTGTTTTTTGTTTTTGTTTGTTTTGTTTGTTTTTTAGTAGAAACTATGCACTGTTGAACTTTATAGAAAAACAAAACTCACATGGATTCTAATCTTGTAATTATCAACTTGGGTGCAGTCTTCTCCATGAGGTTGAGCAAAGATAGATGAGGCACCATGCATGCCACAACCTTCTTCATTATCCTTCGATTTTCTCATCTTCTTGGCAGGCTCATAGAAATTCACAAGGACTCAGAGAACTGGGTTGCCATAACAGCTCTCTAAGATCTGCTTCAGGCAGTGAATTTCCGCAAAGAGCAAGCCATGTAAGATCACAGGTATTAGAAATCGCAGGTGATGGTCCAAATTCTTGGCTCCATCTATAAAATACTGACTTCCCTAACTCCTATTTTCCGGGCTTTCTTGCTCTGAGGCCAGGCTGGCACTGTTTGCATAAAGTGCTGTTCCATTTAAAAACAGCTGTGCCTAGAAGCAGATGAGAGTCGGCAAAGCAGGGATCATAAGTCAGCAGAACTGTGCTACAGAGGCATTTTCTGTTGCTGCTTTTGGTGGATGCTGACTAGAAAATCAGATTCTCTATAATCAACAGAACTTTACATCATGCATTTTAGAAGTTAAAAATCTAAGCTCAGAGATCCTTAATGATTTACTACCCTGGACAAAAGCTGCAGCTCACAGAGTCTGTGCTTTATAGCACAAATATTATGATCTCATCGAAACAAATGTTATAGGAATACTCCTTTTAAACTCCTTTTAAATACTCCTTTAAAAACTCCTTTTAAACCTTTTAAAGGTTTTTTGAAGTTTGCTAACTTACGATGATAAGATCTGTCTTTTCCTGCTCTGCTCAATGTCTCATGGTCTCATCTTCCCTACTTGAGTGATGGAAGTTACTTCTACCAGCTGTCCATGAGACACATCTTGGTGGGGCTCTTAGCTATACGCAGAGACAGAAGGGATGCTGCCATTACAACGTGTTTATAAAGTGGTTCTTATCACCTGGCCTGTTAACACTTTACTTCCTTCAGTGTAGCTTCTGTGAATGGCAAGTTTTGGGGTTTGTTCTGTTTTTTTTTTAATTTTAATTTTTTTAATGTTTTGTTTATTTCTGAGAGAGAGAGAGAAAGAAAGAGAGAGAGAGAGAGAGCAGGGGAGGGGCAGAGAGAGAGGGAGACACAGAATCTGAAGCAGGCTCCAGGCTCTGAGCTGTTAGCACAGAACCCCATGCGAGGCTCGAACCCATGAACCGTGTGATCATGACCTGAGCCGAAGTTGGATACTTAACTGAGCCACCCAGGCGCCCCTGTTCTGTTTTTACATTTATCAGTCTGTTGTCTTTTTCCCACAAAGTCTAGCCATCCCTGGATGCTCTATCACTCATAAAGGTGATGTAGAAGATACAATTCAAATAAGAAATGCAAGCCAAGCAGGACTTTGAGACTTTAACTCATATGCAGAGTAAGGCATTCTGAACACATCTCTTGCTCTCTTACGTGCCGTCTATCATCTTGGACCATAGCCTCTGACCATCATGTATGCTGGCTTCCCACAGTTAATAGCCATGAGTTGTAACCCTGATTTTGGCATGAGTGTGAACCACCTCCTGAAGGCAAAGGTGGTTTAGATTCACATCATGATTCAAGTTCCTGAGACAAAGTTAGACATTATAACCAGGCTGTCATCACACTGGATATCAAGCCTGGAATCAGAGTAGCCAAAAAAGTGAAGACAAATCAGCAGTTTTGGTACTGAAGAGGCAATGGTACTGTATTCCTGCTCCTATTAGTATACCTAGACCTAATACTGTACCTGTGAATATCTTTATTGTCTGGTTGGATATCCTCCAATATCTTGAAAAATCAAATTCAACATGATACTATATAAAATTACTGATGATGGGGAAGCAGGAAGATGTGATGTAACACTTCTAGTCAGTGATAAAGTACAAGTTGAAATAATTGGGGTCTAAAAACAGCTCCTAAGTAGAAACATTTATATAAGAGAGTATGTAATTGTAGAAGAGAATAGCTCTCCACCAAAATTTAGTGCTGTGCTTTCCATGGTACAGGATCAACCTTGGGAGGAAATTGCCCCTAGGGGACTACATTTCCTGGTCCTCCTTGCATGCAGATGTGGCCATGTCACCATTTTGGCAAACAAGCAGAAGTATTATTTCCTGAGCCAATTTTAAGATGCCAGTATCTCTCTTACTCTCCTTTCCCCTGTCTGTCATCTGGTTGCAGGAGATTCCAGAGGCCTAGGAATTGACAGTTACAAGATGGAAGGACACTTGTTCTCTAAACCTCTACGTGGAGGAGAGTGGCCTACTCACCAGGAACACTTTCATGGGATGTAACAGTTTTATTTTAAGAGCAACTGGGATTGCCCTAAGGAATACAGTTGGGGAGGCAAGCTGAGACAATGCCCTTGACCACATTTGTGTTTTGCATTTCCATGGTCCAGATGATGTTGTATCCAGATGCTAATGTCCAGATGCCCCAGCAATTGAGGTACTTGTATAAGTTAAGCTACATGGTCCTATTCCTTTGCTACTTTATTTACTAGCAAAGGTTTAAAATGGAATGCTTTTCTTTGAACATGTACTATCCAAGTTTTCCATCTATCGAGAGCAGTAGAAAACATAACTAACAAGTCTTATTTCTTTTAGAACTATTTTGGTATGTCTCAAAATACAGAATATTTTGGTATATTCTCAGTGTCATTGGTACTACTCTCTCACACCTAAGTGATCATCTGGCTTTCCCTAACACAGTTCTTTGATTTCATTGAGAACAGCCCTTTGTCAGATTTAGGTGGCATATGTGCTGCTCATAGTTTGATTGGTCTCTCCTGGTCTGTGGTGGTACAGGTGTGATGCAAATAAAACATATATGTGCAATGGAGGTGATTGGAATTATGGTCAACTGACAGGAGGCATCAACCTTTCAGTTCTCAAATAGCTGGTTTATTGGATAAGACAGGACAATTACCACAACTGGCCTATCAGGATGGTTAGAGCTCCCTACAGGCTTTGAGGCAGGTGTTTGTGCCTTCGGTTTAATCTCTTCCTTTCTAGTTCCAGGCTGGATGCAGCCCTTGGCACCAGCAGATATGTTTATACAGAAATGAGGGTCACCTGGATGCCCAGCCCAGTGGATCCATATGCTCATTGCCAAACAAGGCATGAGCTCCCTGTTATGCAAGCTCGATTTCTCTGGGGGAAAGGTAACCCGCCTCGCAATCTTTTTTGGATCATCTGTGTCTTTGATTTAGTAGAGTTGTGGAAATTGAGAATATTTTTCATTAGCTCCAATGGACCTTCTAGAACCTATGCCATTCAATCTCTCATTTTACAACTGAGGATTCGGAGTCTGAGAGAGGTTAAATGGGTGCCCCAGGCACAGTCAATCAGCAGGGAGCCAGGATGAGGTTTTAGGGCTTCTCAGCAGGTGCTGATGACATGACCCACAGCTGCTGTTTTGAGCCTGTTTTCCTTACCTGTCAGCTCCCGTGATAGGAGTTGAAGCCTCAACAGCTTCTAGAGATTGGAGAAGCAAAACAGCTACAGAAGAAGAAGTTGTGAATAATTGTTCCATGCTTTTCTTTCTTAAAATTGAGACCTGTGACAATTCTGCCATCTAACTAAAGTTCTAGTTCATATATTATGATTGATCATTACAGCTTTATTTCATGGAGAACGTGTTTGGTAGTTTTATTATTCATATTTTTAGAGATACCAAACCTAGGCTTACAGACTATCTTCTAACTTTCCTAAGGTCACCTAGGCATGGTGGAGCTGGGCTTTGAACCTGAGACTGGCCTCCACCAAACCTGTGCTGTTGACCTCATGGTACATGATCCTGCAGAGCACTGAGTATTTCTTTTCTATTTTTTAAAACTTTTAAAAATATTTATTCTTTTTTTTTTTTTTTTGAGAGTGAGACAGAGCATGAGTGGGGGAAGGGCAAGGAGAGAAGGAGACACAGAATCTGAAGTAGGCTCCAGGCTCTTAGCTGTCAGCACAGAGCCAGATATGGGGCTTGAACTCACGAGCCATGAGATCATGACCTGATCATGACCTTCATGATCATGAAGTCGGATGCCTAACCAACTGAGCCATCCAGGCAACCCCTGAGTGTTTCAATAATAGTTTAACTTCCTCTCAGGAAGAAGGCTCTGCCTTGGGAGAATCTGTTTCATAAGAATAAGAGATTTTCTCAAAACTCCTCTTTCATGATGAAGATTCAGATGGAAATTTTCTTTTCCTTATGTGTAGCCCGAACATTGTTTCATTGATCAGTACAGGCTCAAACCTGGAGTTACAGAAATGGGTCAGGGTAGTGGAAAGATCCAGAAGTCTGGGTGATGGTACAGCCTTCCTGAGAAGCCTCTGTCAAGGAAATCACTGTTGTGTTAGATGTCAGTTGATCCTTCTCTGGAAGTAACTTAGTTCCTTTGATTTTTTGGCAAAAATTGGTCCTGGCTATATTTTCCGTATTTGTCACTTCCTTATAGAAATATAGTCCTTGCTACCTGGGTCATTCCTGTCAAAACTAAACAATTTCTAGGCTAGTAAAAAAAATGGAGCATTACTGTTTTATGGACCAATTTGTAAAACTGTCAGCTTTCTAAATGGTATTTTTTTATTTGTGAATTTTTCTCAGAAAATCCCATGACTTGAACAATATTAATAATTTATTTTTTTTACAGTTCATTACATACCTTTTACCTCTATGATGGTGAGTACGTACAATTCATCCAGTTTCTCTTATTCTTATTTCAAAGAACAAAAGGGGTAAAGGTGGTAGAATGGCTTAAGAATAGTCAAGTTCTGGAGCACCTGGGTGGCTCAGTTGGTTGAGTGTCTGACTTCGGCTTAGGTCATGATCTCATGGTTCATGAGTCTGAGCCCCATATCAGGCTTTGTGTTGACAGTACAGAGCCTGCTTCTGATTGTTTGTCTCCTCTCTCTGCCCCTCTTCTGCTCATGCTCTCTTTTCTGTCTTTCAAAATAAACAAACATTTTAAAAAAGTTAAGTTCTGGAAGAAATTGGCAGATGCCACTCAATTATTGGTTTAGGAAAAATGCTTCCAAATCCTTCTTTGAATGGCAGGACTGAATGCGAAATTTGGGAGGTGTTCTGATCCAGATATTTTTCTTATTCCCTGCAAGTCTATATTTTCTTCTTTTCTGGAGGATGGAGACAGAAAATGAGAGATAACCACTCAGTGTTGAGTTAGCTTCATATTGAGCAATTGCTCTATTCTCCCTCTGTTTCACATTTATTCCTTCCCATAATCACCAGTTAGCATATTTGAATACACAAATGAATATCACCACTTAGATAAAAGCATAACAGTTTCAAAGCTTGGGGGTACATATGCAAAGAACTGTTACCCTGGAGAGAGGTGCTCAGACTGAAGATAGCCTTGACATTATTGTCCTTTCTGTGAGGAACTTGTTCAATGCCTAGGTGCACACTTTCCATGCATCTATAAAATCTGGACCATTTCTTTTTGCCTTTTTTCTCCCCTTTCTGTTTTCTTCTATAATATTAGCTAACTTGTGTTCCATTTTTCTTCTTTTTTTTTTTACATTTATTTATTTTTGAGAGACAGAGTGAGACAGAGTGTGAGTTGGGGAAGGGCAAAGAGAGAAGGAGACACAGAATCTGAAACAGGCGCCAGGCTCTGAGCAAGCATTCAGCACAGAGCCTGACGCAGGGCTCGAACCCACAAACCCTGGGATCATAACCTGAGCTGAAGTCAGACGCTCAACTGACTGAACCACTCAGGTGCCCCTTAAATTTTTTTTTAAAGTAGGCCCTACACCCAACATGGAGCTTAAACTTACAACCCTGAGATCAAGAGTCACATGCTCTACCGGCTGAGCCAGCAAGGCGGCCTCATTTTCTTTGGTATAATTCTCTGCTTCTTGGTTGGTAGATCATTTTATAAACTAAAGGAGTTTGTAATAAAAATATTAATAGGATGAATGGAGGGTTTAGACACTTGACCAGAATCTGTCTTTACCCTATGTATAAGAACATTGGATTATTAGTTTGATTGAAGGGAAGAGTTTTGTCACAATAAAGGTTACATGAAGCAGGAGGGGCAAAAATGATGAAGGTATTGATTTGTCTTTCTGCTTTATACAGTGAAATGGGTTTCAAATTAACTTGTTAACGGGTCAATGGTCAAAAGTTGCTATAATTTTTTAAGTATTTGCTTATTTATTTTGAAAGAGAGATCACGAGCATGGAAGGGGAAGAGAGAAAGGGAAAGAGAGAGAATCCCCAGCAGGCTCTGTGTTGTCAATGTAGAGCCCAACGTGGGGTTCAGATTCATGAATTATTATATCATGACCTGAGCCGAAATCAAGACTTGGACTCTTAACTGACTGAGCCACTCAGGTGCTCATTTTCCGCCCCCTTATGAGAGGCTTCAGGGATTATGTGCTCAAGCAGTGGTATTTCAGGCCTACATGTCAGAGTATGGCACAGAATAGAAGAGAGGGAAGTCTCTAAGCACTGTTTTGGCACCTTTGGAATTGACATCTTGGAGAATTCTCTGAACACTGTGCTCCTGCATGGATACTGCCACTCATAGGGATGGGTGTGGAAAGCAGTTGCTGAAGGCAAGCCCAGAACACCTATGGAGGCAGTTGTCAGAGAGAGAGAGAACATGACAATTTTGTGTAAGGGCTACAGTTGACATGTTGGTTCATGGGTACATGTGAGGCATTCCATTGGCAGTGGCAGAGACTGGGGAATATATTTTTGAAATGTTTTAAAACGTTTATTTTTAAGGGGGGGGGGAGAAAGGGGGAGGGACAGAGAGAGAAAGGGAAACACAGAATCTGAGGCAGAATCCAGGCTCTGAGCTGTCAGCACAGAGCTTGAACTCACAAACCGTGAGATCATGACCTGAACCAAAAGTCGGATGGTTAACCCACTGAGCTACCCAGGTGCCCCATGACTGGGGAATATTTTAAGCACCCTTGAGAACAACTGAAATTCAGGAGTCAAGCAATTTGTTATTCTTGTGAGGGAACAGTTGGTCATACTCAAGTTACATGTTAATTCACAAAGTCTGGTGAGTGTCCAGAACTGCAACGGTCTGAAATTTTACCCTACTTGCAAACTAACAAGTCAGCCCATGACAGTTTCATAGACATTGGCTGAAGATAGGAGACTCCTGGGTGGAGACAAAAGACTTTATTATTTATAGCTGAGCAGGCATAGCTCCATGATCTCATTGGTTCCTGAGACCCCATGTTTCATAGGATGATGCAGAGGAGGCCCTAGGGGAATGTTATGCATGCATTGGGGTTATGTCACTGTTGAGGGATGCCATGCTTAGGAAACCCCAATTTTTTAAAAAAGGGCTATTGGCAAACCTGACCAACCTTTGCCTTGGAGGGAGATGTTATCTTTTTTTTTTTTTTTTTAATATTTCATTTATTTCTAGGAGAGAGAGAGAGAGAGAGACAGCGTGAGCAGGGAAGGGTCAGAGAGAGAGGGAGTCACAGACTCTGAAACAGGCTCCAGGCTCTGAGCTGGCANTGAGCAGGGAAGGGTCAGAGAGAGAGGGAGTCACAGACTCTGAAACAGGCTCCAGGCTCTGAGCTGGCAGTCAGCACAGAGTCTGATGCAGGGCTCGAACCCACGAACCGTGAGATCATGACCCAAGCGAAAGTCGGATGCTTAACCGACTAAACCACCCAGGCACCCCTATCTTTCTTAAAGTGGTTAGGAAACAAATCTGTCCTCAGTCCCAGAGGAAAACTGACTATATCTTCCAAGGCTATTTGCTATTCAAACATCCTTGACAAGATAGTCTAGGGAAAAAAACTGTCAGTGCCTCTGCTCTGAAAATTTGCAGGAAGGTAAGAGACTCATGAAGAATCCTCTTTAAATAATATATTCCATCCAAAGTCAAGTTTTTTTGAGTTTTGGAGGTAGATGATGCCTGAAGTCAAAGGAATAAAGCCAATTATGAAAAGCAAGAGGAGTGTTTTGGGGACACGCCAGTTTTTTGTTTTCTAAGTCATACCCACTGAGGCTTTTCCTCCTGTGACCTGTAACTTGGATACGTTTTTTAAGGGGAGATACCTCTTCTATTGTTACTTAAACTCATCCAGCATGAATGCTTAGGATGCAAAGGAAAGGCTTCAGATTAACTGTTCCAGTGTCCATTAAGGAGTAGTGACAGGGACCAGAAGATATCTTACCGTATCCTGTCACTGTATAATATGCTAGATTGCTTGAGCCGATTAACTAGGGAGTAATGAAAAGTCTGTCTGTGAGTGAGTGACTGTGTGAGTGTGTGTGTGAGAAGGAGAAAGAAGAAAGGAGAGGGAAAGAGGGGGAGAGGGGGAAAGAGACAGTGAAGAAGAGGGAGAGGTGTACCAATCACAGCCTGTATTTAGAAGGAGCATGTGCACTTAACTGTTTTGATACCACTGGGCTTGTGTCCGTTCACATGAAAGGCATTTTAAGGCTCTTAAACTTATTCTGTTATACTTCAAGACCTGCGAGTGATAACCCATGCTTTTTATATGGTGATTTTCTTTGACAAACATGAAATTAGCCTTAGAAAGACATTCTTCTAATTCACATATTGTTTAAGTTGAGGGCTCAGTATTACAAAGTCGGAAAGATTTTGTAGGTAGTTAGGAGAAAATAAGTCTTTTAATTACGTATTTGAAAACAAAGTGAGAGAGAGAAAATGATAAGTAGTTTACAGGAAGAGGCTCTTAGCCTTTTTCAAAGCTAATTTGTTGGGAATTCTTTGGCTAAGGTGGAATAAATGTATTATCGGAGAAGCTCTATCGAGCACAGTGTGATGGTAGCTTAATCTGACTGTGGCTGTATCTCACAGATCACTGTACCCAGTCAATACTCTATTATTGCAAGTTAAGTGGTTTGCTACAGTATTCCACACACAAGGTATTGGAAGCTCTGTTCCCTAATTTCCTAAGCAATAAAGGTATAAGCAGTATGCATTTTTTATTATAAAAACTAACAATTGCTGCCACGGAGTTAATGGTTTTTTATATACCATTGGTACCCAGGAGATTCAGTCATAAATCAGAGCAAAATTAAATGTAAAATGTACTAAATTTTGGCAGAATGAGATTTTCTTTGCAGAGGCTGAAGTCTTCAGCTTTCCTTGGAATCAAACTTTGGTTTTCTTCCTGGTGCTTTTATTTTCATTTTATTTAAATGAGTGTGTTGTTTCCTGATTAAAATTGATTCTGAATAATTATAACAACAGTAATTCACAGCATGAGCCTGGGCAGCATTCTTTATAGCTCCTGGAGGCTGTCTTCATCCAGCTTTTCTGCGCTTGCCAGTTTTTCAGTGTTAACTATATTCGCTGTGCAACAGTGTTATGAACTGCCCAACAAAGAGTATAGTATGGAAGATCATTCCTCCTTTCAAATGGCTGCGTTTTTACAGGTTGGGGACTCTGTGCGGGTAAGCATTTAAGTGGTGAATTGCTTATTTACTCATTTCACAGTAAATAGTAGGTGAGAAAGGACAATGATTTCTCCTCATTAGTAGACTTGGTTAAGAATTGTTAGTTTCCATGTATCAGGAGCCCAGGAAGGAAGGGGGGAGAAGTGGTTACTGAGAAGGGACCTGGGTGTTTGGTTCAGACTAGAGGTAGAATTAGAGATGCTTGTGGGTGACAGGGACAGAGCATTCAAAGTCAGCACAGTCAACCTTACCCTTCAATCTCTCTTAGAGGTCTCTCTTTTGCTCTTGTTTCGTTTTTCTTTATGCCACTGGACTTTTTCTGCATCTTTCCACTCGTGCAGAATATGGTGGCATCACAAGGTCCCAGACTGCACATTCTCAATCCCACTCACTAGGTCAGAGTCAGGCCCAAAGACCTTCAGAGGCCGGGCCACATTTCGGTTAATAGTGAGTGATGGAGCAGGGGCAATACGCAGAATGCATTCTTGCTTAAAAGCATCCAAATTAAACAATATTATTGGCAAAACTAAACATAGCCATGGCCTGCAGGCCAACTGTAGTGTTGAGGTGCCATTTTAGATTCCTTGACCAGTCTTTCTTAGATCATTTCCCAAATTTAGGGGACACCTAGCTTTATTGGCAGAGATGAGACTAAGATGAGGCAATAAGGCCTCAGGTACAAAATTTAAGGTGATGCCTAAAAATATCAATAATACAGATAAATAATATTTCAATGTAATGTTTATTTTTTTAATTTTTAGAGAAAGAGCACATGAGAGAAGAGAGCGGGACGGGGCGGGGGGAGAGAATCCTAAGCAAGCTCCATGCTCAGTGAGGAGCCTGACATGGGGCCCCATCTTACCACCCTGGGATCATGACCTTAGCCAAAATCAAGAGTTGGACACTTAACTGACTGGAGCCACACAGGCACCCCTCAATGCAATGTTTAAAAAAATACAAACTAATGCAAAAAGACTCTATGATGAACAAAATACAAAATTATCAATATAGACAGGATCACTTTTACTGATTTTTACTTTTACCTCAAGCTCCACTATGGGTCAGAGTAGCATGGTTCACTAGGTGTCTACCCATAAGCCAGTCAGTTGTAGACAGAAGAGTGAGTCGCCATCAATACCCTGTGGGTGGAGGAGTTACTTGTCAGTAGTAAAGATGTGGGCCAGGCGGGCAGATCCCAGAAGATGTCTCTAAAGGATGTTAGAGTATGATACTTTGTTCTGGGATACAGACTCTGTATTAGTCAGTCAGCCATAACACAATACCATAGTCTGGGTGAGAATCTGAGATCAGGGTGCCAACATGTTGGGTATGATTCTGGTGAGGACTCTCTTTCTGGCTCATGGATAACTCCCTTCTCACTGTGTCCTCACATGGCCTTCTGTGTAAGAGTGTGGGGGCAGAGAGAGAAGCCTAGCTTTCTGGTGTTTCTCCCTTATAATCTTATCACGAAGGCCCCACCTGCATACCTCATGTAACTCCAATTACCTCTCATCTTCACATATCGTTACACTGTGGTTGGGTTTCAACATGTGAATTTTGAAGGACACAAACATTCAGTCCTTAACAGCCCCTGAATATTAGGGGTATGCTCCAAACATTCTTAATTCCTCTTAGTAGTCTTTTCTTGGGCTCCTTATGAATTAATTAAGCCTTGCTTTTAAAAAATCTAAGTATCTTTTGACAAATTGTGCCAAAATATAAACCCAATAAAGTAAGTTAAGATTTTGTCATTGACTTCTTATTCCAAGTTAGCTGCCACAGGACTATCATTTTACAAAGCTGAATTAATTATCAGAAGAATGACTCAAAGATTTTACTAGAAAATGAAGTTTGGGTGCTTAATCATTTCTGAAATTCCTGGGATCTGACCAATAATTACGCTTCCCATCCATAAGAGGACAGAAACATTTAGCATATGGTTTTTCTTTTCAATATAAAATCAATCAGAATATGTCACTTTGTGGCTCAGTGTAGTCAGTCAAAATGTTGTGCCTAGTTCTCTTAAATGTAAATCTCCCAAAGACATCTTTCAGAAAGTTCTATCAAATTATTAAATGATAGGAATGTTGGTAGAGAAAATAAATTCCTTTAGACACCTTAAAGGAAATAAGAATTAAGGAATGTTTCCCCGTCCCCCCCCCCCCCCATCTCCTCAAGGGCTGTTTTTGGTTTTGATGTTCAAACACCATATTGGAAAACATTTAAACTGTGAATATAATTCTGAAAACACTTTGAGCCATGACAATATCTGTCCTGGGCAGCCTCGTATCAAGCTGGCAAACAGATCCTGGAAAAATAGGGAAGTATTTTTGTTTTCAGAATGCTTTATATGCAATTCCCCAGAAAGAGCTCAAAAAGATAGATACTCTTTTTCTAAAAGGTTGCTGTTTTAGCACTTCCTAACTTATAAAGGCTGGAATTTCCCACTGGCTCAGTGGAGAGATTTGTATCAGTTATTTTAGATTCACTTAATAGCGCATTTGTGTTTGAGATGAAGTGTGAGTCCCATCAGACAAGTAAGATTGTTCTTAAAAATTGGCCTCCTTCTCCCTCCCCCCATGTATACTCAGATCTAAAGTAGAGTATTCTAAATGTTATTCCACAGCTAGGTATGACATCCTATCTTAAAACAGCAGCAATAGCTCCTGTTTCTCTTTGTAGAGAACATGGCTGTGTATATAGCAAGTGAATCTGTCAAGACCGGTGATTTTTCAGCTCTTTAAGTGAAGCCTTGATTATCCCCCCCTCCCCTGCACTGTACTGGTAGAGATGGAAGTGAGAAAGGTGGCAAAACATAGAAAAGTACCACGAGTATTTGTACAAAATACAGTAACACTTGCCTAATCACCTGTGACTCCAGTATAATTATTGCATTTTGTTTTTACTTCTGCATTCGTCATGTTCTCTCCTTTTATTTTCCCTCCTGCTTGTCATCTTTATTATGTTTTTTTGTTGTTGTTGACTTTTTTAGAGCAGCTTAAAGTTCAATGTAAAACAGAGGGGAAGATACAGAGTTTTCCCATATACCCTCTGCCCCCAAACCTGCATAGCCTTGCCATTAATTGATGAACCTACGTTGACAGATCACAGCCACCCAAAGCCCGTAGTTCACTCTTGATGTATCACTCTGTAGGTTTGGACAAATGTATAGAGACATGTTCCTTATAGTATCATACGGAGCATTTTCACTGCCCTAAAACCCTGTTCTCTTCCTATTCACCCCTCCCTGTCCACCTTAAACCTAGCAACTGCTGAACTTTTTATTGTGTGTTATAGTATTGCTTTTTCCAGAATGTCATATAATTAGAATCATAACGTATGTAGCATTTTTAGATTGACCTCTTTCACTTAGTAATATGCATTTAAAATTCCTCCATATTTTTTCATGGCTTGATAGTTCATTTCTTTTTGTCACTGCATCATATTCCTTTGTCTCAGTATACGTTTCATCCTTTTACCCACTGAGGAACATCTTGGTTGCTTGCAAGTTTTGGCAATTACGAATAAAGCTTCTATAAACTTCGTGCTCAGGTGTTTGTGTGGACATAAGTTTCAAGTCCTTTGGATAAATACCAAGGTGAGCGATTGCTGGCCTTGTGGTAAAAACATGTTTAGTTTTGTAAAAAAAAAAAAAAAAAGCACCAAAGTATCTTCAAAACTGGCTATAACACTTTACATTCACACCAGCAATAAATGAGAGTTCCTATTAATTCACATCCTTGTCAGCATTTGGTGTTGTCAGAATTTGACCATTCTAAATAGGTGTGTTGTGGTATCAGGTTCTACCTTGTTTTGCCCTTAGGTTTTACCTTCTCTGCTAGCTTACATGCTTCTTAAAGGCAAGGGTTATGTACATTTTTTTTTTAAATCAACCACTCTTTGTGTAATTACCTGCATGTAAAGTTCACTCAGAAGTGTGCCAAAAGATTGAAGATGCTTAACGTGTTTGAATTGGTTAAAAGTTCAACTAGAAGAAGGAAAGAAATATCACTTATTGAATAAATATGCCAAGCATTTGAAATACTTGTACTTTTCCTGTTAATTCTCACAATCGTTCTATGAGGAAGACAAAATTATTCCCACTTCTAAAAATGGACAAACTGAGGCTTAAAATAGTAAGTAAATTACCTTCCATCAGTGGAGTCAGCTAGACCCATGGTTCTAAACCAGGTCTGTTGGCCTAAAGCTGATTTCATTAGGATGGGCTATGCCAGCAATCAGAGCCAAGATTCCAATCTTACATGCCCATGGGGCCAGGTAGACAAGGGAGGATGCTAGTCTGGAGGAGGGGCTGGGGTCAAGAAGTGGGCAGTCTCTACATAGCTCTAGCCAACTATTAAACATTTTTAGAAACATGAATCCATAAATCTGGATTTTGCAAAATCTTCCAAGTTTTATATTTTGGCACCTAATTTAGTAGTAATACTTGTAAAAGTTAATATAGGTCTGTGGGTCAGACTTAGGCCACAAAAGGAAAGTGTCTAACTGTTGTAGTAAAGAGTAGTTTTGTAAAAAATTTTTAATGTTTATTTATTTTTGAAAGAGGGAGAGAAAGAGGTAGAGAGAGAGATAGAGCATGAGTAGGGGAGGGGCAGAGAGAGAGGGTGACATAGAATCTGAAGCGGCTCCAGACTCTGAGTTGTCAGCACAGAGCCCGAGGTGGGCTTGAACTTCTGAACCATGAGGTCATGACTTGAGCTGAAGTCAGATGCTTAACTGATTGGGCCACCCAGGTGCCCCTTAAAAAGTTTTTAAGGGTTGCAATTCCTTTTCCCCGAATATGTATTGTGATCCTAAATGATGTAAAGAATTTCCTGTCAAGAAAAATTTAGAGAGCTGTCATTAAAAGTTTACTCTTTTGTTGGTAATACTTGTTAAGTGGTACTTAGTGTGGAGCCCAGATAGTGAATAAAGATGGTTACTATTTTACTTAGCCCAGTTGATAGGAAGTTCTACTCTAGAACTTCATGAAAATAGTAAAAGCATTTATTGAGCTGTGAACTGATGCTGCATACTGCACTCTACACGATTTTCTAAGTATTTTATGTAAATATATTCACTCTCCCACAAGAAATTACAAATGACATGCATATGTAACCATATGTAGCTTTGGTGTTAATTACTAGTTGCCCATTATGAGTATGTAGATGAATCCCTTTGGTAGAAGCAGCTAGAGTGATCTCTTGTTCTTTCTCTTGAACTTTTCTATCTTTTGTTTTCCTGATCCAGGTTACCGGCCTGTGTTGTCTTTGTCACTGGCCCAGAGTGTTCGAGTCTCTCTTTTGA
The DNA here is from genome assembly GCF_003009895.1 of Hyaena hyaena. NCBI lineage: Eukaryota > Metazoa > Chordata > Mammalia > Carnivora > Hyaenidae > Hyaena > Hyaena hyaena. The sequence continues at coordinate 383,901 of NW_024081732.1, forward strand.
CATAAGTGTTGATAGGGTAATCACAGAAAATTCTATCTTTCTGTTACATCTCTTACAGTTTGCATCTATCTGCACAGAGTTTAATTGAAGTTTTATGCTTTAACAATTTTTATTCCTAGGAGCTCTTTCAGGACATGCTGTAGGGAGGTGAAGTCCCCTCACTGTCAATGTTTGACTTTAAATGTCCCCATTGGGCACTCCTTTGGAGAGAGAGATTTGATGAGCCTTTATGATTTCTATGTAGAAAATAGAATGTCCCGTAGGATGCTGTGAAGGCTCAAATGTCTCTATATGTTCTTCAATGATCATGCCTCACTTTTCATTGTTAACATGTCTTTCCTACTGCAAGGATATTTCTTGTCCCTGTATTTTTCATGTTTTGCTGCTCTGTATTTTTTAATTAAAATTAAAAAAATGTTTATTTGTTTTTGAGAGAGAGAGAGAGAAAGAGAGACAGAGACAGATAGAGAGAGAGAGAGAGAGACAGAGCATGATGGGGGTGAGGGCAGAGAGAGAAAGGGAGACACAGAACTCCAAGTGGGATTCAGGCTTTGCACTGTCAGCACAGAGCCCAAAGCAGGGCTCAAACTCACGAACGGTGAGATCATGGCCTGAGCTGAAGCTGGACACTTAATGACTGAGCCACCCAGGCGCCCCTCAAATTTTCCTGCTCTTTTAAAGGGATGCTGTGTTCTTTTACTTTAGTCCTACTTCCCTCTCTTCTGCTCTCCTTGTTTTGCTCATCCAGAGAAACCACTTTAATTATTTTAACTTATTTTGGAATTAAACATCATACCTCTAAATAACATGCTTTTATTGCTATTTCCTGATTTTTAAATTTTAAGTGTTATCTATCAGTTTCAAATGAGAAAGCTCAAAGAAGATTTAGCTCTGTTTCATGCTTGATCCCTGCCACAAAACAAAACCTTCTCATATCCCCAGTTTTTCCAACAAATTTAGTTGAAATTGGTTAGATTGGTATTTTTATATGCGATGTCTGTATTATTATGGCTTTATAAGCACTATTCACAATCAAGCCAAGAAGTATGCGATGATGTATTTTTCCTAATATTCTGAAATTTCACATTGATGTGTTTTAATGTTCATTTATTTTTATTTATTTTTCTGGTAACTTAATATGTCTTTTTAAATTTGGAAGCTTATATCTTTCAATTATGGGAACTTTCTTGAATAATAATAATAGTTCTTGTTTGGATGGTTCATTTTTCTCCACTTCCTTTATTTTCTAATTCATTTAATGATGTTGGACCTCCACGTCTATACCTCTACAGTTATTATCTTTTCTTTCTTTTTTTTTTTTTGTGTGTGTTTATTTCTAGGAGAGAGAGAGAGAGACAGAGTGAGCAGGGGAGGGTCAGAGAGAGAGGGAGTCACAGACTGAAACAGGCTCCAGGCTCTGAGCTGGCAGTCAGCACAGAGCCCGAGGTGGGGCTCGAACCCACGAACCGCAAGATCATGACCCAAGCGAAAGTCGGACGCTTAACCGACTAAGCCACCCAGGTGCCCCAGTTATTATCTTTTCTTCCCTATTTCCTTATTTTCAGTTTCTGCATCTTTCTCTTCTGATTTTCTCTTCTCTCCCTTGTCTCCTTGTATGCTTTCTTTGGGTTTAGTTTGCTTTTTTCCCCCCTAGTTTCTTAAAGTGGAAAGTTAGGTTGCTGACTTAAGGTCTTTCTTTTCCTTTAATATCGGTTTTTCAGTTATAAATTTTATTTCTTGAAATACTTCAGCTACCTCCCATAAATTTTGGTATGTTGTGTTTTGTTTTCATTCATTTTAATGTATTTTTCTAATTTTTGTTGTGATTTCTTTTGACCCATTGGTCATTGAGGACTCTATTGTGTGATTTCCACATATTTGTCAATTTCTCTAAAGCCCTTCTGTTATTGATTTCTAATTTCATTTCACTGTGACTGGAGAACACATTTTGTATGATATAAATCCTTATACATGTTCTGAAACCTGTTTTATGGCCTAGCATATGGTATATACTGGGGAATGTTCCATGTGCCCTTAAATAATTATATTTTTCTCTTGTTGGGTGGAAAGTTCTATAGATCTTGGCGTCGTCTAGCTAGTTTATTGTGTTGTTCATTTCTTCTGGTTCCTTGTTGATATTTTGTCTAGTTATTATATCCATTACTGAAGGTGGGGTTTTGAATTGTGTTTCAACTATTTTTGTTGAATTGTGTATTTCTTACTTTAATTATATCAGTTTTGACTACATTTATTTGGGGTTTTATTAGTTGAGTATATCTATAATCATGTCTTCTTGATAGATTGACTTTTTATCATTATAAAATGGCTTTGTCTTTAGTAACAATATTGTCTTAAGGTTTATTTTGCCTGATATGAGTATCACTGTAATTTTTTTAATTTAAATTTTTATTTAAATTTCAGTTAGTTAACATACAGTGCAATATTGGTTTCAGGAGCAGAATTCAGTGATTCATCACTTCTGTACAACACCCAGTGCTCATCACAAGTGCCTTCCTTAATACCCATCACCCATCTAGCCCATCTCCCACCTTCCTCCCTCCATTAACCCTTAGTTTGTTCTCTATTGTTAAGAATGTCTTATGGTTTGTTTCTCTCTTTCCTCTTTCCCCCTTTCTCATATGTTCATCTTTTTTGTTTTCTAAATTCCATATATGAGTGAAATCATATGGTATTTGTCTTTCTCTGACTTCACTTAGCATAATACACTCTAATTCCATCAGTATCATTGCAAATGGCAAGATTTCATTCTTTTTGATGCTGAGTAATATCCCATTGTGTGTGTGTGTGTGTGTGTGTGTGTGTGTGTGTGTGTAATGCATATATATATATGCATGCTACATCTTTATTCATTCATCAGTCAATGGACATTTGGGCTCTCTCCATAGTTTGGCTATTGTTGATAATGCTGCTGTAACATCAGTGTCCATGTTCCCTTTCAGATCTGTATTTTTGTATCCTTTGGGTAAATACTTAGTGATGTAGCTGCTGGATAGTGGGGTGCTTATATTTTTAGTTTTTTGAGAAACCTCCATACTGCATACCTGCACTGTTGCTCTGGGGGAGGGTCTTGCTCTGCTTTTGTCATTTGCTGGCTCTTGTGAGGAAAGCAGTCGCATGACCATTCAGTGTTTCAGAGTTTATGGCAAAATAGAGCAGAAAGCCAGCATCCAGCTTGCTGCCCTCCACCCGAATCTCTGCTGCTATGCTTGAGAAAAGTGCAGCATGTTGTCACCACCTGTACTTCATGTGACACAGGAGTGCTCAGACCATGCTGTCACTCCTGGGATTATGCCTGCTTTGCCACTTTTAAGGAAGGCATGTCCCCCATGGTAGAGGACTTCTAGAAGTTCAGATTTTGTGCCCTGATGCTTATAATACTTTACAGTAGCCTCCATGAGCAGGCTGTCTCCTCCCTGCCTTACCCACAGCTATATCTCTCCCGAGTCAGCACTCTGCACCTCCTACCTTCCCAGAGGAAGTCACTTTTCTACTTGTAGACTTGGAATTTTTGTTCTCTCCGACCTCCAATTGCTTTCTTGGGTGTTTACAATGATCACTATCTAGCTGTTATAAGGATATTTGAGGGAGTGTTTTGGGATATTCTGAGGGATAAGAGAAGCTTTGAGTCTTCCTACTCTTCTGTCATCTTAACTCCTTCTGATCACTGTAACTTATTTTGGTGACTCTCTGCATTGTATATATATATATATTTTTAATATTTTTATTTATTTCTAGGAGAGAGAGAGAGAGACAGCGTGAGCAGGGGAGGGTCAGAGAGAGAGGGAGTCACAGACTGAAACAGGCTCCAGGCTCTGAGCTGGCAGTCAGCACAGAGCCCGACGCGGGGCTCAAACCCACGAACTGCGAGATCATGACCCAAGCGAAAGTCAGACGCTCAACCGACTAAGCCACCCAGGCGCCCCTGCATTGTATATTTTTAACTGTCCTTTTACTTTCCATCTATTTGTCTCTTTGGCTCTAAATTATATTTCCAGTATCTCTTGATCTATCTCTGACTTTTGAGTGGAGTGTTTACTCCATTTACATTTAATGCAATCACTGCTAAGGTAATTTTATGTGTGCAAGTTTGCTATTTATATCTGTATGTCTTTTGTCTTTTTGTTTCTTTGTTCCTCCATTGCTGTTTTGCTTAGTGTTAGTTAGGTTTCTGAGTATAGCATTTGAACTCCCTAAGGCTGCTGATTTCCACCACTACCGCATTTGTTAGACTCGTTTCCAAAGCTATTGCAGAGTTAGGTAGAGGGTGATGGGAATAGGCTAAGTTAGAATATCACAAACCTCATTGTCCTTATTGAGACCCAGATATTTCCTTGAATAAAGAATCCTTGAATTGCTTTATATCATTGGTTAATTTCCAGAGTCCAGAATAAGTTTGACAGTTTTTGCTAGTGTTCCATTCCGTTTATGGGTGAGTAAATTTTCAGACATCCTTTTCCCACTCTTACAGAAGTGCTTTCAGAGATTCCTTGAAGTCTATTTTCCATTCTTTCCTTTGGCTATATTTATCCTCTATTATTATTATTTTTAAATGAATGTCTGTTCTTGTTTCTTATAAACAATGGCCAGGACATTTTATCTTTCTGAGGATATTATTATAAGTTAAAAATTTTTCCCCCTACATTATGTCTATTTCTTCCAATTTGCTTTAGCTTCTTCATTTTGTCTTCTATGTTAGAACTCTCTTTAGACAACAATAGCAACATTTATTGACTGTTAGTAGCAGACATTTATTGAGTATCTATTATGTGGTCATCACTCTTCTAGTGCATTATTCATATTAACTTACTCAATACATGTTAACTTATTTCATTCTTACCTTAAATATTATAGGTGAGTATTATCAATTCCTCAATTTTACACATGAGGAAGGTGAGCTCTAAAGAAGGCAAATAACTTGTCTAAAGTTACATAGTACAGAATTGCAGGGTTGGAATTCAGGTCTAGTCTAACTTCTACATCCTATTTCTTAGATAGCTCATCCTTAGGTTATCTGTTTATTTGTGCCAGTTGGGCTATGAACGTTCTGATCATTGGGTGGGCCTTATTGACTGTGTGGGTGTCATCTGTGAAGTAAATTGGGTTTTTCTTGGTTTTCCTTTTCTTATTGTTACTTTCTATTGCTAGCTTTTTCTTGTCTGCTAGTCTATTATCACTAGTCGATTAGCTTTTTATCCTCCAAATGTTTTTTTTTTCTGTTTTTGTTCTCTTTTTTTTCTTTTTGCATTTATGAATTTATGCCTTACAGAGAAAAAAGGTTTACTATCATTTTAATAGGGCTTTGGGAAAACCCAGAACTAGACTTATGCTTTCAATACACTGCCCTTTTAATCATTTTAAGCATATTTTTTTGAAAAAAAATATCTGTTATCTGAAGTTCTTGGAAGCCTAGTCCTGTTTATCTGCTGATTTAACATGAATACTAGATTTTTCCTCTTTGGCTCTATAATTTTGTTTTGCATTTGCATCCTCAGTGGGAGCTTTATCTATGGGATTTCTGTGTGATTTAGGCTGTGTTTTTCTTCATCTAGATAAGTTTCTCATTTTCTCCTGCTGGGTGCTCCAGGATGTTTTTCTATGTTAATGTCATGTCTTAGGAATACAGAACTCTGCAAGGAGAGTGTAAAATAAAACCCAAACTCATGGGAAGATGGGCTTCTGGTTAAAAATTTTTAGGAGAGGTTTCCCCCCTTTGCATGCCTGAAATGTAGAATTGTACCAGCCGCCTTGTTACCTTTCTGTGCCAATGAGAACACCATTTCACCCAAAATCCAGTCCTCCGAAGTTCCTGGATTAAGGACAAGGGTCTCCTTTCCAGCTTTTTGCTTCTCATAGGTTCCAGGTCTTATGTACTCTGTGTGCAGCTCTTAAAATCAGAGCCCATAGGCTGAGACCAGACCAGTCCCTTCCCCAATCACCAAAACAGGACAACATGATACTATCTCACTGAGTTTCCTCTTCATTTTTGACTCCTGGGTATTTCCCATACTTTTATTTGAGTTCAGACATGTATTTAAAAGGATACTTGTGATTATTTTAACCAGAATATCTGTATGTTTTATAGCAGAAGGTTTAATTTTATCTGATCTGATATCATTGTCTGAAGTCCTAAAATTAACTTTTCTTGTGGAATTCCTTCATGTATACCCTCTGACTGTTATCCTGAGATTGCAAGTATGTGTCCCTTATATGGCTGCTAAGTCATAGGATGTATTTTCCCCAGCTTTATTGAGATATAATTGGTAAGTAACATTGTGTAAATTTAAGGTACATAACATGTTGACTTAGTACATTTATAAATGACAAAATGATCACCAACCGCTATAGTGTTGGCTAACACACCCGTTATATCACATAATCATCATGTCTTTTTGCAGTGAGAACATTTAAGATCTATTCCCTTGGCAACTTGTGAGTATATAATACAGCATTATTAACTATAATCACCATGGTGGACATCAGATCCCCAGAACTATTCATCTGGTAACTGGAGGTTTATTCTCTTTGACCAATATCTCCCTATTGTCCCTACCACCTAGCCTCTGGTAACCATCATTGTAGTTTCTGTTTCTCTCAGTTTGCCTTTTTCAGATTTCACGTATAAGTAGTATATAACATTTACCTTTTTTTCTGTGTGGTTTATTATACTTAGTATAATAAAGTCTATCTGTGTTGCAAAAGGCATGATGAGTAAAACTCCATAGCATATAAACCACATTTTCTTTATCCTTTCATCCATTGATAGACACTTAGGTTGTTTCCATATCTTGCCTATTGTGAATAATGCTACATTGAACATGGAAGGGCAGATATCTCTTCAATTCTTTTAGGTAAATACTCAGAAACGACATTGCTGGATCATGTGGTAGCTACATTTTCAAATTTGTTTGAGGAGTCTTCATACTGTTTTCTACAGTGGCTACACCAATTTACAATTCCACCAACAGAGTTTAGAAGTCTCCTTTTTTCCCCACAACCTTACCAACACTTGTTCTGTCTTGCTTTGTGGATAGCCATTTTAACAGGTGTGAGGCAATATTTCATTATGTTTTTGATTTGTATTTCTGTGATGAATAGCAATATTGAGTGCCCTTGCACGTTAAGGACTATATTTTTAAAATAGCCTAATGGAATTTGTGACCAGAATGGTAGAGGTAAGAGTTCTTTATATTCTGTGCTGGCAAGACCTAACTAGAACATGACATTGTGTTCTGGATACTGCACTTTACAGAAGATTAATAGATTTGTGGTATGTCGTGACAGGGACAATTAGCATAGTGAAACATTGGAACACTATGTCATTTGAAGACCAGTTTAAAACACAGGGAGATTTAGCTTAGAGAAGGGAAAACTTGAGGGGGTGTGATGAGTTGTGTGGTGGAACACCAATTAGATTTATTCTTTGTACCTTTAAGAGGGCTGTATGATAGGCAGAAGTTATAGAAGGAGATAAATTTTTAAAATATAATTTTTTGTTGAATTGGCTAACATACAGTGGGTACAGTAAGGTCTTAGTTTTGGGGATAGATTTCCATGGTTCACCGCTTGCATGCAACATCCAGTGCTCATTCCATCAAGTGCCCTTCTCAGTGCCCATCAACCATTTTCCCTTCTCCCCACCACCATTAACCTTTAGTTTGTTCTCTATATTTAAGAGTCTCTTATGGTTTGCTTCCCTCCCTCTCTGTAACTATTTCTTTCCCCTCCCCTTCCCCCATATCCTCTGTTAAGTTTCTCAAATTACACATATGAGTGAAAACATATGATATCTGTCATTTTCTGACTGACTTATTCCACGTAGCACAATATCTTCCAGTTCCATCCACATTGTTGCAAATGACATGATTTCATTCTTTCTCATTGCCAAGTAGTATTCCATTGTATTTACAAACCACATCTTCTTTATCCATTCATCGGTTGATGGACATTTAGGCTCTTTCCATAATTTGGTTATTGTTGAAAGTGCTGCTATAAATGTTGGGGTACATGTGCCTCTACGCATCAGCACTCCTGTATCCCTTAGGTAAATTCCTAGCAGTGCTATTGCTGGGTCATAGGGTAGTTCTGTTTTTAATTTTTTGAGGTACCTCCACACTGTTTTCCAGAGAGGCTGCACCAGGTTGCATTCCCACCAACAACGCCAGAGGGTTCCCGTTTATAAGGAGATAAATTTGGGCTTGATATGAGGAAAACCTCTTGCTGAATTGAAGGATTTGCATAAGAAAAGATAGCCCACCTTCCAGATGGGTGATGGGTTTCTCCTTTCCTCACCAGTGGGAGACATCAAACAAAGTGGGCATTATCTTGTCTATAATGGTTAAGATCTCAGACTCTGAGATCAAATTACTTGTTGAATTCAAATCCTGGCTTTACAATTTATTAGCTTTGTTGGCCATGGCAAGTTATTTAACCTCCACAAGTTTCTCTTTACCTATCTGCAACATGCCTTCGTAATGGTAACTAGATCATAAGGTCACTGAGAAATTTAAATGGGGTAATACATGTAAAGTTGTTGTGATGGTGCATGACACAGATTAAGCCCTGAAGAAATGTTTACCAATATCATTATCATCTGTCAATGATATAAAAGAGTATCTAAAATAAAAAGAAATTATAGAACACTGGAGTTGGGACTGCCTTATGTTTTGTATGGCTGCTGTTACAAATTACCACAAACCCTTGGTAGTTGAAAACAGTATAAATTTATTTTATTTTATTTTATTTTATTTTATTTATTTTTTTTCTAGGAGAGAGAGAGACAGCGTGAGCAGGGGAGGGTCAGAGAGAGAGGGAGACACAGACTCTGAAATAGGCTCCAGGCTCTGAGCTGGCAGTCAGCACAGAGCCCGACGCGGGGCTAGAACCCACGAACCGCGAGATCATGACCTAAGCGAAAGTCGGATGCTTAACCGACTAAGCCACCCAGGCGCCCCAAAACAGTATAAATTTATTATCTCATACTTCTGGAGGCCAGAAATCTGACATCAGTTTTAGTGGGGCAAAATCAAGCTATGTTCAGAGCTGTATTCTCTTTGGAGGTGCTAGGAGAGAATCATTTCCTTGCCTCTTCCAGCTTTTGGTGGCTGCCAGCCTTCGCTGGCTTGTGGCTGCATCATGCTTTTTCTCTGTTTCCACAGTCACAGTGCCTTCTCTTCTGTATGTAGTCAAATCTCCTTTGTCTCCCTCTTGGAAGGATACTTGTGATTGTATTTAGGACCCACCTGGATAATCCAGGACAATCTCACTGTTTCAAGATCCTTAACTTAATAATATCTGCGAAGTTCTTTTTTTGCCATATAAGGCAATATTCACAGATTCCAGAGATTAGGACATGAATATTTTTGGGAGTCTATTATTCAGCTTACCATAGCAATCTCTGTGGACAACAGACTATCTTCTTTTCTCTAAGAACACTCTCTACTACATTCTGGGCAAGTTACCTCCAGTGTTCCCTTGAGTAATATCAGTGTTAGGGAACTAATATCATTGGCCATATTGGGCTTCGGTTTATATACCAGAGTAATCCTGGAATACATATAGCTTCAGCTGGATCCAGGTACTCACATGGTGACTTGGTTGCTCAGGAGTTGGTCTCTCTATCTCTTAGTTCTCTTTTTTATCTTTAAATTGAATTTCTTTAGCAAGATAATGCTAAGATGACAAGATGATCACCAATGACCCAAACGACCTTGCTATCTTCTTAGACATCAGTTGAAAAGCTTCATTAAAAAAAAAAAACCAATTTGTAGAATTTGCATTCATTGGGCTGGGCCAATCTTGAATTGAGTCAGTCTCAATGAAACTCCAGGGACATTAAGTAAGGAGTGATGGTCTCCCATAAAATGTTAAAAAGGCACTATCAGCAAAAGGGAAATATTTGTTGGTCAGCTACCAAAACAGATGTACTATGCAAAGCATCACAGATAATATGCAAAACATTACATATGCTGTATGTAATCATAGTTTCAGCTGTACATTTTGCTGGAGGCCTATGGAATCAATCCCAGCACTCTATAGTTGTATGTCAGGCTCTGTGTACATTTGTGTTTGTTTATATTTTAGATAAAATTTACCAGATGGGAGAAATCCATTGGTGATGCCTAGCTGGCTTGGTGGAAGTGATCAGAGGATGTGGGTAAATTCATCTTTGAACAAATGAATTAAATATGCACAGTAAATGGTTTAATGCACAGCAGGAAAGTGGCGCCTACGCGTTGGGGAAGAAAGCAAAGCCAGCAGAGCAGCAAGCTTCATGCAGCCACTCCTGTGGTCAGGTCTGAGAGGTGGCGATAGCCAGGAGGCTAGCAGAGTGCTTTGTAGCACAGAGCTTGTCTGAGTGTGCAATATGTTACCTACAGCTGGGTCTGGCATAATCATCCCTGACTAATGGGAGGTGAGAGGACGGGGTTCAAGTACTGAATAAATAAATTACCTAATTACATATTATCAGAGAGAAGAACAGATGGTCAGCTTAGCCCATCTCCTGATGCCTTTGGCTTCAGAATGGAGAGTAAATCTCGTGAGACTGGAGCAGGTTGGGCTCTTGATTCTGTTTATCTCCTGGTCCTACCAGAGGTTCATGGTGTTTAGGAATAAACAGGCCTCACTTCTTCAAGGCTGAAGGGCACTGGGTGCTCCAGTGCCCATTCTAAACTAAAGCTGGGCAGGCCCAAACTAGTCGGCATTTTCCACTTTGTTAATTTTGGCACCAGATGGAGATGTAAATGCATTTCATTTCCTGTAAAATGGTTGAAAAGTGATTTTCAATTGAGAATCTGATAAAATATGAAGGGAGTAGTTGAGCATTTACTTCATGTGCTCAGGAGTATCTCCTATCTTGTCAGACCCTACACTTGTTTTCCTTGGCTTTCGATGTCCTCATAAAGAACCCACTTTTTCTGTGTCCTGGTTGGTCTGCTGTCAGAGGGAAGTGTGTGTGAATGATGTGGGATTCTGGAAGCACCACGTTTGTTTTCAGATGCCACAGTTTGGCAAGGGAAGGTCTTCAGAGAGGGTGGGTGGTTCCCAAATGCTGGTCTGGGGATAGTTGTCAGGTTGGCTGCGGCGGAATCACCTATGTTGTTTATTGAAGCTATTTGTTCTTTAGCTCCAAACATAAAGATTCTGATTCATTAGGTCTTAGGTAGGTTCTGGGAATCTGTGTTTCTAAAAACTCTACAAATGATTATGAATGAAGTTTGGAGATCATTCTATCAGTTGGGTAGCAGGAAATGGAAAACTCGAAGAGGTGATTAAAGATACTTTAATAGCTGCTTATTTACAAATGCATGGGCAAGTTTAGGGGAAAATGTTAAGGGATGGTGAGCTATCCTAGCAGTAGTAGGAAGTAGGTGCAAGGGGAGGAAGGAGTTATCAGAATTTGGTGGGACTTGTAGGTGTAAGAGAAGACCCCTGGACAGGAACCATGGACAGCTATTGTCACTCCATCATCTAGCAGGGAGGAAAACTTCTCTCTCCTTTTGCTCTTTGATCTCTTTCTGGAAATTTTCATTGGCCAAATCCAAAGGGCCAGGGAGTCCAGGTGATGCAGTCTATAAAAATCAGACTTTTGAGACACCAAAGAAGGTGGAGAATTCTGGAGAGTGGAACTGGAGGAGCAGGTAAAGAATATCTAGCACATGTTAGTATAGATAATATTTTCTATTTATATATTTGTGTCAATATGCAGATATGTTTTGTTTTACAGACATGCCTTTTTTGGGGGAGGGAGTGTAAAATAACCTCCTCAATAATTTCATCATAGAGATTGCAAACCCTTAAGGAACAGGGCTAACATCTTTAGAATTATCTTCCTGTGCGCTGCCCGTGGTTTAGCCAGTTCATATTCTTTCTCTGGAAAGGGCTGCAAGGAGAATATTTTGGAAGATCATACATTTTGGAGAATGTTTTGGAAGTTGTCTACCTGGTTGAGAACTTTACATTGACCAATATATTTTTAGAATGCTCTAATCTCTCTTATTAAGTTATTATGGCTCTATTATTCTGTATTATGTGAATTTACTTATACACTATAGGTAGCTGTTTATATTTGTAACCAATATGATCTTCATACTGAATATGTCTCCTTAAGGAAACCACTTTGGTATACTTCCAAGATTATACCAAGATTATAAAAGATTAATTATAAAAGATTAATTCAGTTGTATTAACTTTTTACTTTTTTTTGTTTTATGTCAGAAATTTATTTCACTGTATTTGAAGCTTACACTAATGTTTATTTGTAATTTCAACTCCACATCAGAAGGATTGGATTAATTTTGATTATAGTATGTTGCCTATGAAGATTTGAGCACACCTGAATATAACAGTAAAAGAAACTTTTAGAAACTGTCCATGGAATCCCTGGAGATTTGTCTATAGCTTCTGTTTCAAGACTCCAGCTTCCTTCCCCCCAGTGAGGAAGTTTTTGACATTTAGTGTCTCCCTTTATGAAGAAACTAACAGCTCAAAGACAAAGTCTTCCATTACAGCTATTCATTAGGTCCCCTGTGTCTGGTAAAGAGGACAGGCCTGGTCCACACCAAGGGAATAATACATATACTGATTGCCAGCATCTTTTCGTATGTAACGTGTCCTAGGCACTTGATATGCCGTTTAGTTCTTCCAGTTGGTCAGGCAGAAAGCTTTGGAGTAATCTTTGAGCCCTCCCTCCCCTCCCGCCTTTTTTTCCACATATCTATATAAATCTATCAACAACTCCAGAAGTCTCTACTTTCAAAATATATCCAGAATCTGGTCACCTCTTACCACGTGCAATGCAGGGTGTTAGTTCAAGTCACCAACATCTTTCCCCTTGATTAGTGTAGTGACCTCTTAAATGCAATGTCTGGGTCTCTCCCTGTGCCCTTCCATCTGTTTTTTTCTATAGAGCAAGCAGAGAAAGCCCTGTTAAAGATCAGATCGTGTAGCTCCTCTATTTATAGCCCTCCAGTGGCACCATCTCACTCAGAGAAAAGCCAAAGTCATTACCATAGCTTCTAAGGTGGAACCCTATCTTAGCTCTCTCTCTGACCTCATCTCCTTTTGCTCTCTTCTCTCATTGTATCTACCTACAGCATGCTCCCGCTTCCCAGCCTTTGTATAGGTCATTCCTTCTGCATAGAATCCTCTTCCTCCAGTTGTCGTTTTTTTTTTTTTTTTTTTTTTGGCCTGGTGTACTCTCTCATTGGATTCAGGTCCCTTAAAATATGACCCTCTAAGAGAAGCCTTCCCTGAACACTGTGTGTATAGCAGCCACCATCACTCTCCTTTCGTTGCATTGTGTTCTTTTTCCCCATATTACATATCACCATCTGACATATTTACCTGTTTATTTCTTCTGCACAGAATTAAAGCTTCTTTTTTTAAAATATATAATTTATTGTCAAATTGGCTAATATACAGTGTGTAAAGTGTGCTCTTGATTTTTGGGGTAGATTCTCATGGCTTACTATTTACATACAACACCCAGTGCTTATCCCAACAAGTGCCCTCCTCAATGCTCATCACCCATTAGAATTAAGTCTTCTTAAAGGCTGAGACCTTTGAGGTCCCTGCTCTATCTCTGGCACCTATTTTAGTACATGGCACATAGTTGTGTTCATTGAATATTGGTTAGATAAATGGGTGGATTTAGGAGTAAATCAATTATTCTGAAGAAGTATATTATCTAGCGTTTAGCAAAAATAACTCGGAAAAATTTCATTTTAAATAATATTGTATTGAATACTAAACTGATACTTTGCTAAGCATTTTTATTAGCCTTATTGCCAATGAAGGGTATTTTGGTTTATTGTGAAGGAGGGGAATATGTGTATCATACACACACAGACATGAGTTCACATGTGTGTGCAAATACACACATACATATATGTTATGTATGAATGTGTGTGTTCATATATGTATGCATGTATGTGAGTGTGTGGAAGAATGTGCATGTGCTTGTGCATGTGTGTGTATGAGTGTGTTTGTGTTTAAAACTTTTTTTGGCCCAGGAAGGAAATGGCTTCCTACTTAATATCTCATTGGAAAGTCTCCATCTTCTGTCCTAGGAGCTGGTGCCGAAGGTGGACATGGAAGAAGGAGACGGTGGGATCTGCACATGAATGAAGAGACCTGACTGTGAAGTGTTAGAGGATTTATTAAAGAACTGGACAGTTTCCTTTATAGTCTTTGTGAAGCCTCAGAGTTACTAACTGCCAGTGCAATATGGTATCACAAAGATAATAGCCTTTATTAGAAGTTTAGTTTTCTATTCCTACCTTGGAAAGCTGTAGCTTAAGAAACCCAAGTGGTCAACGTTTGTGGCACTTCTCTCTCTCTTCCAGAACCATTTAAAATATATGTTTTTTAAATTTAGTTTTGCCGGAAAAATCTGCATCCAATTTGAATGAAATTGAATATGTTTCAGGGCTCAAGCAGCATGTCTTCCATCTGAAGCAAAATGGAGATGAATTTCAATTAGGTGTTCCCATTATAATCTGTCTCCACCTGTAGTTTTCATCAAAAATTGCTAGGAAGTGTGGTATAATGTATGATCAGGATTTGCCCACTGGCAGCAGTGTCCCATTATCTTAGTAAAAAAGCACAAAATAATTAGTCTGATGCATATAGATAGCAGCTCCTTACAGCGAGTGACTTTAATTGTGGTGAGTAATATATATGGATTTTGAAGTATTATATATTTCCCTCCCAAGAAGACACCAATTACTAATTCAGTTGACAAAGTAACAATATTTCAGAAGATTTAATGCAAACTGAACATCATAGTCAATAGCCACTGTAAAATGTCCATTTTATGGCCTTATTTTTGCCTGAGCTTAATTTATGGTAATTTGGTAGTTGCATATAGCCTGGAAGTATGCTGTTGGCTTGAATTAGTACTTGGGTATTGCATAAATCATAGCTGAATGTGTTGGCTTCGTCTAATTCTCTTTTTTCTCCTACAATTGGAATCCTTCTTATCTTGCTATTTCTCTCTCCTCAATCCTACCTGTCAATTCATGGGGCTCTGAGAGCTCAGTATTTAGGAGATCACTTCTTCATAGAGTAGCATCTTCCAAATGCCAGATAGAGTGTTTCTGGGCTTCAGATGGAGGGAATTTAGCAAGTCCTTTTTTTTTTTTTTTTTTTTTTGGTGGGATAGAGTATTTGTACCATCCCGCCTTAAGTGCTTTAAAAGAAAATATAATTCCTTCTCCTTATCCTCCTACTTGTCTCTTATATGCTAATATAAAAGGTGAGGTTTAAAAGTATTATATTATTTGAACTCATTTTTTCAGGGCAGGTTTATACTAGTTTTTTCAATTTTATTTTTTAATCTGAAACATAGGACCAGTATGCCAGCGTGCTCTAAGCTCACAGGTAATCTACCTGGGTACCTAAATAATATGAATCATCCAACTGTATGGTAAGATTTAGTTTAGGTGACTGGTCTTCAGAGAAATACATTGGATATTTCAGAACTAATGAGATAATTGTCTATCTTCTGCTGTTCTTTTATACTTGCTTATAAAGATTTTGAATTTTTAGTTGTGATTAGTCATTTTAAAAAATGATTAAAAATTTTAAGTCAGTAAATGTCACACCTCTAATTGTTAGCAAACTTATTTTAAATATTGTAGGAAACCATGTTTTAAAATGTAGGTCCTTCTCTTGAACCCATAAAAGCATAATATAATATTGACATCTGTTCCTAAGTTGGATAGCAATATTCTTCTAATTTAGTTATACAACTCTCTTCCTTTACTTATAATCATAATAGTTAACATCTGTATATGAATTGTACAGAACTTTTATATGCATTACCACTTTTAACCCACATATTGCCCCTATGTTGTAAGCATTATTATCCACAATTTAAATGAAGAAACAAGCAAATTTAAAGTGGTATATTTTCTAATTATAAAATGACAAATGTTTACTGAAATGTTTATTGTAGGAAATCTCAAAAGTGTCAAAAGTACACAGGTATTGTTAGTAAGACTGACCAAACAAAAATATAGAAAAGACACAAATTACCAATTTCAGGAATAAAGTAAGTGGGTATCACTACAGATCCCACAGATATTAAAAGGACACTAAAGACAACCTACAGACAATTCTGTGCACATGAATTCCATAATCCAAAATAGGTAAAATGTACTAATTCCTTCCTAAAGTATTTTTTTTGTTACAGGATTCCATGGAGGATACACATTACATTTAGTTGTCATGTATACTTAGGTTCTCTCTCTTGGCTGTGGCAGTTTCTCAGACTTACCTTGTTTTTTTGACCTTGATAGTCTTGAAGAGTATGGTTGGGTCTTTTGTAGATTGCCCTTCAATTGGGATTTTTCTGACTTTTTTTCCTGAATGCTTATTGTTACTATTTTTTTTTGAGAGAGAGAGGGAGAAAGAGAGGGAAGAGCGAGTGTGAGCAGAGAAGGGGCAGAGAGAGAGGGGGATAGAGGATCTGATATGGGCTCTGTGCTGATAGCAGAGAGCTTGACATGAGGCTCAAACCCATGAACTGTGAGATCATGAGTTGAGCTGAAGTTGGATGTTTAACTGACTGAGCCACCTAGATGCGCCCCTGATGTTTTTTCATAGACTGGGGTTTTATTTTTGGGGAAGGAAGATCATAGATGTAAAGTACGTTTTTCATCACATTATATCAAGAGCACATACTACCAATGTGACTGACATATCACTGTTGATGTTGACTTTGATCATCTGGCTGAAATAGTGTTTGTTGTTTTTCAACTGAAAACTGTTCATTTCCCTTGTTTTCCACACTTTACTATTTGGAGGCAAGTTGCTATACCTAGCCCACAATTAAGGAGTGGGGGGTGGTGTTCCTTCTTCCTTGAGGAAAGACTATGAAAATAAACTACTTGAAATTCTTCTGCATGGAAGGTTTAGCTCTTCTCCATCTTTCTTTCTTTCTTTCTTTCTTTCTTTCTTTCTTTCTTTCTTTCTTTCTTTCTTTCTTTCTTTCTCTTTCTTTCTTTCTTTCTTTCTTTCTTTCTTTCTTTCTTTCTTTCTTTCTTTCTATGAATATTTATTTTATGGGTTATAATCCAATATGACTTAGTTTTCTTGCTCAAATTGTTCCAAGTTGGAACATTGGGAACTCTTTCAGTTGGCTCCTGTTTCACTTTCATATGCCCAGATGGTGTTTTTTGTTTTTTGTTTTTGAAAGTACTTCCTTAATTCCTGGCACTACAAGTTGCTCCTGGCACATGTTGCACATTTCCTACTAGGCACCTCTTCTATATTTTCTCTTCCACTCCTAGAATCCCCTGTTCCTCCATTCTCCAAGAAGACTTGGTTCTTTTTCTTGTATAAAGGTATTAGAAACCAAGACCTGAGAATTAAGTTTGTTCACTGCTACTAAGATGTTACTGACACTCTAGGCCCTGTTGGTTCATGGATCAGGGAAATTTATGTTTGCATACTGTGTCTATACATGTGTCTATAACTATTTCTGCATGTAATCATTTTAATTTATATTAAGCTAAACATGAGTTAATGACGTCTCTAACTCTAATTCCATTACCATATGCATCAGAATGATGCTCCTTCTCTTGTTTATCTGTAGACTCCCACTCCAACAGTAAGAATTGGGGTTCCCATCATTCACCATTTATACTCTTAATTGTTTAATTCTGGTATACATGTATAGCTGAGTTAGATTTGTTAACTTTTTCTTGCATGGGAAAAATTTTATCACCTAGAGCATAGTGTTTACCCTTGATCTTAGCTAAAATGATGAGAAGTGACTGGGCATAGCATTTAAATAGAGTTTCTTTTACCTTTAATTTTATAAACTCCACTAATTTCCAAAGTTACTTAGGTCAGCACCACCACTTCCAGTGAGGTTGTTTTATATGTTTGTAATACTGTTAGATTGCTTTGTCACATTCTATATTCCATCCTGGGATCCCATGTCAGCCTAAGTAATTTTTAAAATTTTGCATACATTAAGGTCCATTGTAAAGTTTTAAAAGTTAAATGACTTTGACAGATGCATAATGTCATATGTCAGGAATCATACATCATAGTTACACCACCCTAAAAATTCCCATGCTTCAATTCTCCCTCCTAAACCCCTGGTAACGCCTGATCTTTTTACTGTCTCTATAGTTTGGCCTTTTCCAGAATACCATTTAATTGCATTAAATGACAGTATATAGCCTGACAGTTTATAGCCTTTTCATACTGGCTTCTTTCACTTAAAGATATGCATTTGTGATTCATCCATGTATTCTCATGACTTGATATGTCATTTATTTTTGTTCCCAAATAATATTCCATTGTATAATTGCCATCTGATTTTTTCAAAGGTGCCTAAGTGATTCAATGAAAGAAGTATAGTCATTTTGACAATGTTGGAACTACTTGGGCCTGTTTACAAACCATAACACTCAATCTTTCATAAAAACCTTGTATAAAAATCAACTAAAAATGAATTGCAAATCTAATTTTAAAATTATGATAAAACTTTTAGAGGAAAATATTCATGACCTGTGGTTAAGCAAAGTGTTCTTAGATGGAACTCCAAAAGCAAGATCCATAGAAGAAGCTGGTAAATAAGAATTCATCAAATATAATACCTTTGCCCTGCAAAAGACTCTATTTAGAGAAAAAAACTATAGACTGGGAGATAATATTTGCAAACCACATGTCCAACAAAGGACTTGCATCCAAAAAATATAAAAACTATCCAAACTCAGTATATTGGGTGGCTCAGTCAGTTAAGCATCTGACTCTTGATTTTGGATCAGGTCATGATCTCATGGTTTGTGAGACTGAGCCCCACATCGGGGCCTGCTTAGGATTCTTTCTCTCTCTCAAAATAAAAAAAAAAAAAAAACATTAAAAAAGAAAAACCTCTCAAAACTCTATAGTAAAGAAACAAGCAAACTAATTTCAAACTTGGGAAATACTTGGACAGGTACTTCACCAAAGAATATATACAAATGGCACATGAAAAGATGTTCAACACCATTAACCAACAGGGAAATGAAAATATGTGGTCTGGCTCCTGAGTACTTGTCTGAATTCCTCTCCTGTGTTTTCCTATCCCACTTGCTCCACATCAGCCACACACATATCTTTGCTGTTCCTAGAATGTCCCAGATGCAGTCTTGACCTCTACCTGAAATTCACTTCCTCCAAATATTCACAAAGCTATCTCTCTTAGCTTTTGCAACTTTTGCTAAATGTCACTGCCCTAATGAGGCTTACTCTTTCCATCACATTTAAATTGCAATCCCCTGTCCCTGTACTCTCATTTCTTTTCTATTTTACTTTTTTTCATAGCATTTATCATCTTCCAACAAATTGTATAAGGTACTGATTATATTCATTATTTGTTGATTACCTTTACCTACTAATATCTAAATTTATGAAGACAGATATTTTGGTTTTTATTTACTGATGGATTCCAGTAGTTGGCATATAGTAGATTAATAGTAAATATTTATTGCTTATGTTAAAGAAATAAAGTTGTTACCCACCATTTTATAGAATGTTTATATTATGATCTAAATATCAAACATCATTTTTATGTGCTTTAAATCCTTATTAATTTAGTGATTAGTTATAAGGGGTAGTTGTGTACCATTACATTTACCTTATCTGCATTAGAGTGACATGATGATTTCACAACAGAATCTCTAATTCTAAGACTAATGACTGAGTATTCTGCTTTCTCAATGTTGCTTTATCTTTCTAAAGCTTTCTGCCTTTCTTTATTTCTTCTTATTTTTCATGGGAATATATAATTAGGTTAGATTAGTGGTATTCTTTTTAAAAAAATTTTTAATGTTTATTTTTCAGAGAAAGAGAGAGAGAGAGACAGAGCAGAAGCAGGGAAGGGGCAGAGAGAGAGGGAGACACAATCCAAAGCAGGCTCCAGACTCTGAGCGGTCAGCACAGAGCCTGATGTAGGGCTCGAACTCACAAACCTGTGAGATCATAACCTGAGTCAAAGTCAGATGCTTAGCAGACTGAGCCATCCATGTGCCCTGATTCGTGGTATTCTTTTATTCTTTTCCCTCAGGTATGAAATAATGCTCTTTTTGAAGAACTCGGGAGTTTATGGTAGTGTTATTAAGTACTACTTGTGAAAAGTTTGTTTTTCACAGTAAGGGATGGTATTGTAACAAAGCTAGGCTTTGCCTTTTTATTCTCCTATAATATGGAATTGGTACCAAAGCACTCAAGTAGAATTTATCAGAAATAAACAAGTAAATGTTTATTTTCATTGAACAAATTAGGTAAGCTCATAGAAGGAGCAGTTTGGCTAGTTCCATTTTTACCTTATTGCTTTTGTCCACAGTCAAGCTTTTTGGATATACCTTCAATGAGAAGAAAAGATCAAGATATTTGGTTTTGCAAAGTGTTACTCAAAACACATATTATGGGTGTCTCAGCTCTTAGTTCAGTTCTTAGCTCAAACTCCTGCTTGAAAGTACTAAAGTTGTTATTTCTCCTATATAAAATGAAGCAAATGGTATAGGTTTAAAAAATCTAGGCAAGCGATCTTTATACTGAGAGCTGTCGAGGTTTAAATGGCTATTTGTTCTTTGACAAATCTATTCAGAAAACAGTAGAATGAGCATTACCTTTGGAGCCAGAAATGCTGGGATTCAAGAGGTAAGAAAAGCAAATTCCTTGGCTTCCTGGTGAATACAACCTAGTGTAGGGAGATGGGTCTTTAATAAAATAATCACAGTGACATGTAACCACAAACTAGAAGAGCTTCAAATGTAGGGTAAAAGGAGCTATAGAGAGGATTAGAGAATGGTGGACCTGTCTGGGAAGTGCAAGGCAGGTATCCTTGGGTGTTTTAGTTGTATATTTAACATGAGAAAGTTTAGAAGGTGAAGTGAGATGAATGGGAAGAATTTCCAGTCTGAGGCAACAGTATTAAAAAATCCTGAAGGCAGAAAGGACCATCGCATGTTAGCAGAGCAGATAAAGGCCAATAGGACTAATGTATAGAGAATGGGGCAGGGCAGGGTGTGTTCTTAGATAAGAGCTAAATAAAGGCTAGATCAGGCATCACCTTATGGGTGCCAGAAATAATCTCTAACAGCTTTGAGAAATCATAAACGGTTTTATGCAAAACTCAGATGTTTAGAATTTGGTTTCAAAATGTCACTTGACATTACCAAATGTGGAAAATCAACCGAAGTAAAGGGAGCTGGACTGGAAATAGGCTAGTTAGAAGCGATAGTAATAATCAGGCAAGTGATGGTTTGGACTAAAGTGGTTTGGTCTAGATCAGTCAGGAGGCTTCTGTAATAATCTAGGCAGGAGATGAGAGTGATTTGGACTCAAGTGGTCATGTAGGAGTTGGAGAGGGACAAATGTGTTCTCCATAGCTTTCTTGTTTCTTCAGTGTCATATGGACCAGTATAGGCCATCTGTGTAATTGACACAATGAATTAACTGTCTAATGTTAGTTGATAGGAAATTTTCAAGTGTGGCTATGGTTTAATGGATCCATTTTGAAGATCAAATAGTGCAGTTTTTTAAAGGACTGAGAGTTCTATCAAGATCTTCCTGCAGTTTTAAGAAAGATGGTGTGATGCTGTTGGGAATAACAGTACCGTTAATCTGTCAAAGCTCTAAGAAGACACCAGAAGAGGAGGGCCCTTGAATCAGGAACTGATGCAATGGCTGGCAGCTAACACAGCAGCAGAAGGTAGGGAGGTGACAGACAGGCAAGGCAGATGTTCTAATGAGCTCCTCCGTCTGGACGGGGCCTTTGGGTTCTGCTGCTCCTCCCCAGCCATGCGGGAGGTGAGTGCCAATGACGCATCTTCATTAAGATGAACAGGACTTCGGATAGAGGAAAGGCAATTGCCACTTACTGGGAGTCCAGGGTCAATGAGCACCCAAATATGGTATTGACAGCACTGTGGGAAAGTGACAGGACCATAATATATTCAGCAAGTGTTTTCATTCGAAAGAGGACTTATCGGCAATATGAAAGGAAACCATCTAATCCCAACCTGCATCAAAAATACAGGAATAAACTAGTTAAGAATAGCTATGTTTTGATTACTCACTCTGCCAGACTCTCTATTATCTACCTCCATTCCTTTCCCCCTATTTCTCATTTTCCCCTACTCTCTCCACTGACCACTGTATACAAGCCACAATAACCTCCTCATTATTCCTTGAAGATCCCAAGTATGTTTCCATCTCATAGAATTTGCACTTGCTATTTTCTGTCTAGAATTCTCTTCTTCCATGTCTGTGCATGGCTTGTTTGGTCACTTTACTAGGCGTCCACTCAACTTCATCTACAAAGAGAGGCCTTGCTTGACTGCCCTATCCCCAAAAGTACCTTTTGTTATACTCTAGCCTTCCACACTGCTTTTGTTTCTCTATATAGTTCTCTGCCCTGCCTAATGTTAAGATGAACATATTTGTTTATCACACTGATTAGAATGGAGGTCCGGTGATTTGAAGATTTTGAGAGTCTTCTTCACTGAGTGTGTAGAACAGTATCTACATGGAATAGGCACCCAAGAAGTACTGGGATGAATCACCAAATTGATCTTATTTAGTACCAACAGCACAGTCTGAGAAATAGGTATTATTGTTACCCAATGTAACAGAAGAGGAAACAAGAATAAGCACTGTATACAAAATCAAAAAGATACTGATTTTAGAATCCGATCTTTTTACTTAAACCATTTTGTTCCATTTTAATCTTTGATTTTCTCTGAATCACATAAGCTGAAAAGAAATATCAGACAATACTACTTACTTTTGTTATAAAAACTATCCTTTTTCCAGGCCAGAGGACATAATACAGAGGGTGATGGTATGGCTAGTGTCTAGGTCTAAGAAAACCCTTTTGATACTAGACGTAGGAACATATAGGAAAATTATTATACAGTAAATATGTGTACCCATAAATATTCCTATGTTGAAACTCTAACACTAATATGACAACAGTAGGAGGTAGAGCCTTTGGGAGGTTTAGATGAGGTTAGGAGGTGAGCCCTTATATGGGATTAAGAAGTCTTTTAAGAAGAGATCAGAGAGAGTGATCTTCCTTTCTCCCTCTCTCCCTCTCCCTCTCCCTCTCCCTCTCCCTCTCCCTCTCCCTCTGTCTCTCTACCATGTGAAGACACAACAAAAAGGCAGCAGTCTGCAAGAGGGCTTTCACCAGGAACCAAATCTGCCTGTACCTTGTTCTTGGACTTTCCAGTCTCCAGAACTGTGAGAAATAATGTTTGTTGTTGAAGCCACCTAGTCTATTGTATTCTGTTGTAGCAACTCAACCTGACTAAGAATACTCTCTGAACATTTATGTCCAAGGTTGCGTCTTTTGTGGGTTATACAAGGGAATTTATATGTATATGTCTCAAAGAAGAGGCTTGGCATGATGCTTCTGAGGAGCAGACAATGACCTTTCTGGACAAAGGACAAATGAAAGAAACTGAAGATAAATGTCCAGGAGATTCTCAACCTCTATCTATAGTTTCCCAGGAAAGAAAATTATAACCTCTTGGTCTCCTGAAGATGAAACTCTGAAACACCATTTTTTAATTTGGCATTCTGTGTGGCCAGAGGCAGAGAGTGGCATCACTGATGAGGATTTAATGATGTGAGGCTCTATTTGTGTAAATAACTGTAGGAAATCCCAAAGTTTAAAAGTGTAATGACCAAAGACTCCAGCTCCCTAAAACGAGGTGTGCAGTGTAATCTTTTCATGCATGTCCTGATCTGCCTCAGGTTGAATGCTTTTGGTGAGAGCCATTATATTAATTTTCCTTCCCTATTTCTCAATTCTGAGTTAGCTTGTATGGAAAACCATACACTCTCCTCACAGAAAGACCTAAGCTGCTGAACTTCTTTGTGAACTTTTATTTTGAGTATGTCCTTGAGTGGTTATTTTTTGTGTCACCAGTTGTAGAAAGATGTCTTTGTTAACAAGCACATTACTGTGTTATGTGCATTTTAACTGATTTTGCCAGCATAAAAAATTAGAAATGAGGACATGTTAAGCAAATTGGCAAAAGCAAAATCAGGACATAGTAATAAAACTTGGATAAACTCGAATGCTTGGTTATTCTGGATAATAATTTTTAAAACATTTTTAGTTAGCTGAGAGTTAGGCACTGTCTTCTTTTTATTTTTTCCAACACTGGAAACTATGAATAATGTTTGAGTTCACTCTTCTGTCATTAAAAACAGTATATTAAACCTAATGAGAGACACTTTTAATTAAAAATCTAGTAGTGCACTGGGTAAATCCTTCCAATTTTCCAATTTATCAATTTTCATTGATTATTGCAGATAATTGGCCAAAATGCTGGTTGGTTATAATCCATATCTAGAATTTAAAAAAAATTACCTTTAATAAATACTCTAAGTTTCATTCAAATGGGAAAACCCTAATGAATAGAATGTTATAGTAGTGTGTATTTCAAAGCTCCACTATATTTTTATATTTTCTCTAAGAAAAATTGATATTTATGTTTCCTTCTTTTCTTTTTAAATTTCAACTTAATATCTCCACAGTCTTATAATACCTTCATTTTAGTGCTATTTAGTGCTATTCCCACACTTCTAAAAATGTACTGAAACCTTGTAATTGTAGTTGTTACATTGACTCATTTGATTTCAGTAATTTTAAAATGCAATTGAGATTTCTTCCACTCTCTTTTTGAATGTAATAAAGAAAATAGAAATGATTAGTTTAGGAAGAACAAAAATAAACGAAATATCCAAATAAACCAAAAGACACAATTTACACAATTTATTATTACAATCTTAATATGTGTTACCGTATTAGTTTTATTTAACAAGTCTTTATGTAGAGCTCACCATATTCCAGGCATGGTTCTAAGGGCTCAGTGGATACTAAGTCTCTTCATTAATCCTTAATATTACCCCTATGAAGTGTTTACTGTTATTCCCATTTTACACATCAGAAAATGAGACACAGAGAAGTTATGTAAATTTCCCAAGGTTGCGGTACTATTAAATGAAAGAGTTGTGATTTGAAACCCCTAGATTATGTGCTTTCAACTATTATACTATGCTGTCAGTCTTGGCTGCTTAAAAGACAGAAATATTCAAAATGTCAACTTCCAGTACCTGTCACTGTTTAGGGCTATTAATATCTGGAAATAAATGAATTTTATGACCTATCTCTCTTACCTCAGGAATATATGATGAATATTTTATAAGTATGCATTTATGCATGTCTTACACACACACATATGCACATGCACACTACAATAAAAATACAATCTTAAATGCATTATAGTTCTGGCATTTCCTTACAATTTGTCCTCTCCAAAGATTCAGGCATGTCCAGATAATCCCAGAAGAAGCTACTGGAGATGGCCCCGTCCTGATCATTCTGTAGTTATTATTTTTTGTCCTGCTTCACCTTTGGGTGCTGATTATCTCTGTGTTCTATGCTATTCCACATTCTATGCGAATCAATGATACACTCATGCATAACTTATACCGTGGTTGATTTATGACAGTCAAAAATACCGAGTAGCCGGCAGTTACTCAACTTTCCCTCTGAAATAAAATCTGAAAAGCCAAAATTCTCATTATGACTCAGATGTGAATAAATATATAGCTTTTTTTTGTATTCCAAAACTGATTTCATATTGCTTTCATGTATTTCTTTTAGTTATTCCCTC
The DNA here is from genome assembly GCF_003009895.1 of Hyaena hyaena. NCBI lineage: Eukaryota > Metazoa > Chordata > Mammalia > Carnivora > Hyaenidae > Hyaena > Hyaena hyaena. The sequence continues at coordinate 409,616 of NW_024081732.1, forward strand.
TAGTAGAAGAAAAAAACCCCATATATTTGTCATTCATATTAACTAGGATGCCTCTAATTTGAAAATGTCTCTTCTAGACACAAAGTAGTCAGTTCAGGGTTGGCACTCAGGCCCTCTCAGGGCTATTTGTCCTGGGCTGATTCCTATGGTATTGAATTGTTGTTTTGGTTCCCCAAATGCTGGTATCTGCCCTGGATCACCATCCACCCTATTCTTTTTTTTTTTTTTTAATATTTTTATTTATTTCTAGGAGAGAGAGACAGCGTGAAGAGGGGAGGGTCAGAGAGAGAGGGAGACACAGACTCTGAAATAGGCTCCAGGCTCTGAGCTGGCAGTTAGCACAGAGCCCGATGCAGGGCTCGAACCCACGAACTGCGTGATCATGACCTAAGCGAAAGTGGGACGCTTAACCGACTAAGCCACCCAGGCGCCCCACCATCCACCCTATTCTTGTGTCTCTTTATATATATATAAAGAAATTGGATCATGCAATTGGGGGGTGGATGCTAGGAGAGCCTACAGCTGGGACCTCTGTGGACTTTTGGACTTCACTCATGTCAGAAAGAGCTAGAGGAGCCCGAGTAAAGGCAGCGAAGGCCCCTAAAAGACTACATTTAGGTAATAACTACACGTTCACTAATGACCAAACATATAATGTGTCTTTCCCATGGAACAAATGTGGGTCACATCAAGATCAGACCTGTATCTGAACTGCTTTAGGTTCTGCCCAGGAGGAGGGCAAAGAGCTTCCAACTCTGAAAGTCTGTGTATTAGAGTGGCCACTAGGGAGCCACACTCAAGGAGAAATCTCATCCATGTCATTGGAAGTACCCAAAAGGGAAGGAGGCTTTGAAGTGCCCACAAAAGCACCCAGTTTAAATATCTGCCAGACTCAGAGGGCGTGATGTTGCTCTATTACTTTCATGCCATGTGGGATGTAGTGCCATGATAACACTTACTTGGGCTGCTCTGAGATGCTTCTGGCTTCCTCAGCTATACCCATGGAAATGGGGCACCCACTCCCAGTGTTCTTCAATTCCAACAACATTGTGTGGAAATTTCTGTGCCTTTTCCATCCTGAAGGTTGTAGATTTCTGGGATGTCCTCATCTTTCTCTTTCTTTCCTCCTCCCTTCCTCCCTCCTCCC